>NW_028167175.1:1104442-1304975 GCF_964263955.1 Coregonus lavaretus | reverse complement strand
CTGTATCTAGTTCCAACAGTGCAGCAATATCTAGCGATACAAATAACAACACATCATCCAAAAGTACATAAATAAAGAATAAAGAACAAGATATTAAGACATCAGAACAAGCCAAAGGTGGCACCACGTGTTCAAAAGTGTTGTGGCAAAATTCTTAGGTGTCTTTCTGGGGCCTGGAGTTTTTCCTGATCTCATGACCTGGTCTCTCTGCTATCTCCTGTAGTCCACGATCAGCTCCTTCGTTTTGTAGATGTCGAGGGCGAGATTAGCACACTGACCTGTATCTGACCTGAGACAGCACACTGACCTGTATCTTTGTCCAGGGATTCGAACCGGCATCCCTTATTATTACCTTAATAAAATAATAAGGGGTTGCAGGATCGAATCCCGGGTCCGATGAGAAAAGTCTGGTGGGATAGCTAACAGAGACTTGTTATGAAATCCTAGATACCGTTGCCTAACGTTGTGCTGAAACAGGTAGGGATCATCTACCTTAACTTGTCCAATAAGAAACGTGTTTTCCTTTTTCGTTAAAAAAGGTTTTGAAACAGTGCGCACTGATGAATACACGACCCAGTTCTACCCAGTTCACTTACCCTCATCTTTGAAGTGTTGACTGTGCTTTGGCTTATTATCAGTTCTGTTATTATTGGTATTATTATATCATATTTACAACTTTACTTATAGATTAAACAAAGGGTACAATATATTTTTATTTGATTGGGCATTTGAACAATATATTAATTCAAATCAACGTTGCATTTAAATGCAGGAACATACAGTATCTTCAACACAGCATATTTCCCACCTGTAGAAAATCTTCTATTTACAGTGCATTACAACATTCCTCGCAAAATGTGTCAGACTGTTGCTAAGGCATTTCAAGAATACTGGAAAAAATTACTGCACTGCAAACGGTAGAGCAACAACAATTCATTTAATTATACGTTTAATTGAAAATATCTGAATTTTACTTCAGAATATATTTCATATTTTACATATACCAGAACATAAGAATGATAACGGTTTCGCTTCCCTCAACATGACAGAATGAACAATATTTATTTGGGGATCATTGAATAATACAGCAAGGGAAGTATTTAAATGACTTGTTGTAATAATTAGGAGTTCAGTAAACTCTATGATTAGCTCTCACTAGCATTGCACATTAAAGTAGCCTGTTTCCCAGATCAATGTGTGCTGTATAGCCAACTCCTGCAGTTGTTTTGATATACAGCACAAACCGATCCGGGACTGGGACCAGGCTAACGTTAAAGCACCTTTTTGTTCAAAAGTTCCATGCAGATGCCATGTCCTGTGTCTGTACCTCCTACAGGTTGGCATGTCTATCGGACTCACAAGGCCATTGTCTACTAAAGCGCAGTAAAACAACCAATGGATTCCTCTCTGAAGGAACTGAAACACTTAGATCTGCATTGTGGTACGTGTCATTTCTGCCTTTCACTTTTTAACAACAAAACTGAATGGTGATGTGAACACAGAAAAGGATCAGGAATGAATGTAAGTAGTCGTAAGGCATTGGGCAGTAGTAGAGTATCCTGGCTCAAATTCTCTTTTTAAAAGGCCCAGTGCAGTCGAAAATGTGATTCCTGTGTTTTACATATTTCCACACTATGGACGTTGGACTAATACTGTGAAATTGAGAAAATTATGATAATTCCCTTTTAGTGTAAGAGCTGTTTGAAAAGAGCCTGAAATGTCAGCCTGTTTTGGGCGAGGGAGTTTTGGCCTTGCATGGTGACATCACCAGGCGGTAAATTAGTTAATATATAAATAAGAAAGAGGGTTCCAAACCCCTCTGCCAATAACAGCTAGTTTTCAGTTCCCCCTCCTCCCCTCCCCAGTCAGACCACTCCCAGACAGTCCTAGCTAAATTCTTGTTTGAGAAATTGCCCTTTGCTACAAAGCTATTTTTGTTTATTTTTTGGCCATTTTAATTGAAAACAATCACAGTAAGGTACTTAATTGTTACCCAGAAAATGCTAGATATTTCTATAAAAACAGCTGCATTGGACTTTTAAAATCATTTAAAAAAGGTGCCCTAATAATTCTGTCCATTTTAGAAGTCCTGTGCAATTGCCAAAGGAAAAAAGTACTAGAAGCAACACTTTTTCATGACATTTTTTTTCAAGTAAATGAAAACCACAATGGCAAAAAAAAAAAGACAATAAATGCATACAGAACATTTTGTCAAGTTAACGTACAAACAGAATCTTTCAAGTTGAATAAAAAGTAACTCCCCTATTGAACAATCTCCTCTAAGTCACAATCTGAGCCTCTGTAGATCATCCAAAGGCCCCTGGACCTTATATTGACCAAATAACACCTGAGTCTACTGCATGTGTTACTACTTTACTGAGGAAAACATATCAACAAGATTGCCTCAGTGTCAATGTTATCTTTTGCGTGCTTTACGACTGTCTCAGGTAACAACTGACATAATTTAGCTAGTGTCAGGGAAATCAGGGCAGTTGTTTAGGTTATGACAAAGACCACACTTTTAAGCGTTGGCCCAGTAACCGAAAGGTCACTGGTTCAAATCCCAGAGCTGACTAGGTGAAAAATCTGTCGGTGTGCCCTTGAGCAAGGCACTCAACCCTAATTGCTCCTGTAAGTCGCTCTGGATGAGAGCGTCCGCTAAATGTCTAAAATGTTTCAATGTTTTAAAATCTTGTACAATCTTATGACCTAAGTAGCTTGCTAAACAGCATTATCCTGCTACAACGGGCTAATAATGGCTCTATGGTATGGCTGCACTAGACATGTCCAATCAAATGGCACATTATGGGTACATAGAGGTAACTGCCAAAATAAAAGTAACACCAACATAGTCTTAATAGGGCGTAGGGCCACCACGAGCCAGAACAGCTTCCCCTTGATATAGATTCTACATAGTCTTAATAGGGCGTAGGGCCACCACGAGCCAGAACAGCTTCCCCTTGGTATAGATTCTACATAGTCTTAATAGGGCGTAGGGCCACCACGAGCCAGAACAGCTTCCCCTTGGTATAGATTCTACATAGTCTTAATAGGGCGTAGGGCCACCACGAGCCAGAACAGCTTCCCCTTGGTATAGATTCTACATAGTCTTAATAGGGCGTAGGGCCACCACGAGCCAGAACAGCTTCCCCTTGGTATAGATTCTACATAGTCTTAATAGGGCGTAGGGCCACCACGAGCCAGAACAGCTTCCCCTTGGTATAGATTCTACATAGTCTTAATAGGGCGTAGGGCCACCACGAGCCAGAACGGCTTCCCCTTGGTATAGATTCTACATAGTCTTAATAGGGCGTAGGGCCACCACGAGCCAGAACAGCTTCCCCTTGGTATATATTCTACATAGTCTTAATAGGGCGTAGGGCCACCACGAGCCAGAACGGCTTCCCCTTGGTATAGATTCTGGAACTCTGTTGGAGGGATGTGACACCATTATTCCTGGAGAAAAATCCATAATTTGGTGTTTTGTTGGCGAGGTGTAATACGCTGTCTCGGTGCCGCTCCAGAATCTACCATAAGCGTTCAATTGGGTTGAGGTCTGGTGACAGACGGCCATGGCTTATGGTTTACATCGTTTTCATGCTCATCAAACCATTCAGTGACCACTCGTGCCCTGGGGATGGGTGGCATTGTCATCCTATGGGGGCATAGCCATGGTAGCCAAAATAATGACCTGCCCAGCATTTGACCCTAAGCATAATGGGATGTTAATTGCTTAATTAAACTCAGGATTCACACCTGTGTGGAAGCACCTGCTTTCAATACACTTTTGCATCCCTCATTTACTCAAGTGTAATTATTTTTGGCAGTTAACTTTAGATAGATTTATCATCAAATACTACGAGAAAATCTACTCACATTGTCATGCTATGGCAGAGATGAAATACAACATATGGTAGTTGGCGAATGTTTGAAACTGAATTTGTATTAACTCCTTATATAACCATGTTAGAAATAAGTAAAATATGATGATACTGCAGGTTCCTCTTCAAGGGTAGACGGGATTCAGAAGTACATTTCATGGCCATAATCCTAACAACTACATTTACATGGACCTTTTACTAGTTTACTTTAAATCAACTAATCATTTTTATTGAGTTGTCTTTTTGTCAATTCAATTAAAAAGGGCTGTAGACTACAAATAGCTTGAAAGGGTGCACACAGCCTACGGTATAATGCCCAAGGCATAGGGCAGAGAACTGATTCACAGGGGAAATGCTTCCATTTGGAGAAAATAGGCCTAACTGATGTGAGGCTTGATATGCCTCTATTCATGGCCGGATTACCAACTGGGAATTGAGCTTTAAGACGGCACATTTTTCCTCTCTGCCCCATGGCAAAATGTGTAGAATTGCAGGAAGTTAGCTTTAAAAAAAATGTTTTTGCTCCACCGCCATGAGGGGGGGGGGCCTCCAAAATATTCTTGCCCAGGGCCCCAAATGCGGTTAGCCGGCCCTGGTTTTTTTAAGAAACATTAGCACATTTAAACATATTTATTATTATATTTTCCAAAAGTAACAATTATTATAACCTGGTTGAAAATGAAGGCATTTTGGGGAGGGGGAGCATGTATTCTCAATTTGGTTTTCTAAAATGTATAAAATATTTAATCTCTTAACAGTTTGTGACAGTACTGTCATATCTGTGCTTTATTCAGTTCCCCTGCAATTCCTCTCAATAAAGCAACAGTCCTTCTGTATACTTTAAACAATTTGCTGTAAACTGTAACAACGTTGAATAAGAACCAAGTCAGCTGAAACCTAATACATATACTCTATGAAATGGAACATGGTTTTCCACATTTCAGGACTCTATTCCTTATTAATATCCAGTAATCATGAAAGTAATTGTCCACTGTTTCCAGATTTTTATGAAATATGACTTATAATTAATTACAATATGAGTGAAATAGTTTTCCTTCCAAATTTTTTTAATTAAGTATGTTAAAAAGCAGCTTTTCTGTGTTGGAATGGTGTGGGCGTTTACCAGTCATTAAAAATATTAATGCGAGTAGACCACTGATTGGCCAGCACATCATAATCTATGAGCAAGCATTTTTGTTTGAAGTGGTTTTTTTTCTCCAATTTATGCTTTGGCCACAAATACGAGTATAGGACGAGTTCGCAAGATTATTTGGGTATGAGTTAACAGAATATGAACTTTTAAAAGTTTGATTTTCACTGGACAGTTACTTTAAAAATAGAAAAGTATCTGTTTTGGTCACATGACCCACATTACATGAAATCTACGGACAAAACTGACAGCTTCACTTCAAGATGTAGATTTAAAAAAGGTGTCACAACAACAGTTTAAAATGTCATTTCAGCTTCCGTATTTTTCAAATCTCTCCTTTAATACTTTGACTGCAGTTTAAGAAACTCTTGATTGATTGCCTATGCAACATCAAAATGTACCACTGCAGCAGAAAAAAAGCATTCGCAGCTCAGGAATACCTCATCCGGCCTACTGAGGGAGACTTGACCAATGGCAGCATTCAGCTTTGGCAACAGACATATTTGGACCATTCCACACAACAGACTAGTGGCTGCAGCGAAGATGAAATGAAACAGTAAAAACATAACAAGGTGATCAAAGTCCCTTTTTCAAAAGCTAACATTCATCTTTAAGAACTCTTTAGGAAATGTATAGCTCACAAAAGGGGAGAAGAGTGACGCCGTGATTGTAGCTACAAGATAGAGAAGTGCCTCTCAAAATTACACTGCAAACTAAACTTTTGTCGGTTTTATATATATCTATATATTTTTTTTACATTGGTTTTGTTTTGGAGCTTTTTTGAGATTGGGGGAAAACCTCCTAGCCACTCCGGTTGCGGGTGCTTCCATCCCCAGTGCGCTGGGCCCGGGCCAGGACTATTTCAGGGGACACTCTCTTGCAGTCCTTTGCCAGGCCGAGGAAACACATCAAGTCGATGAAACAGGTGGTCAGGTTCAGCTTACAGCCAAACTCACTTGTTGCGTAATCATAAGGGAAGGTGTGGTGATAGTTATGGAACCCTTCGCCTGAAAGTGACAGGAAACCGTCGTTAGGGTAACGGGTGACCATCATTTACACATAATAAATATATTCAAGATATCTTGTAAGATGTGAACGCCCACACATGGTTTGAGAAGAGCTACTATACACATATTATTTTCTGTCGAGCACAGAGTTGGGAACTGAAACCTAAAATTCATGGTCCGCATGAACTTGCTCTTCTCTACAATGATTGCATAACCAATCCCCTTTTGATCTCTTCCCCCAAACAGGTGCAATCAAAGCAAACGGACACCATGTAAAACATATTAAACATGTGCAGCATCACTCAGGAAGGTAATTACAAGCACAGAAGGCAAAGCTTGTTATGTAATGCTACTGTTCTGCGATAACTGTGGAGTATAGAGTCATTTTACGATATAATTAAATGTTATAAAAAGGGGGCAACTTAATGACGTTTTAAGATCTTTTAAAATGGCAAGAGGTAGGTAACATACCTATGGCACTAAGGGTGACAAACTTGTTCTCTCTGGGGTTGATGTTGGCGTCGTAGGGCCGGTTGCCCCACATGTGGGCAGCACTGTTGACCAGCCAGGTAGCGTTCAGTACCAGGGTGTACCTCAGCAGGCCTGGCACAAAGTAGCCCAGCCACAGGCTCTCTCCCCACAGGCACCAAGGAACAAACATGGGGACTGCGAAACACATCAGCAGCACTGACATCTTGTAATACCTGTGGATAAAAAAAAAAACAATAGTACAGAGACATATCCTCCATGACATGTTGTAATACCTGTGGAGAAGACAAGAGAACAGACATATCCTCCATGACATGTTGTAATACCTGTGGAGAAGACAAGAGAACAGACATATCCTCCATGACATGTTGTAATACCTGTGGAGAAGACAAGAGAACAGACATATCCTCCATGATATGTTATAATACCTGTGGAGAAGACAATAGAACAGACATATCCTCCATGATATGTTGTAATACCTGTGGAGAAGACAAGAGAACAGACATATCCTCCATGACATGTTGAAATACCTGTGGAGAAGACAAGAGAACAGACATATCCTCCATGACATGTTGTAATACCTGTGGAGAAGACAAGAGAACAGACATATCCTCCATGATATGTTGAAATACCCATCATATGGAGGCAGCACAGAAGATAAAGGTCTATTCAAACTGTCAGTTTAAGAGACCCATCTGTACAGCTCCCAACACAGCAACACGGTCTCGGCTGGCAGGCTCTTCTTTGACAGATTATCACATTATTCAGTTACAAATACATAACATGCCATGAGGTTATGGATGTTCCTGATCTTCATTAAAAAACTAGGAATTACCATTGTTAAGAAGCTTCTCAAACCTTATGAGCCATATTGATGATCTAACTATGACTAAGCTAGGTTTAGTGCCATCACAGAGTATGGAGTGAACAGAAATATTTATGGAAGAGAAAATGCAACCAATACTGTATGAATTGATCATCAGGAAGGAATACATACTTCCTCTGGAACATGACAACTTTGTCGGCCTTCAAGTCACTGAGCTCCAGCTTCTTCCCTTTCTCAATGACGTCTGGGTGTTTACGCACCAGGAGCCAACCGATGTGGGAGAAGAAGAACCCTCGGATGGCGTTGTGGGGGTCGGCATCGGTCTCTGAAAACTTGTGGTGAACTCTGTGGTCCCGAGCCCATTCAAAGATGTCATTCTGTAATGGGGACACAAAGACTAAGATTTATACACAGAAATAGAATCCATAGAATGGGCCTCCCCATTCAAGTCAATGATGGCATAATGGGTGGACTGGCAGCCATTTTGAGTGTACCCATGCCTAGGTCGTTAATATACAGCCATTTTGAGTGTACCCATGCCTAGGTCGTTAATATACAGGTCAAGACAGCGGAATAATTCCATGCGGAGCATTCGAAAAGAAACAAATTGATTGGACCAACGCCGTTGCTGATTCTACAGGATTAGCATTGAAAACGTGACCAGCGGTCGGAACGCCAACTAATAAAGTGGATGTAGATCATTTGGAAAACGTTGAAATGACCAGAATGACAGTACAACAGTTATTCTATGTGCTTACTGAGTAGTTAGCTGAAATTAACTACGATTTTGTTTATTTTCCACTTTCATGGCGAACTTTCAGTACTGCTAACATTCCCTTCCAGTCATTTTTACTCACTAATCCTGTAGAATCAGCAACGGCGCTAGTCCAATGAATTTGTTTCTTTTCAAACGCTTCTGCATGGAATTATTACGTTGGCATAAACTTTGTTATCTTCTAACTAGACGCATGCCAGGAAATAAAAGCAGGAAGTGTAGCCTTCAGTCTTTGCTGTGTTGTCAACTCAAATGACATTACAGAAAATACATCCCATTGCATGAGCCATATACAGTGAGGGGGAAAAAAGTATTTGATCCCCTGCTGATTTTGTACGTTTGCCCACTGACTAAGACATGATCAGTCTATAATTTTAATGGTAGGTTTATTTGAACAGTGAGAGACAGAATAACAACAAAAAAATCCAGAAAAACACATGTCAGAAATGTTATGAATTGATTTGCATTTTAATGAGGGAAATAAGTATTTGACCCCTCTGCAAAACATGACTTAGTACTGGGTGGCAAAACCCTTGTCGGCAATCACAGAGGTCAGACGTTTCATGTAGTTGGCCACCAGGTTTGCACACATCTCAGGAGGGATTTTGTCCCACTCCTCTTTGCAGATCTACTCCAAGTCATTAAGGTTTTGAGGTTGACGTTTGGCAACTCGAACCTTCAGCTCCCTCCACAGATTTTCTATGGGATTAAGGTCTGGAGACTGGCTAGGCCACTCCAGGACCTTAATGTGCTTCTTCTTGAGCCACTCCTTTGTTGCCTTGGCCATGTGTTTTGGGTCATTGTCATGCTGGAAAACCCATCCACGACCCATTTTCAATGCCCTGGCTTAGGGAAGGTGGTTCTCACCCAAGATTTGACAGTACATGGCCCTGTCCATCGTCCCTTTGATGCGGTGAAGTTGTCCTGTCCCCTTAGCAGAAAAACACCCCCAAAGCATAATGTTTCCACCTCCATGTTTGACGGTGGGGATGGTGTTCTTGGGGTCATAGGCAGCATTCCTCCTCCTCCAAACACGGCGAGTTGAGTTGATGCCAAAGAGCTCCATTTTGGTCTCATCTGACCACAACACTTTCACCCAGTTCTCTGAATCATTCAGATGTTCATTGGCAAACTTCAGACGGGCATGTATATGTGCTTTTTTGAGCAGGGGGACCTTGCGGGCACTGCAGGATTTCAGTCCTTCACAGCGTAGTGTGCTACCAATTGTTTTCTTGGTGACTATGGTCCCAGCTGCCTTGAGATCCTCCCATGTAGTTCTGGGCTGATTCCTTGCCGTTCTCATGATCATTGCAACTCCACGAGGTGAGATCTTGCATGGAGCCCCAGGCCGAGGGAGATTGACAGTTATTTTGTGTTTCTTCCATTTGCGAATAATCACACCAACTGTTTTCACCTTCTCACCAAGCTGCTTGGCGATGGTCTTGTAGCCTATTCCAGCCTTGTGTAGGTCTACAATCTTGTCCCTGACATCCTTGGAGAGCTCTTTGGTCTTGGCCATGGTGGAGAGTTTGGAATCTGATTGATTGATTGCTTCTGTGGACAGGTGTCTTTTATACAGGTAACAAGCTGAGATTAGGAGCACTCCCTTTAAGAGTGTGCTCCTAATCTCAGCTCGTTACCTGTATAAAAGACACCTGGGAGCCAGAAATCTTTCTGATTGAGAGGGGGTCAAATACTTATTTCCCTCATTAAAATGCAAATGAATTTATAACATTTTTAACATGCGTTTTTCTGGATTTTTTTGTTGTTATTCTGTCTCTCACTGTTCAAATAAACCTACCATTAAAATTATAGACTGATCATTTCTTTGTCAGTGGGCAAACGTACAAAATCAGCAGGGGATCAAATACTTTTTTCCCATCACTGTAAGTTAGCATAATTTGAATGAACATTCTACATTACAGCCTGATCTCGCGATAGCTCACATTCTGAGCGCATGCAGCCGTCTGCTTGACCAGGCTAACAGAATGATACTTTGGGGAAAGTTTGTTCATCATATCAAACGAAGACGTTTTGTGTGTATACCGATACTATCTGTCATCTGATGTTTAACCCGGTTAAATAAAAGTGAAGTGGGAAAGACATGTTTTACCTGAAAGGCCATGGAGTTGGCAGTGGCGAGAAAGATTCTGAGAGGTAACGAGGCCTTGTAGGACCTGTGGCTCCATAGCCGGTGAGCCCCAGCAGTCACTCCTAAAGCGCTTATTAAAAAGCAAAACACAGCTGTGTGGAGAGAGAGAGAGAGGGAGAGAGACAGAGAGAGAGAGAGAGAGAGAGAGAGAGAGAGAGAGAGAGAGAGAGGGAGAGAGACAGAGAGAGAGAGAGAGAGAGAGAGAGAGAGAGAGAGAGAGAGAGAGAGAGAGAGAGGGAGAGAGACAGAGAGAGAGAGAGAGAGAGAGAGGGGGAGAGAGAGAGAGGGGGGGAGAGAGAGAGAGAGAGAGAGAGAGAGAGAGAGAGAGAGAGAGAGAGAGAGAGAGAGCGAGAGAGCGAGAGAGCGAGAGAGAGAGATAGAGATAGAGGAACAACATCTATTTAATGGCCAGATGACGACAACTGCTCCTCATTCATGTTCCATGAACATGCAGAGCATCAGGTGGCAGAGATCAAGAATGGATCCTGTACTTTTTGTTTTTCCTAAAACATTCATTCATATGTTTGCCATCTAATCATGTAAAAAGGTATGTTATTCCATAACAGTGTATAAACTAGTGATAGTGAATAATAATCTACACAGTGAAATAGATTAGTAGGGTCACCTACTATAATGTCTCTTTTCCATAGAATCATTCATTTGGGGCTCATCTCCGGGATAAAATAATCCGATTTGGTTAGGACTTTTTCATGAATGCATAATAACCATTGTTTCTAGAACGTTCTACATGTCTGGTTATTAACAGTATTACAGTTGCAGAGAAATGAAAACCATCCGTATTCACCAGCAGGGGAGAAAGAAAGAGTCAGGGAGCTTTGCGCTACGCAGCACTGAAGCCTGGCGAATCCAGCTGTGCGACCAATCCGATGTGCAAATTAACTACGCCATAAAAACAATTTCAATGTCAAACCGAGTTCATTTGAAATAACAAGTGGGTTAGGTATATCATACTTACACCAAGCCCAGGTCAAAACATGAGCAGATGGGACGAGGGAGATGCCGTACACGGCTGCAATGTGCAATAAAGTCATCAATGTGATATTTTTCCACACGATTTTCATTGGAGGTTTGGGACCTTCTTTCTCTTTGTACGTTTCATCAAACACATCATCCCTTCTTGTCGCCGATTCTGCGAGCACATCACGGTTCCTGTGTCTCCCCGGACCCTCTACCTTCGCGTCAGTCATCCTCACCGTTATTTTGTTGTTGAATGAACTGGCAACGAATGCAGACATTTTGTTACCTTCAAAATATGTGACAACACAACAGGCATACACAGTAGTGACATGAATGTGAATTAAATGTATTGTTTCTGCAGAAACTGACATGTTTAGCTAATGTCACTCGAAATCGTGGTTAACGTTGCCGGATGATGACAAACCCTGTCTGTTGCTGGATGATGCTGAACACTGGCATCGCGACACCGTGTACGTTAGCTAGCTAATGTTGGATGAAAACTCCCCCGTATTATATGAAATAAAAGATCAAACGTACCTTATGAAGGTGACTTCTGTAGATTGATGCGAACAAATATGACAGAATCAAGCTTCAAATGGTGTTATACGGCACTGAATTCAAAATAATATCGGTCACTGTGATGATCTGACTTCCACAGTGTTGCTGATGCCGTTTTCCTCACCAGGTGCTCCGGTTTTGGACAAGATATTTGCGAGACTGTAATTGGACAAGCTGGGTTTGACACCACCTTTCTCGCGACATGTCATTGGTTGGCCTTTTATCTCCTGTTCACGTTGTTGTAAGAACTTGTTATAGAATATTTTCATAATTTACATAATAATGTACTACAGTCTGGTTTTCATGTCTAGGACTACGGTACCGTTCTTGGTTATTACACCGTCCCCCCCCCCCTCATATGTGTCAGCATACTGAATTGTAATTGGATTCATTATACTGTCATATCATACTGTGCTATGATTGGTTAAGACCACCCAGGTGGTGAGGTCATTCTAAAGATGATCATGGCCAGAGACACATGGACATGCAAGTTATAGCTAGTTAATAAAGAGCTAGGTTTATAAATATCCTGTCGTCCTGCATTTTATTATTTTGTACAAAGCATACAAAACAAGACACAGTCTGGTTTTCATGTCTAGGACTACGGTACCGTTCTTGGTTATTACACCGTTTCCCCCCCCCCCCTCAAAAGGTAAAATATTGGATGGAGAAAGTGTAGGCCTACTTTAGTCACAACTCAATAATACATTTTGATCAATAATCATCTATTATGCAGGTTTATACAAATAGTTTATATGTTTGATTGGATTGAATTGGCACTCTAGAAATTGAATGCATTACTGACAATACCAGTAGCCTATACAAAAAACCTATTATAAGAACCAAAAGGTTGATTTAGAACATCAGTGACAGAAATAGCCCATTGTAACTCTGTCAGCATGATGGGACTATCTTCAGCCATTAGATTTCCTATTTTTAGTCGTTTAGCAGATGCTCTTATCCAGACCGACTTACAGTTAGTGAGTACATACATTTTTCATACTGGCCCCCCCATGGGAATCGAACCCACAACCCTGGCGTTGCAAGCGCCATGCTCTACCAACTGAGCTACAGGAGGCTTAGATAGTAGGTAGGCTACAGTCATTCCAACCCTCTCTCAGCTCCAGCTATGCCAAGTGCTTCCCACACCTATATGATGCATTCCACAGCATGCCTCAGAATGTCACACCACCTTTACAGTGGCTTCAGTGGTGCTTGTTTCAGCGGCTCTTATGTGCTTGATTCGTTCATCCTTTCCTTTTAAATATCACTACTTTCATTCAAACACTGAAGAAGGAGAAGAAGAATACTTTGTCCAGTGAGACAGCCCACAGCCACACCCACACACGGTTGTCCTGTTCACGTTGTTGTAAGAACTTGTTATAGAATATTTTCATAATTTACATAATAATGTACTACAGTCTGGTTTTCATGTCTAGGACTACGGTACCGTTCTTGGTTATTACACCGTCCCCCCCCCTCTCCCCCTCATATGTGTCAGCATACTGAATTGTAATTGGATTCATTATACTGTCATATCATACTGTGCTATGATTGGTTAAGACCACCCAGGTGGTGAGGTCATTCTAAAGATGATCATGGCCAGAGACACATGGACATGCAAGTTATAGCTAGTTAATAAAGAGCTAGGTTTATAAATATCCTGTCGTCCTGCATTTTATTATTTTGTACAAAGCATACAAAACAAGACACAGTCTGGTTTTCATGTCTAGGACTACGGTACCGTTCTTGGTTATTACACCGTTTCCCCCCCCCCCCTCAAAAGGTAAAATATTGGATGGAGAAAGTGTAGGCCTACTTTAGTCACAACTCAATAATACATTTTGATCAATAATCATCTATTATGCAGGTTTATACAAATAGTTTATATGTTTGATTGGATTGAATTGGCACTCTAGAAATTGAATGCATTACTGACAATACCAGTAGCCTATACAAAAAACCTATTATAAGAACCAAAAGGTTGATTTAGAACATCAGTGACAGAAATAGCCCATTGTAACTCTGTCAGCATGATGGGACTATCTTCAGCCATTAGATTTCCTATTTTTAGTCGTTTAGCAGATGCTCTTATCCAGACCGACTTACAGTTAGTGAGTACATACATTTTTCATACTGGCCCCCCCATGGGAATCGAACCCACAACCCTGGCGTTGCAAGCGCCATGCTCTACCAACTGAGCTACAGGAGGCTTAGATAGTAGGTAGGCTACAGTCATTCCAACCCTCTCTCAGCTCCAGCTATGCCAAGTGCTTCCCACACCTATATGATGCATTCCACAGCATGCCTCAGAATGTCACACCACCTTTACAGTGGCTTCAGTGGTGCTTGTTTCAGCGGCTCTTATGTGCTTGATTCGTTCATCCTTTCCTTTTAAATATCACTACTTTCATTCAAACACTGAAGAAGGAGAAGAAGAATACTTTGTCCAGTGAGACAGCCCACAGCCACACCCACACACGGTTGTCCTGTTCACGTTGTTGTAAGAACTTGTTATAGAATATTTTCATAATTTACATAATAATGTACTACAGTCTGGTTTTCATGTCTAGGACTACGGTACCGTTCTTGGTTATTACACCGTCCCCCCCCCTCTCCCCCTCATATGTGTCAGCATACTGAATTGTAATTGGATTCATTATACTGTCATATCATACTGTGCTATGATCCCGCAAAGGCGGAGGTGTTGCTAACATTTACGATAGCAAATTTCAATTTACAAAAAAAAAAATGACGTTTTCATCTTTCGAGCTTCTAGTCATGAAATCTATGCAGCCTACTCAATCACTTTTTATAGCTACTGTTTACAGGCCTCCTGGGCCATATACAGCGTTCCTCTCTGAGTTTCCTGAATTCCTATCAGACCTTGTAGTCATAGCAGATCATATTCTAATTTTTGGTGATTTTAATATTCACATGGAGAAGTCCACAGACCCACTCCAAAAGTCCTTCGGAGCCATTATCGACTCAGTGGGTTTTGTCCAACATGTCTCTGGACCTACTCACTGCCACAGTCATACTCTGGACCTAGTTTTGTCCCATGGAATAAATGTTGTAGATCTTAATGTTTTTCCACAAAATCCTGGACTATCGGACCACCATTTTATTACGTTTGCAATCGCAACAAATAATCTGCTCAGACCCCAACCAAGGAGCATCAAAAGTCGTGCTATAAATTCTCAGACAACACAAAAATTCATTGATGCCCTTCCAGACCCCTTCTGCCTACCCAAGGACGTCAGAGGACAAAAATCAGTTAACCACTTAACTGAGGAACTAAATTTAACCTTGCACAATACCCTAGATGCAGTTGCACCCCTAAAAACGAAAAACATTTGTCATAAGAAACTAGCTCCCTGGTATACAGAAAATACCCGAGCTTTGAAGCAAGCTTCCAGGAAATTGGAACGGAAATGGCGCCACACCAAACTGGAAGTCTTCCGACTAGCTTGGAAAGACAGTACCGTGCAGTACCGAAGAGCCCTCACTGCTGCTCGATCATCCTACTTTTCCAAATTAATCGAGGAAAATAAGAACAATCCAAAATTTCTTTTTGATACTGTTGCAAAGCTAACTAAAAAGCAGCATTCCCCAAGAGAGGATGGTTTTCACTTCAGCAGTGATAAATTCATGAACTTCTTTGAGGAAAAGATCATGACCATTAGAAAGCAAATTACGGACTCCTCTTTGAATCTGCGTATTCCTCCAGGGCTTAGCTGTCCTGGATCTGCACAGCTCTGCGAGGGCCTGGGATCGGGAGAGACACTTAAGTGTTTTAGTACTATATCTCTTGACACAATGATGAAAATAATCATGGCCTCTAAACCTTCAAGCTGCATACTGGATCCTATTCCTACTAAACTGCTGAAGGAGCTGCTTCCTGTGCTTGGCCCTCCTATGTTGAACATAATAAACAGCTCTCTATCCACCGGATGTGTACCAAACTCACTAAAAGTGGCAGTGATAAAGCCTCTCTTGAAAAAGCCAAACCTTGACCCGGAAAATATAAAAAACTATCGGCCAATATCGAATCTTCCATTCCTCTCAAAAATTTTAGAAAAAGCTGTTGCGCAGCAACTCACTGCCTTTCTGAAGACAAACAATGTATACGAAATGCTTCAGTCTGGTTTTAGACCCCATCATAGCACTGAGACTGCACTTGTGAAG
This sequence comes from Coregonus lavaretus, assembly GCF_964263955.1. Lineage (NCBI taxonomy): Eukaryota > Metazoa > Chordata > Actinopteri > Salmoniformes > Salmonidae > Coregonus > Coregonus lavaretus. The sequence goes on along the minus strand of NW_028167175.1, from coordinate 1,288,971 downwards.
GTGGTAAATGACCTTTTAATGGCGTCAGACCGAGGCTCTGCATCTGTCCTCGTGCTACTAGACCTTAGTGCTGCCTTTGACACCATCGATCACCACATTCTTTTGGAGAGACTGGAAACCCAAATTGGTCTACACGGACAAGTTCTGGCCTGGTTTAGATCCTACCTGTCGGAAAGATATCAGTTTGTCTCTGTGAATGGTCTGTCCTCCGACAAATCAACTGTACATTTCGGTGTTCCTCAAGGTTCCGTTTTAGGACCACTATTGTTTTCACTATATATTTTACCTCTTGGGGATGTTATTCGAAAACATAATGTTAACTTTCACTGCTATGCGGATGACACACAGCTGTACATTTCAATGAAGCATGGTGAAGCCCCAAAATTGCCCTCGCTAGAAGCCTGTGTTTCAGACATAAGGAAGTGGATGGCTGAAAACTTTTTACTTTTAAACTCGGACAAAACAGAGATGCTTGTTCTAGGTCCCAAGAAACAAAGAGATCTTCTGTTAAATCTGACAATTCATCTTGATGGTTGTAAAGTCGTCTCAAATAAAACTGTGAAGGACCTAGGCGTTACTCTTGACCCTGATCTCTCTTTTGACGAACATATCAAGACTGTTTCAAGGACAGCTTTTTTCCATCTACGTAACATTGCAAAAATCAGAAATTTTCTGTCCAAAAATGATGCAGAAAAATTAATCCATGCATTTGTTACTTCTAGATTAGACTACTGCAATGCTCTATTTTCCGGCTACCCGGATAAAGCACTAAATAAACTTCAGTTAGTGCTAAATACGGCTGCTAGAATCCTGACTAGAACCAAGAAATTTGATCATATTACTCCAGTGCTAGCTTCCCTACACTGGCTTCCTGTTAAGGCAAGGGCTGATTTCAAGGTTTTACTGTTAACCTATAAAGCGTTACATGGGCTTGCTCCTACCTATCTTTCCGAGTTGGTCCTGCCGTACATACCAATACGTACGCTACGGTCACAAGACGCAGGCCTCCTAATTGTCCCTAGAATTTCTAAGCAAACAGCGGGAGGCAGGGCTTTCTCCTATAGATCTCCATTTTTATGGAACAGTCTGCCTACCCATGTGAGAGACGCAGACTCGGTCTCAACCTTTAAGTCTTTACTGAAGACTTATCTCTTCAGTAGGTCATATGATTGAGTGTAGTCTGGCCCAGGAGTGTGAAGGTGAACGGAAAGGCTGGAGCAACGAACAGCCCTTGCTGTCTCTGCCAGGCCGGTTCCCCTCTCCACCGGGGTTCTCTGCCTCTAACCCTGTTGCAGGGGCTGAGTCACTGGCCTGCTGGTGCTCTTTCATGCCGTCCCTGGGAGGGGTGCGTCACTTGAGTGGGTTGAGTTACTGACGTGATCTTCCTGTCTGGGTTGGCGCCCCCCCCCCCCCCTTGGTTTGTGCTGTGGTGGAGACCTCTGTGGGCTATACTCGGCCTTGTCTCAGGATTGTAAGTTGGTGGTTGGGGATATCCCTCTAGTGGTGCGGGGGCTGTGCTTTGGCGGAGTGGGTGGGGTTATATCCTTCCTGTTTGGCCCTGTCCGGGGGTTTCTTCGGATGGGGCCACAGTGTCTCCGGACCGCTCCTGTCTCAGCCTCCAGTATTTATGCTGCAGTAGTTTATGTGTCGGGGGGCTGGGGTTAGTTGGTTATACCTGGAGTACTTCTCCTGTCTTATCCAGTGTCCTGTGTGAATTTAAGTATGCTCTCTCTAATTCTCTCGTTCTCTCTTTCTCTCTGAGAACCTGAGCCCTAGGACCATACGTCAGGACTACCGGGCATGATGACACCCTGCTGCCCCCAGTCCGCCTGGCCTTGCTGCTATTCCAGTTTCAACTGTTCTGCCTGCGGCTACGAAACCCCTACCTGTCCCAGACCTGCTGTTTTCAACTCTAAATGATCGGCTATGAAAAGCCAACTGAGAGACCTGAGCCCTAGGACCATACGTCGGGACTACCGGCCGTGGTGACTCCTTGCTATCCCCAGTCCGCCTGGCCTTGCTGCTATTCCAGTTTAAACTGTTCTGCCTGCGGTTATGGAACCCCTACCTGTCCCAGACCTGCTGTTTTAAACTCTAATGATCGGCTATGAAAAGCCAACTGAGATTTATTCCTGATTATTATTTGACCATGCTTGTCACTTATGAACATTTTTGAACATCTTGGCATGGTTCTGTTATAATCTCCACCCGGCACAGCCAGAAGAGGACTGGCCACCCCTCATAGCCTGGTTCCTCTCTAGGTTTCTTCCTAGGTTTTGCCTTTCTAGGGAGTTTTTCCTAGCCACCGTGCTTCTACACCTGCATTACTAGCTGTTTGGGGTTTTAGGCTGGGTTTCTGTACAGCACTTCGAGATATTAGCTGATGTAAGAAGGGCTATATAAAATAAAATTGATTGATTGTCCTGCAATGATGGGAATGCAGTGAGAGATACTGTATGAGAGTGCTTGACTTGAGCGGGAGGTGTGCAGACTCGAGCTCCGTACCGGCACGTTACATTTTTTGGGAAATGCAAACCAGCTCCTCTATAAAACAAAAGAAGCCTGTCGCCGGCGCAGATTCACACACCGCGGCAAAAAACGTTGTTCAAAGCAGAATGAAGGCGGGATCTGCATTGAAAAGGGTCATGAAAAGTCATGGAAATTAGTTTCATAATTTTTGTTTCATAATAAAGGTACACTTTTAAATATGATCAATCACTTAAAAATCGGCCATTATCGGAATGACCCTTCATTGCGTGGCTGTGTGTGCTGCAACTATCTCAACTAGCCGGTGCCCCTGCACATTGACTCTGCACCGGTACCCCCCTGTATATATAGCCTCCCTACTGTTATTTTATTTAACTTCTGCTCTTTTTTTCTCTCAACACTTTTTTGTTGTTGTTTTATTTTACTTTTTTATTAAAAATAAATGCACTGTTGGTTAAGGGCTGTAAGTAAGTATTTCACTGTAATGTCTGCACCTGTTGTATTCGGCGCATATGGCCAATACAATTTGATTTGATTTGATTTGATGTGTACCAGTGCGAGTGGGCCGTTGCCCGAGGAGAGAGCGCGGCATTTCTGCACCAGGTATAAAATAATGACAGACAATAGACTAACTACACTGAACAAAAATATAAACGCAACATGCAAATATTTCAAAGATTCTACTGAGTTACAGTTCATATAAGGAAATCAGTCAATTGAAATAAATAAATTAGGCCCTAATCCAGTGGCGACCGTCATTCAGGGCAGGTGGGGCAGAGCCACATTTTAAGCTAAAAAATGAATAACAATAATACATAAATGCAGGTGTTTCAGCCTAGCTCAGTGCTTTCTGTGGTGGTGGGAAAGACAGCGGAAAAAATACAGACCGTAGGTGTTGGTAATGTTCTCTAGTTGCGCCAATGATTAGCTCATTGTTCTGTCACTGGTGGGGACCATATGTCACTGCCAAGTCTAAGGGTAGAGCTCGAAAATTCAAGCCCCTTGGGTGCTGCCATAGTAGAAGTACCCATCCAAGAAGGCTCAAGGTCATTGGCCACAGATAAAATGACGTCAAATCACGTTATATCTACAGTAGCTTTGATTGGGCTGATCATGTCAACATCATACTTTCAAAATCTTAGCTAATCTTAGCTAGCAGTCATCATCATGAATCAAGTCGACAATCTACTGGCAAATCCTTTTTAATCCTTATCATATGAAGAGAAATAATGAAGAGAAATTATAGATAAAACGTATCGGTGCTCATCGGCCATTGGACATAAACATTACAGGACAAGTTGGAAATCGCAAATTCAACAATGGAAGGAATCAGTGGCTAACTGCAAGCATTGCAAAGCAATCACCAGCCTGCTATTCAGTGGAGTGGCTGTGTTGTCCCAAATCTGGGATTACGGGTCTCTTTTTCAAGTTTAAAATGATAAACATTAATTATTGGCCATGCTGTCAAGGAAGCATGATTTGTGTCGCGCTCAAAACAACTGTTAACTCGGAACAGCAAAAACTTGACTTCGGTGAGTTCAAGACAACTGGGAACTCGTGAAAAAACGAGCTCCGACTGGGAAAATACATTTTGAACGGTCATCCAACTCGGAATTGTAAATCCGATACTCTGGCCTCTTTCTAGAGCTACGACCTGAAGATCAATGACGTCATCATGATTCGACCTTGTTTTTTTCAGAGTTCCCAGTTGTCTTGAAAGCACCATAAATCCAGAGAATGCCAGACTTTGATGACAAAATCTGCCCACGAAGGACCGTCGCGCCACCTTCCTGGTCAAGTGAGCGCAGCACAACAAGGTGAGTCCAAAAATGTATTGTATGCTGCTGCATAAATGATGTAATATGCCAGGGAGATATGTATACTGTAGCTAAGAAAGTAATACTAAGTGTATGTTGTGTATTAAGCCCATGTGCCTCACCCTAATCATTTGGTCTATTTTCGCCTCTTAATTTCGCCTACTGTTCTGACTTGGTGGTGCACATGTAGCCTATAGCCTGTTTTAGAGAAATGTAATCATCGAATATTGTAAGAGCTTTCATTGTCTGCTTATATGCCCCTTTATTTATCCTACGGTTCTGACTTGGTGTACAGGGAGAACACTGTAAGAACGGCCCATGTTCTGAATTCTGTCGCTGTATATTTCAAAAGTGCTGAACAAATAGTTATATTGACTACGTCTGTCCTAGCTCGCTCATTAATGTCTTAATAGAAATTACGGATTGCCTCTTATCCGCTTGTCGTCCCCTTATGCCATAGTTTGGAAATCTCAATTGTCAGTAGAAACCACATTTGTTTAAGCAAGTCAGCCATATCAGCTATGTATTTTTTTAAAGGCAGTGAATGAGGCTGAGTAAACTGTTTCGCTGCCAGACAAGGCTCCGCTGATAGCCAGGTGTAGCAGTGGCAAGATGTTGGGACTGCTGTTGGGACTCTGCTGTTGGGACAGCTTTATGTAGGCCCTAACAGTTTGTGGGCACCGTTTGTCACGTTATAGTGCAGTTAATGCATTGTTTAGTGTTGTGTTGTGGTGGCTCTGCTGGCATGCCTCCCACATTTTAGTTTTTGTTTGCCCCACGGCAGGTTTGGGCGGCAGGTAGCTTAGTGGTTAAGAGTGTTGTGCCAGTAACCGAAAGGTTGCTGGTTTTAATCCCCAAGCTGACTATGTTGATGTGCCCCTGAGCAAGGCACTTAACCCTAATTGCTCTGGATAAGAGCGTCTGCTAAATGACTAAAATGTAAGATTTACATGCTAAAATCGCCACTGCCCTAATCTATGGATTTCACATGACTGGGAATACAGATGTGCATCTGTAGGTCACAGATACTGCCTGGATCTGACTGAAAACCAGTCAGTATCTGGCAGGGGCGCAACTTTCACTGGGGATGAGGACATGTCCCCACCACATTCTGAAATTGCATTTTTGTCCCCCCCCCCCCCAGTTCTCACTGGAATGTGATACAAAACGAACATGCGGACGCCTCCAAGCGGTCGGGTAGGCTGTTTCTAAAACCAAAGTTGCGCCCCTGTGCTATTTACAAACACGTGACTGACGCAACTGTTCTGGGGACCTACGCTAAGCTACATAATGTCCACTGAACAAACATATAAACGCAACAGTATCAAAGATTTTACTGAGTTACAGTTCGTATAGGGAAATCATTCAATTGAAATAAATTCATTAGGCCCTAATCTATAGATTTCACATGACTGGGAATACAGATATGCATTTTACAGAAATTGTGTACAGATCCTTGCGACATGGGGCTGTGCATTATCATGCTGAAACATGTGGTGATGGCGGCGAATGAATGGCACGACAATGGACCTCAGGATCGCGTCACGTTATCTCTGTGCATTCAAATTGCCATTGATAAAATGCAATTGTGTTCGTTGTCTGTAGCTTATGCCTGCCCATACCATAACCCCACCGCCACCATGGGGCACCCTGTTCACAACATTGACATCAGCAAACTGCTCGCCCACACGGCGCCATACACACTGTCTGACATCTGCCTGGTACAGTTGAAACCGGGATTCATCCATGAAAAGCACACTTCTCCAGCGTGCCAGTGGCCATCAAAGGTGAGCATTTGCCCATTGAAGACGATTACGACGCCGAACTGCAGTCAGGTCAAGACCCAGGTGAGGACGACGAGCATGCAGATGAGCGTCCCTGAGACGGTTTCGGTAGTGCAAAATTATTCGGTTGTGCAAACCTACAGTTTCATCAACTGCCCAGGTGGCTGGTCCCATACGATCCCACGATCCCGCAGGTGAAGAAGCCGGATGTGGAGGTCCTGGGCTGGCGTGGTTACACGTGGTCTGACGTTGTGAGGCTGGTTGGATGTACTGCCAAATTCTCTAAAACAACATTGGAGGTGGCTTATGGTAGAGAAATGAACATTAAATTCTCTGGCAACAGCTCTGGTGGACATTCCTGCAGTCAGCATGCCAATTGCACGCTCCCTCAAAACTTGAGACATCTGTGGCATTGTGTTGTGTGACAAAACTGCACATTTTAGAGTGGCCTTTTATTGTCCCCAGCACAAGGTGCACCTGTGTAATGATCATGTGTTTAATCAGCTTCTTGATATGCCACACCTGTCATGTGGATAGATTATCTTGGCAATAGAGAAATGCTCACTAACAGGGATGTAAACAAATGTGTACACAAAATTAGAGAGAAATAAGCTTTTTGTGCATATTTAACATTTCTAGGATCTGTTATTTCAATGTTCCATTTATATTTTTGTTCAGTGTTACGTGTTGTTTTGAATTGGCTATCTCGCTAGTTAATTATAACTAATCATTAATGTCGTTGTCCCCTTTCCACCTGCACTAGCCTGAATAAATCTGCACCGTTGGAAAGCTGGGATTCCCCATTATTAAACCGTAGCCGCGACAACAACAATTCTAAGAATAGCTTAATTGACAAATAAGTTGCTGTGCATCACAGGAGGTTGGTGGCTCCCTAACTGGGGAGAACGGGCTCCTGGTAATGACTGGAGTGGAATTGGTGGAATGGTATCAAATACATGGTTTCCAGGTGTTTGATGCCATTCCATTTGCTCTGTTCCGGTCATTATTATGAGCCTCCTGTGCTTTGCATAGATCTATCCTGAAATATGAATATTTGAGCCTTATATATAAACAGTTAAGCCGTGTTCACATTGGCAGTTTGAAGTGACTCAAATCCTATTTATTTGCATAATCTTAGCTTGCTACATAACGTCTGAGTGATAGGAAGCACAAGAACCACCACTAATCAGCCTACATCACTGCACACACACCCGTCGTTACTATGACAACTAGGGTAGCCTTGTCTGCAAATGACTGCTGTCTGAACACACACAAATCCGATTTGGTCACGCTGTTTGGACAGTCAGTAGTCCAAAACAGATTTGAGCATTTAAGGCCTGCAGGAACAAGGCTTTAGATACCATGCTTTGAAGTAGCCTACCGTATTCATTTGATCCCCGATTCATTGAATGAGGGAATAATTTTGTAAAGACAGACGTATTTGGTTGTGATGTTGCAATATTTTATATCAAGGGTGGCAACCATCCTCCAGGATTGCTACTGGGTGTGCAGGCTTTTGTTCAAGCCCTGGTCTAACCACATTGTAGCCTAAACATCAGCTGCTCAACAGGCCCTTGATAAGCAGACTTGGGTGTTTCAGGCCTGGATCAAAAGCAAAGCCAGCAAACCCAGGAGCTCTCCAGATGGCGGGTTGACCACATGTTGACAACATGGATGGACATCATGAAAATGATCGGAGAGGTTGAGAGTAGAAGAAGTTCAGGAGAAAGAACAAACAAAATGTAATTACTGTAAAATTGACTGTGTCCATAAATATAAATCAATAAATAACATGCCATTTAGCAGAGGCTTTTATCCAAAGCGACTTACAGTCATGCGTGCATACATTTTTGTGTATGGGTGGTCCCGGGGATCGAACCCACTACCCTGGCGTTACAAGCGCCGTGCTCTACCAGCTGAGCTACAGAGGATAGTGGGTATGGGCTGGAAGTAGAGGCCTAGGCGTTGTTGTTCACTAGTTTACTCCAAGTAGGGAAAGGGTGGCGGGGTTGGAAAGTAATAAAGGGGAATATATACAAATGTTTAAAGGATATGTGTATGTATGTATGTGTGTGTGTATGTATGTGTATATATATATATATATATATATATAAACATGAGGGATTGGAAGTGATGCAGACAATTACATTGATGGAAGTTACAATCTATCTGCAATATTAAGCTGATCTACCCCCCCCCCCCCCCCAAAAAAAACAAAAAAAACATCAGACACCGCAGTCTTCCAGTGTCAATAATGGTTACTATTTAATATAGCCTATAATAATAGTCATGGAAATGTGGTTAAGTCATGGAGAAGACATGGAAAACGTGTATGAACCTTTAACAGTGAATAATCAGAGGTCTCTAAAGCATAATGTCATTTGGGAATTACAGATCCTGCCCTTCTTTCATCCCAGGTCAAACACTGGAGTAGGCCTTTTCCTAACCAGATCCATGGCTGTGCTATCTTAGTCTTTGAGTCCACAGCTCTCAGTGAATTGCAAGTGAAGTGTTCCCTAAAATTCAAAGCTGGCTAGAGCTCTAGGAATCATGTGTGGGTAGGACTATGAATGGCGCTATATATCTGCTTCCCAAATGGCACCCTATTCCCTATTTAGTGCTCAACTTTTGACCAGAGCCCTCTATTCAAAAGTAGTGCACTATATAGGGAATAGGGTGCCATTTGGGATATAGCCATATGACTCTGACACACCCACCAACATGATAAGACGTGTGCATTTCCCATTGGTGACTGTAGGATACTTATATATATGCATTGTGTTTGATGGAGGTTATGGTTACATCACCTTGTCAAGAAGAGGTTACTCTAGGTCATGAAGGCACTGGGGCGGTTCACCTGGTAAAATCACCCGTACAACAGCTTACAACGTCTGATTCAACACAACCAATCAGCAACAGTTCTTCTTCAACATGTGTTCCCCTCTGACCAATCCTACGACATGCCTGCAAAGTGAGTGAAAACCTTAGCAAGGCATCACGTCTGAAGTAAAACATTTTTTTTATTTTTTATCCAGACCTATAATTTACGGTCAGTCCTATCTGAGATCCTTGGGACGTCCCTAACCATTTTAAATTTCAACTTCAATCGGGACGTCCCAAGGATACCAGATAGCACGGACATATAATTTACATTCCCTATGGATGATAGTTGCACAGATAGAACAATGAGCCAGAAATTCCACCGGATGTATAAATGTGAAGCATCCGGTTGGCGTTTCCACTCACTACCAAATATGGTGATGAGAGGAAGCCCAAATCCGGCTGAGGGACAAGATGGAGCGAGATGGATTTTGGCCGACATTCTGCCAATTCTCTCACCGATGAAACATTTTATCTCCATACGGTTTTCTGTTTCCAGATCTAGAATCTGTAACAAACAAAGTAGATGTTTTGTAAACTTTACCCTTTGCCAAATTTTTGCGTTGTTTAGGAGTGCAATGGTGAATTGAGTTATTGAATATATATCAATAGAATCTCACTAGTTCGTGCTTGGCTCCGCTCACCTCCTTGCTTCTTCTGCCCACTATGATTCATTTGCTCCCATTGGAAACGACAGGCTCTGGTCTATCTTGGGTTAGTTATAAAAATCTTTGATAGTGGGGTGACGCAATCCTACTTTAAAACCTCCAGTTTTGTTGTATGGGTATGGCAGAGTTTTGGCGCCACCTACTTGGCAAGACGTAACATGAAAAGACAGAATAACGTCACTGTCTCGTAATTATAGGGCAGCCAATATACTTTTCTCTATCTTCCTTTGCTGAACAATCACCCTTACACAATCATAAATCCATTTATACACTTTCTGCACTAAACATTTACACTTGCTTATACAAGTCTGAATTCAATGTTTTATAAAAATAAAATAAATAAAAAAATACAGCAAAGGATGACAATGTAAGCAACAATGGATTGTATAAATATTTGTGCAACAAATAATGTGCACTGGTTGAGGCACTTCAATGCCTTCTGCTGCCATATGATGTATTCTTCTGGCTCTCTCTGGACAACCTGTTTGACTGACTGACAGCTCTTCAACCAACCTATAGTACAGAATGAAACTAATACAATAATAATAATAATAAGCCATTTAGCAGACGCTTTTATCCAAAGCAACTTACAGTCATGTGCGCATACATTTTTACGTATGGGTGGTCCCGGGGATTGAACCCCCTACCCTGGCGATATAAGCGCCATGCTCTACCAATTGAGCTACAGAGGACCACAACAGGGTGTAACATACCACATCAGATAGTTTATTACATGACCAGAAGTATGTGGACACCTGCTTGTCGAACATCTCATTCCAAAATCATGGGCATTAACATGGAGTTGGTCCCCCCTTTGCTGCTATAACAGCCTCCACTCTTCTGGGAAGGCTTTCCACTAGATGTTGGAACATCGCTGCAGGGACTTGCTTCCATTCAGCCACAAGAGCATTAGTGAGGTCGGCACTGATGTAGGGCAATTAGGCCTGGCTCGCAGTCGGCGTTCCAATTCATCCCAAAGGTGTTCGATGGGGTTGAGGTCAGGGCTCTGTGCAGGCCAGTCAAGTTCTTCCACACCGATCTCGACAAACCATTTCTGTATGGACCTCGCTTTGTGCACGGGGGCATTGTCATCATGCTGAAACAGGAAAGGGCCTTTCCCAAACTGTTGACACAAAGTTGGAAGCACAGAATCGTCTATAATGTCATTGTATGCTGTAGCGTTGAGATTTCCCTTCACTGGAACTAAGGGGCCTAGCCTGAACCATGAAAAACAGCCCCAGACCATTATTCCTCCTCCACCAAACTTTACAGTTGGCACTATGCATTCGGGCAGGTCGCGTTCTCCTGGCATCCGCCAAACCCAGATTCGTCCGTCGGACTGCCAGATGGTGAAGCCTGATTCATCACTCCAGAGAACGCGTTTCCACTGCTCCAGAGTCCAATTGTGGCGAGCTTTACACTACTCCAGCTGACTCTTGGCATTGCGCATGGTGATCTTAGGCTTGTGTGCGGCTGCTCGGCCAGGGAAACCAGTTTCATGAAGCTCCCGACGAACAGTTAACGTGCTTAAGTTGCTTCCAGAAGCAGTTTGGAACTCGGTAGTGAGTGTTGCAACCGAGGACAGACGATTTTTGTGCGCTACACGCTTCAGCACTCGGTGGTCCCGTTCTGTGAACTTGTGTAGCCTACCACTTCACGGCTGAGCCGTTGTTGCGCCTAGACATTTCCACTTCACAATAACAGCACTTACAGTTGACTGGGGCAGCTCTAGCAGGGCAGAAATTAGACAAACTGACTTGTTGGAAAGGTGGCATCCTATGACTGTGCCACCTAGAAAGTCACTGAGCTCTTCAGTAAGGCCATTCTACTGCCAATGTTTGTCTATGGAGTCTGCATGGCTGTGTGCTCGATTTTATACACCTGTCAGCAACGGGTGTTGCAGAAATAGCCAAATCCACTAATTTGAAGGGGTGTCCACTTACTTTTGTATGTACATTTGAAGTCGGAAGTTCACATACACTTAGATTGGAGTCATTAAAACTCGTTTTTCAACCACTCCACAAATGTATTGTTAACAAACTATAGTTTTGGCAAGTCAGTTAGGACATCTACTTTGTGCATGACACAAGTCATTTTTCCAACAATTGTTTACAGACAGATTATTTCACTTATAATTCACTGTATCACAATTCCAGTGGGTCAGAAGTTTACATACACTAAGTTGACTGTGCCTTTAAACAGCTTGGAAAATTCCAGAAAATGATGTAATGGCTTTAGAAGCTTCTGATAGGCTAATTGACATCATTTGAGTCAATTTTGAGGTGTACCTGTGGATGTATTTCAAGGCCTACCTTCAAACTCAGTACCTCTTTGCTTGACATCATGGGAAAATCCCCCAAAAATATGGTAGACCTCCACAAGTCTGGTTCATCCTTGGGAGCAATTTCCAAACGCCTGAAGGTACCACGTTCATCTGTACAAACAATAGTACGCAAGTATAAACACCATGGGACCACGCAGCCATCATACCGCTCAGGAAGGAGACGCGTTCTGTCTCCTAGAGATGAACGCACTTTGGTGCGGAAAGTGCAAATCAATCCCAGAACAACAGCAAAGGACCTTGTGAAGATGCTGGAGGAAACAGGTACAAAAGTATCTATATCCACAGTAAAACTAGTCCTATATCGACATAACCTGAAAGGCCACTCAGCAAGGATGAAGCCACTGCTCCAAAACCATCATAAAAAAGCCAGACTACGGTTTGCAACTGCACATGGGGACAAAAATCTTACTTTTTTGAGAAATGTCCTCTGGTCTGATGAAACAAAAATATAACTATTTGGCTATAATGACCATTGTTATGTTTGGAGGAAAAAGGGGGTACTTGCAAGCCGAAGAACACCATCCCAACCGTGAAGCACGGGGGTGGTAGCATCATGCTGTGGGGGTGCTTTGCTGCAGGAGGGACTGGTGCACTTCACAAAATAGATGGCATCATGAGGAAGGAACATTTTGTGGAGATATTGAAGCAAAATCTCAAGACATCAGTCAGGAAGTTAAAGCTTGGTCGCAAATGGGTCTTCCAAATGGACAATGACCCCAAGCATACTTCCAAAGTTGTGGCAAAATGGTTTAAGGACAACAAAGTCAAGGTATTGGAGTGGCCATCACAAATCCCTGACCTCAATCCTATAGAACACTTGTGGGCAGAACTGAAAAGGTGTGTGCGAGCAAGGAGGCCTACAAATCTGACTCCGTTACACCAGCTCTGTCAGGAGGAATGGGCCAAAATTCACCCAACTTATTGTGGGAAGCTTGTGGAAGGCTACCCAAATCGTTTGACCCAAGTTAAACCATTTAAAGGCAATGCTACCTAATACTAATTGAGTGTATGTAAACTTCTCACCCACTGGGAATGTGATGAAATAAATAAAAGCTGAAATAAATAATTATCTCTACTATTATCCTGACATTTCACATTCTTAAAATAAAGTTGTGATCCTAACTGACCTAAAACAGGGAATTTTTACTAGGATTAAATGTCAGGAATAGTGAAAAACTGAGTTTAAATGTATTTGGCGAAGGTGTGTGTCACGAATACCGCGGAGGCTGCTCCTCCTCCTTGTTCGGGCAGGCTTCGGCGTTCGTCGTCCCCGGAGTACTAGCTGCCACCGTTTGATGTTTTCGATGTTTGTTTTGTCATGTCTAGTTTAGTGCACCTGTTTCGTATTCTGTCATGATTATGTCACCTATAAGTTTCCCTGTGTTATGTTTTGTAGTTGTGTGTTATTGTTCCACATGTCGTGTGTTGATAGGTTCGGTGCCTTGGCTTTGTATAGTATTTTACGCACTACGCGTATTTCTACTCTCGTTGTTGCATTACGCACTGCGCGTGTTTTGTTCGCCTCCAGTGTTTGAGGCCGTTTATTTTGTGTCTATTTACAAGTATTAGTAAAGTCGTCTTGACTTATCCTCTGTGTCCTGCGATTGACTCAACCACCGCATCCACATCAGCACATATCTGACAGTGTGTGTAAACTTCCGACTTCAACTGTATAGTGTATATTACAAAGCAAGATCAATGAGTTAGCCAGCTAACTTAAATACTCTCAAATAACTTTATTTTTTAGAGATAAAGCTTGAAATGGGCATGGCCTAATTGATTCAACAACCAAAAACATATCTAAGCTTAGGTTTCTTAATGAACCAGAAAATCAAGTTTTCTTTGCTTGTTTATCAAAGTTAGCTGGTTAACTCATTGATCCCGATTTGTAGTATACCACATCTGACATATCTTCTCACAACCTCACCTAGACTATCTGCATTGACCCTTTTTGCACTAACCTTTTTGACTCATCACATACGCTGCTGATACTGATCATTATCTGTCACTTTATTCTTAGTTATATGTACATATCTACCTCAATTACCTTGAACCCCTGCACATCGACTCGGTACTGGTACCCCGTGTATATAGCCAAGTTATTACCTTGAACCCCCGCACATCGACTCGGTACTGGTACCCCGTGTATATAGCCAAGTTATCGTTCCTCATTGTGTGTGTATCTAGTATTACTGGTTTTACTTTTCTATTATTTCTCTATTTTCTTTCTCTTTGTATTGTTTTGGAAGAGCCCTTAAGGAAGCGTTTCACGGTTAGTCTACACCTGTTGTTTATAAAGCATGTGACAAATACAATTAGATTGGAATTCAGTTTTCTTTCTCAAGTTCAACACTACAAGTATGAAAAATGTATGCACTCACTAACTGTAAGTCGCTCTGGATAAGAGCGTCTGCTAAATGACTCAAATGTAAAAATGTAAATGTACAAAAACATTTGATTTGAATTAGCACATTACATCATCTAGATTATTAATTAAGTACATAAACAATAGAATGGATCAACTTTGGTGTGATCATTATTTGTGCACAAAGCCCCCCCCCCCCCCCTCATTTCTACATTTCTAGAAACAAAATATAGGACGCAACAGGTCAAATAAGAAAATATTAATTCATTATTAAATGGGGAAATACTAATTCATTATTTAACAGGGGAAAATATTAATTCATTATTAAACAGGGAAATACTAATTCATTATTAAACAGGGGGGAGGGGGGAATACTAATTCATTATTAAAAGGGGGGAGGGGGGAATACTAATTCATTATTAACAGGGGGGAATACTCATTCATTATTAAAAGGGGTAAATACTAATTCATTATTAAAAGGGGTAAATACTAATTCATTATTAAACGGGGGAATACTCATTCATTATTAAACAGGGGGAAATACTCATTCATTATTAAAAGGGGTAAATACTAATTCATTATTAAACGGGGGAATACTCATTCATTATTAAACAGGGGGAAATGCTAATTCATTATTAAACAGGGGGAATACTAATTCATGATTAAACAGGGGGGAATACTAATTCATTATTAAACAGGGGGGAATACTAATTCATTATTAAACAGGGGAAATTACTAATTCATTATTAAACAGGGGGGAGGGGGGAATACTAATTCATTATTAAACAGGGGGAAATACTCATTCATTATTAAACAGGGGTAAATACTAATTCATTATTAAACAGGGGGGAATACTAATTCATTATTAAACAGGGGAAATTACTAATTCATTATTAAACAGGGGGGAATACTAATTCATTATTAAACAGGGGGAAATACTCATTCATTATTAAAAGGGGTAAATACTAATTCATTATTAAACGGGGGGAATACTAATTCATTATTAAACAGGGGGAAATACTAATTCATTATTAAACAGGGGAAATTACTAATTCATTATTAAACAGGGGGAAATACTAATTCATTATTAAACTGTGGAAAATACTAATTCATTATTAAACAGGGGAAATTACTCATTAATTATTAAACAGGGGGGAATACTAATTAATTATTAAACAGGGGGAAATACTAATTAATTATTAAACAGGGGGAAATACTAATTAATTATTAAACAGGGAAAATTACTCATTCATTATTAAACAGTGGAAAATAATAATTCATTATTAAACAGGGAAAATTACTAATTCATTATTAAACAGGGGGGGAATACTAATTCATTATTAAACAGGGGGAAATACTAATTCATTATTAAACAGGGGGAATTACTAATTCATTATTAAACAGGGAAATACTAATTCATTGTTAAACAGGGGGAATTACTAATTCATTATTAAACAGGGGGAATTACTAATTCATTATTAAACGGGGAAATATTAATTCATTATCAAACAGGGAAATCGTCAACAAAAACATAGGGGAAGTGTATCTTACTGACCACTTGCAATTAACACAAATATTTCAAGAGATTTATTCATGGGTTTCTTTGCCATAAATCATATTTCAGTCGATAACTAACATGTTCTTCAATCGGCATGAAATGTCAAGTATAACCACACCAGAGCTGTTTAGAGTGGTGTGGGTATTACCGTTTATACACAACAGAAGCCAGGACATTTTAAACAGGGTGAAAAGTCAACAATCAGGACAGTCATTTAGCAGACGCTCTTATCCAGAGCGACTTGCAGTTGGTGAGCGCATACATTATTATTATTATTCATACTGGCCCCCCGTGGGAATCGAACACACAACCCTGGCGTTGCAAACGCCATGCTCTACCAACTGAGCTACATCCCTGCCGGCCATTCCCTCCCCTACCCTGGACGACGCTGGGCCATGGGTCTCCCGGTCGCGACCGGCTACGACAGAGTCTGGATTCGAACCAGGATCTCTAGCGGTACAGCTAGCGCTGCGATGCAGTGCCTTAAACCACTGCGCCACTCGGGAGCCTCAAACAGTATCTCAATCACACAAGCTAGCTGGCAGCAGTGGGCCGCTCTATATCGATTACAACATAGACTGAATATAATAAAAATCCAGCAACTTGACAAGTATCATTAAATTACATTCTGTTGTTGCATAGCTCTGGTCCAGGGCAGGTGCTGACACAGCTCAGCTTCAGCAAGCCTCACGTAACACCCTGGATCAGAGCTAGTTGTTGCAGTGCTTTGGCCTGACAACGTAACAAACTAGGAGAGATGGCACAATGGTAAGTAGAACACACTGGTAAGTCAGTGAAATGTTTTTAATTCATTCACTTTTCCTAACCATTCTAAAAATCAGCTGGATGTGTGGTTTGTTAAGGAAAGATGAGGTAGGAAGGTGGACAATACAACCTTTCTCTCTCCATCAAAGTCTTCCCCTAGTTGGATGTGTTACCATGATTAGAACTACTGACAGCCAAATAATCCAAGCACACATTGTTCCGAGACATTGTGCATATTTCTCCACTCTCAAAGATATAACATTTTAATAATCCTCATATATTACTTATATATTTAACATCAGCTATCTTTCCCTCAAAAGCAAAAGGACTCTACTTTTTAAATAATATTGGGTGTTTTGCTGTTGATAAACACCACAGTAACAATAACTGGTCTTCTCAGAGAGAAAGAGAATACTTCTCATCATCAGCCAAGTCAGAAACCTTTCAATGAGTCAGCGAATACCACAACATCTGCAATAATGTTTTTATCAAAGCACATTTCAACAGCTGAAAAAGAAATAATATATATAACATTATGATCCATTCATATGATAACACTGAAGTCTGGTTGTTTTGTCTTGGTGTGTTTTGGAGTGCGTCCCAAATGGCACCCTATTCTCTTTATAGTGCACTACTTTTGACAAGAGCCCACAGGGCCCTCATAGAGCCCACAGGGCCCTCAGAGCCTACAGAGCTCTTATAGAGCCCACATAGAGCCCACAGGGCCCTCATAGAGCCCACAGGGCCCTCAGAGCCCACAGGGCTCATTGGGCCCTTATAGAGCCCACAGGGTCTGGTCAAAAGCAGTGCATTATAGGAAATAAGGTTCATTCTAGACGCTAGCCTTGGTGTGAGATCAGCGGTCAGACGGCCAGCTTGTTGGCGATGGTCATGACCACTTTGAGGATGGGCATGAAGGCTTGGATCTCGCTGAAGTTGCTGCTGGTGACCACAGCAGTGTGGACCTCTAGGCCACGCGGGTAGTTCTGGACAGACACACAGCGGCTGATCTCATGTAAACCACCCAGGATGTTGGTAGACAGCTACAGGATGACGGGAAAATTTAAGTTACTGTAGGCATGTAAAAACTTTCTTTACAATATTTTATGCACGTGGACTACCTTGACTGGGTCTGTTATGTAGTGGACTACCTAGACTGGGTCTGTTCTGTAGTGGACTACCTTGACTGGGTCTGTTATGTAGTGGACTACCGAGACTGGGTCTGTTCTGTAGTGGACTACCTAGACTGGGTCTGTTCTGTAGTGGACTACCTTGACTGGGTCTGTTATGTAGTGGACTACCTAGACTGGGTCTGTTATGTAGTGGACTACCTAGACTGGGTCTGTTCTGTAGTGGACTACCTTGACTGGGTCTGTTCTGTAGTGGACTACCTTGACTGGGTCTGTTCTGTAGTGGACTACCTTGACTGGATCTGTTATGTAGTGGACTACCTTGACTGGGTCTGTTAGTGGACTACTTAGACTGGGTCTGTTCTGTAGTGGACTACCTTGACTGGGTCTGTTAGTGGACTACCTTGACTGGGTCTGTTAGTGGACTACTTAGACTGGGTCTGTTCTGTAGTGGACTACCTAGACTGGGTCTGTTAGTGGACTACCTAGACTGGGTCTGTTAGTGGACTACCTTGACTGGGTCTGTTATGTAGTGGACTACCTAGACTGGGTCTGTTAGTGGACTACCTAGACTGGGTCTGTTAGTGGACTACCTTGACTGGATCTGTTATGTAGTGGACTACCTAGACTGGGTCTGTTATGTAGTGGACTACCTAGACTGGGTCTGTTATGTAGTGGACTACCTAGACTGGGTCTGTTATGTAGTGGACTACCTAGACTGGGTCTGTTCTGTAGTGGACTACCTAGACTGGATCTGTTATGTAGTGGACTACCTAGACTGGGTCTGTTATGTAGTGGACTACCTAGACTGGGTCTGTTCTGTAGTGGACTACCTTGACTGGGTCTGTTCTGTAGTGGACTACCTAGACTGGGTCTGTTATGTAGTGGACTACCTTGACTGGGTCTGTTCTGTAGTGGACTACCTAGACTGGGTCTGTTATGTAGTGGACTACCTTGACTGGGTCTGTTCTGTAGTGGACTACCTTGACTGGGTCTGTTATGTAGTGGACTACCTAGACTGGATCTGTTATGTAGTGGACTACCTAGACTGGATCTGTTATGTAGTGGACTACCTAGACTGGGTCTGTTATGTAGTGGACTACCTAGACTGGGTCTGTTAGTGGACTACCTAGACTGGGTCTGTTAGTGGACTACCTAGACTGGGTCTGTTATGTAGTGGACTACCTAGACTGGGTCTGTTATGTAGTGGACTACCTAGACTGGGTCTGTTATGTAGTGGACTACCTAGACTGGGTCTGTTCTGTAGTGGACTACCTAGACTGGGTCTGTTCTGTAGTGGACTACCTTGACTGGGTCTGTTAGTGGACTACCTAGACTGGGTCTGTTATGTAGTGGACTACCTAGACTGGGTCTGTTCTGTAGTGGACTACCTAGACTGGGTCTGTTATGTAGTGGACTACCTAGACTGGGTCTGTTATGTAGTGGACTACCTAGACTGGGTCTGTTAGTGGACTACCTTGACTGGGTCTGTTCTGTAGTGGACTACCTAGACTGGGTCTGTTATGTAGTGGACTACCTAGACTGGGTCTGTTAGTGGACTACCTTGACTGGGTCTGTTCTGTAGTGGACTACCTAGACTGGGTCTGTTATGTAGTGGACTACCTAGACTGGGTCTGTTATGTAGTGGACTACCTAGACTGGGTCTGTTATGTAGTGGACTACCTTGACTGGGTCTGTTCTGTAGTGGACTACCTAGACTGGGTCTGTTCTGTAGTGGACTACCTAGACTGGGTCTGTTATGTAGTGGACTACCTTGACTGGGTCTGTTAGTGGACTACCTAGACTGGGTCTGTTATGTAGTGGACTACCTAGACTGGGTCTGTTAGTGGACTACCTAGACTGGGTCTGTTAGTGGACTACCTAGACTGGGTCTGTTATGTAGTGGACTACCTAGACTGGGTCTGTTAGTGGACTACCTAGACTGGGTCTGTTAGTGGACTACCTAGACTGGGTCTGTTATGTAGTGGACTACCTAGACTGGGTCTGTTAGTGGACTACCTAGACTGGGTCTGTTCTGTAGTGGACTACCTAGACTGGGTCTGTTAGTGGACTACCTAGACTGGGTCTGTTAGTGGACTACCTAGACTGGGTCTGTTATGTAGTGGACTACCTTGACTGGGTCTGTTAGTGGACTACCTAGACTGGGTCTGTTAGTGGACTACCTAGACTGGGTCTGTTCTGTAGTGGACTACCTAGACTGGGTCTGTTCTGTAGTGGACTACCTTGACTGGGTCTGTTATGTAGTGGACTACCTTGACTGGGTCTGTTCTGTAGTGGACTACCTAGACTGGGTCTGTTATGTAGTGGACTACCTAGACTGGGTCTGTTATGTAGTGGACTACCTTGACTGGGTCTGTTCTGTAGTGGACTACCTAGACTGGGTCTGTTATGTAGTGGACTACCTTGACTGGGTCTGTTCTGTAGTGGACTACCTAGACTGGGTCTGTTATGTAGTGGACTACCTTGACTGGGTCTGTTCTGTAGTGGACTACCTAGACTGGGTCTGTTATGTAGTGGACTACCTAGACTGGGTCTGTTATGTAGTGGACTACCTTGACTGGGTCTGTTCTGTAGTGGACTACCTTGACTGGGTCTGTTCTGTAGTGGACTACCTTGACTGGGTCTGTTAGTGGACTACTTAGACTGGGTCTGTTCTGTAGTGGACTACCTTGACTGGGTCTGTTAGTGGACTACCTTGACTGGGTCTGTTAGTGGACTACTTAGACTGGGTCTGTTCTGTAGTGGACTACCTAGACTGGGTCTGTTCTGTAGTGGACTACCTTGACTGGGTCTGTTAGTGGACTACCTAGACTGGGTCTGTTCTGTAGTGGACTACCTTGACTGGGTCTGTTCTGTAGTGGACTACCTTGACTGGGTCTGTTAGTGGACTACCTTGACTGGGTCTGTTAGTGGACTACCTAGACTGGGTCTGTTCTGTAGTGGACTACCTAGACTGGGTCTGTTATGTAGTGGACTACCGAGACTGGGTCTGTTCTGTAGTGGACTACCTTGACTGGGTCTGTTCTGTAGTGGACTACCTTGACTGGGTCTGTTCTGTAGTGGACTACCTAGACTGGGTCTGTTCTGTAGTGGACTACCTTGACTGGGTCTGTTAGTGGACTACCTAGACTGGGTCTGTTCTGTAGTGGACTACCTTGACTGGGTCTGTTCTGTAGTGGACTACCTTGACTGGGTCTGTTAGTGGACTACCTTGACTGGGTCTGTTAGTGGACTACCTAGACTGGGTCTGTTCTGTAGTGGACTACCTAGACTGGGTCTGTTATGTAGTGGACTACCGAGACTGGGTCTGTTCTGTAGTGGACTACCTTGACTGGGTCTGTTCTGTAGTGGACTACCTTGACTGGGTCTGTTATGTAGTGGACTACCTTGACTGGATCTGTTATGTAGTGGACTACCTTGACTGGGTCTGTTCTGTAGTGGACTACCTTGACTGGGTCTGTTCTGTAGTGGACTACCTTGACTGGGTCTGTTAGTGGACTACCTTGACTGGGTCTGTTCTGTAGTGGACTACCTTGACTGGGTCTGTTCTGTAGTGGACTACCTTGACTGGGTCTGTTATGTAGTGGACTACCTTGACTGGGTCTGTTCTGTAGTGGACTACCTTGACTGGGTCTGTTCTGTAGTGGACTACCTAGACTGGGTCTGTTATGTAGTGGACTACCTAGACTGGGTCTGTTATGTAGTGGACTACCTTGACTGGGTCTGTTCTGTAGTGGACTACCTTGACTGGGTCTGTTCTGTAGTGGACTACCTTGACTGGGTCTGTTAGTGGACTACTTAGACTGGGTCTGTTCTGTAGTGGACTACCTTGACTGGGTCTGTTAGTGGACTACCTTGACTGGGTCTGTTAGTGGACTACTTAGACTGGGTCTGTTCTGTAGTGGACTACCTTGACTGGGTCTGTTCTGTAGTGGACTACCTTGACTGGGTCTGTTCTGTAGTGGACTACCTTGACTGGGTCTGTTAGTGGACTACTTAGACTGGGTCTGTTCTGTAGTGGACTACCTAGACTGGGTCTGTTCTGTAGTGGACTACCTTGACTGGGTCTGTTAGTGGACTACCTAGACTGGGTCTGTTCTGTAGTGGACTACCTTGACTGGGTCTGTTATGTAGTGGACTACCTTGACTGGGTCTGTTCTGTAGTGGACTACCTTGACTGGGTCTGTTCTGTAGTGGACTACCTAGACTGGATCTGTTATGTAGTGGACTACCTTGACTGGGTCTGTTATGTAGTGGACTACCTAGACTGGATCTGTTATGTAGTGGACTACCTAGACTGGGTCTGTTAGTGGACTATCTAGACTGGGTCTGTTATGTAGTGGACTACCTAGACTGGGTCTGTTATGTAGTGGACTACCTAGACTGGGTCTGTTCTGTAATGGACTACCTAGACTGGGTCTGTTCTGTAATGGACTACCTAGACTGGGTCTGTTAGTGGACTACCTAGACTGGGTCTGTTAGTGGACTACCTAGACTGGGTCTGTTAGTGGACTACCTAGACTGGGTCTGTTCTGTAGTGGACTACCTAGACTGGGTCTGTTAGTGGACTACCTAGACTGGGTCTGTTAGTGGACTACCTAGACTGGGTCTGTTAGTGGACTACCTAGACTGGGTCTGTTATGTAGTGGACTACCTAGACTGGGTCTGTTAGTGGACTACCTTGACTGGGTCTGTTATGTAGTGGACTACCTAGACTGGGTCTGTTATGTAGTGGACTACCTTGACTGGGTCTGTTCTGTAGTGGACTACCTTGACTGGGTCTGTTCTGTAGTGGACTACCTAGACTGGGTCTGTTCTGTAGTGGACTACCTTGACTGGGTCTGTTCTGTAATGGACTACCTTGACTGGGTCTGTTAGTGGACTACCTTGACTGGGTCTGTTCTGTAGTGGACTACCTAGACTGGGTCTGTTCTGTAGTGGACTACCTTGACTGGGTCAGTTAGTGGACTACCTAGACTGGGTCTGTTATGTAGTGGACTACCTTGACTGGGTCTGTTCTGTAGTGGACTACCTTGACTGGGTCTGTTAGTGGACTACCTAGACTGGGTCTGTTATGTAGTGGACTACCTAGACTGGGTCTGTTATGTAGTGGACTACCTAGACTGGGTCTGTTATGTAGTGGACTACCTAGACTGGGTCTGTTATGTAGTGGACTACCTAGACTGGGTCTGTTATGTAGTGGACTACCTAGACTGGGTCTGTTATGTAGTGGACTACCTAGACTGGGTCTGTTATGTAGTGGACTACCTAGACTGGGTCTGTTATGTAGTGGACTACCTTGACAGGGTTAGAATGAGAACTAACTGACATCATGGTACAGGGGTCGCGTTAATGCAGAATTCTGTGATTTTCACGCAGAAAAATTAAATAAAACGCATAAGAAATATCTTGTTGCGTTTTGTAAAGACAGATGTAAAATGCTTCTTATTGTAATTTCTGCTCGGCATCAGACTAATTTTGTGCTTCAGTTGCACTTCTCCACTTGGATGAAATTTCATGAACAGGCATTCTATCAGTAGATAGCGCTCTGACTGATGTGGAGCTACTAAAGACTTTTTACGGTAAAATGCAAGATTAACTTCAAGCAAAACATTGGGAAATGTAGCTGGCTACATTCTTCCTATGATAAACATTCGAAATATGATGGCCATGCATCGATTTTGCAAAATATACCTTGCCTTTTCATTGTAAGCTCATTTACTTGTGTGGCTGCCAGCCAAATAGCGTTGCACTTCTGTTGTCATCTGATGAAAATGAAGCCAATTTCTGCTGAATGTGTTGCACTAATGTATTTTCTGTGAAGGAAAACTATAGTTGCACGTCCCTGATCACTCTATTGAAGCAAAAAAAAACGTTGACTTTCAATGTAAAATGCAGGTGAAATGGTTTTTTGAAGGTCTGCGTCTTGAAAAAGCAGATTTCTGAACTCTAAGGCGACCCCCGGTGGTAAACTATCTGCTACATGTTCTCACCGTTTGCTCTCTCAGCTTGTCATACAGGTACCCAAGGCGTTTCGATGCATCGTCAAGTTTTCTTTTTGTTTGCTGAGAAAATAACACATAGAATATTAGATGTCAGACTACAACAGGAGCACATACAGAACGGCTCTGTGTGTAAGACTTACCGCTTCTTATGCAGATAGATGGGTAGAAATCCTGGCTTTTGAATATACAAGACCTGATACTACTGTCCTGTGTAAAGACTTACTGGATCTTGTGCGGCTAGCTGGCAGCGTTGAACCAGGCTGTCGAAGGTCTGTTTGAGGACCATGTGCTCTGCAGGAATCTCTCTCTGCTCCACCCTCTCAGCCGGCAGCGCCTGGAGGAGCTGAAGGGACCCACAGGGGTTAGAGATCTGCCCATCTATAGATATTTCTATGAGCCCACAGGGGTTAGAGATCTGCCCATCTATAGATATTTCTATGAGCCCACAGGGGTTAGAGATCTGCCCATCTATAGATATTTCTATGAGCCCACAGGGGTTAGAGATCTGCCCATCTATAGATATTTCTATGAGCCCACAGGGGTTAGAGATCTGCCCACCTATAGATATTTATATGAGCCCACAGGGGTTAGAGATCTGCCTATCTATATATATTTCTATGAGCCCACAGGGGTTAGAGATCTGCCTATCTATAGATATTTCTATGAGCCCACAGGGGTTAGAGATCTGCCCATCTATAGATATTTCTATGAGCCCACAGGGGTTAGAGATCTGCCCATCTATAGATATTTCTATGAGCCCACAGGGGTTAGAGATCTGCCCATGTATATATAGATATATATTTATAGGAGCCTGCCAGAGCCTATTATGAGGGAATAGGAGTTAAGAACTATATGTTATGTTTCAGGTCTCTCTTGAATTTTGCATACAGATGTTAGTTAACCTCAATCCCACCCTTTTCCTTAAGCAGAGCGAATGGAGACTTGAGTCTGGCAGCCTGATTTTAGGGGTTAGTGGTCACCCTGCCAGGCCTTTAATAAGCAAGTAAATGGCAGCCTGACTTTAGGGGTTAGTGGGCAGCCTGCCAGGCCTTTAATAAGCAAGTAAATGGCAGCCTGACTTTAGGGGTTAGTGGGCAGCCTGCCAGGCCTTTAATAAGCAAGTAAATGGCAGCCTGACTTTAGGGGTTAGTGGTCACCCTGCCAGGCCTTTAATAAGCAAGTAAATGGCAGCCTGACTTTAGGGGTTAGTGGTCACCCTGCCAGGCCTTTAATAAGCAAGTAAATGGCAGCCTGACTTTAGGGGTTAGTGGTCACCCTGCCAGGCCTTTAATAAGCAAGTAAATGGCAGCCTGACTTTAGGGGTTAGTGGGCAGCCTGCCAGGCCTTTAATAAGCAAGTAAATGGCAGCCTGACTTTAGGGGTTAGTGGTCACCCTGCCAGGCCTTTAATAAGCAAGTAAATGGCAGCCTGACTTTAGGGGTTAGTGGTCACCCTGCCAGGCCTTTAATAAGCAAGTAAATGGCAGCCTGACTTTAGGGGTTAGTGGTCACCCTGCCAGGCCTTTAATAAGCAAGTAAATGGCAGCCTGACTTTAGGGGTTAGAGGTCACCCTGCCAGGCCTTTAATAAGCAAGTAAATGGCAGCCTGACTTTAGGGGTTAGTGGTCACCCTGCCAGGCCTTTAATAAGCAAGTAAATGGCAGCCTGACTTTAGGGGTTAGAGGTCACCCTGCCAGGCCTTTAATAAGCAAGTAAATGGCAGCCTGACTTTAGGGGTTAGTGGTCAGCCTGCCAGGCCTTTATTAAGAAAGTAAATGGGAGATGAGAACTAGAGAAGACTGATACTTTCAGGTCTCTCTTGATGTTTCAGATCCATATTGAATTGTGCCAGTTAGTACTGGGTTAGGTTGGCACTAGTCTCATGCTACCAGACATCACACTGTATTCTGGCTCCAGAACTGGGCATGGAGAAACATAGAAAGGCTGGGGTCGAGACTAGGTTGTCACTGACCTGTACGCTGGGCTCCTGAGGGGCCCCTGGGGGGAACTGCTGGGTGCGACTGGTGTCGTGGCCCTGCTGTCCTTGGGGCTGAAGAGGGCCCTCCATGGGAAAACCCCCCATAACAGGGGCGGTGATGGGAGCAGGAGGAGTGTAGTTCTCTGGGACACCCTGAGGCACAGACAGAACACAGATTCACACACTACCAGGTTAATTACAGACAACAACAAAACCATTCACCTTATACTGGTTAACATATAGCTAAGATCTTAAATGTGTGTTTAAACATGTGTAAGTATTGAAATACCAAAAGATACAGTCTACAACATCTGGGGAACATATTCACTGAATACTGGTTCTCATAGAACTAAGATGGTTAAAGCATGTTTAAGCCTCTGTAGCTATTAACATTTCCAAGATGGTCTACTGGTCCTGGACTGGGTCGGTTCCTAATTGGAACTGGTCCGGATTTCTCCAGTCTGAGCTAGTCCATGTTGTCAGAGAGGATAGGGAACCCGGTGTGAAGGTAATTCATCCAGAGGAGTTACCTTTTTCTTCCTGGGACCCCCTCGTACTGCAGGTGGGTCATTCCAGCCGTCTTGTCCTATAGATAGTGAAATAGGAATAGTCAGCCACAAGAACACTTCTGAACCCAGACAGCAGCCAAAGCCAAGAGCCTATATAGACCTGGGGATCCATGGAGTTAAATGGAAAGGTCTGTGACATTAAGATGAGCAGGGTTATTTCGCAAAATTAGTCTTAAAAGCGCTTTCAACTCAAAAAAAAAAAGAAGGTATTTCCACTAGAGCAGCAACAAACAGGTGACTTCAACAGGTAGCAGGCCATGGCCAGGCAGCATCAAAGTGCAGTTAGATTGGACACACGGACTGTCAATAATAACACATTATTGTTGTTGCATTATCTTCACTACTTGGCATAGCCTAATACTGTGGTAATGGATATTTTTAGCATTCAAATATCATCAACTTAAAAACACCAGATACTTTGGTATTAAATGAGGTATTATGTTTACATGTAATATAATCACCAGCATGGATTCTTTCACTACATCGTTACAATGGTTTGTTATAAACCCTAGACCGGCTCTACGTGTCCCTGTACAATCATGTGACGGCACAAGCAAACACCTTTCAGTAACACGCTCTTATCCCACCACATCCAAACCTAGCCCTGTCTCTCACTCTCACTATCACCTGCATCATCGTCAACAAGGGGAGGACTCAGCCAAGGGAAGTACCCTGAAAGTTAAACAAGGGGGGGACAGCTCAATCAAAAGCATGTATCAATTAACATTACAACATGTGGTAATTCACTTCTCCAATCTCACTACACACGTTTTAGTATTTATAAAAAGAGACAAGTGTCATACAATCATCTATTTCTGACTACCATTCCTTCTTTAAGCATAAATTAATAAAGATTATTTAAGATGTATTGGCTCATAACAGAAAAACAGTGGTGTTACACGTCAATACCTACGTCCCAAATTGCACCCCATTCCCCTTTATAGTGCACTACTGACCAATGAGCCCAGGTCAAAAGTAGTGCACTATATAAGGAAAATGAGAGTATTTGGGATTCAACCCATCAATTGCATCATGGTCAGTACCTGTAGGAGGAGGAGCAACCGAGGGAGCAGAGAAGGACTTGACGGCTGGGGCTCCAGGACCTCCTTGTGGGTACCCAGGTCCCATGGGTGGGTATGGGCCAGAGGGGGGACCTGCAGGTGGGCCCTGGCTGTGAAGGTGAGACCCCCCTGGTGGGTACATGCCGACGGGGGCCCCAGGCTGCTGGTAGCTCGGTGGCATGGGGCCTGAGGGGAGCGAGGTTGGGGTGAAGCCTGATGGAGGAAGCCCTGGGCTGGGCATGGTGGGGAGGCCGCCAGGGGGGTGTCCAGACAGGCTGGAGCCTGGCATAGTGGGTCCTGGAGCGAAGGCAGAGAGTCCTGCACACATGGGCTGTTGTGGCTGGAGTGGAGAGAACCCTGAGTTGACAGGAGACAGAAATGTTACATCAAGACCAATCTGGAGTAGACAGAGTAGCACCGGGTTCAGCAGGGCCCGCCTTGTAAATTACCTTCAGATAGAAATATATTACGTAGAACAAACCAGTTTCAAGTTTTAATGTAACGTACACAAGTACAGTGCAATGCCTTTCTTGCAAGCTCCAAACCCAACAATGCAGTAATCAATATCAATGTAGTTCTAAAAAATAAGGTAGAACAAAAACAAAGGATATAAGATAAGAAGAACAAGATAAATAATAATAATAATAATAATAATAATAATATAATATAATAATAAGCCATTTAGCAGACAGATAAAGTAAAGTAAACACACTATATACACAAGGTCAGTTCCAGATCCAACGTCTGACTACTGAACACGGTCCTGGACTGAGGGTGAGAGCCTACCTGGGGCAGCGGCAGGATGCTGGGGGTAGGCTGGCCGTATCCCTGTCCGTGGCAGACCACTAGGTGGAGGACCATGGGAGGAGGGTGGCAGACCACTAGGTGGAGGACCATGGGAGGAGGGTGGCAGACCACTAGCTGGAGGACCATGGGAGGAGGGTGGCAGCCCACTAGCTGGAGGACCATGGGAGGAGGGTGGCAGACCACTAGGCGGAGGACCATGGGAGGAGGGTGGCAGACCACCATATGAAGGAGGAGGTGGTCCTCTGGAGTGAGCAGTAACAGCTTGCGGAGTGAACACTGTAGTCATAGGAGGCTGAGGCTGGCCAACCACTGGCATCACAGGAAGAGGAGGCTGGTGGGGCCCCTGGAGAGAAACATCATCATTTATACCCAGTCTGCGTCTGAAAGACCACCCTATTCCCTATATAGAGGACCACTTCAAAAGTAGAGCGCTACGCAGAGACAGAAACATACATGAAATCATAACAACGTCCTAAAGCCTGCTGACTTTTCACAACATGTACTCTAGCAACTGCTATGATATCATGGACACTTCAAGTGGAGATTACGTTCATCAATGTATAAATCAATGGAAATAAGTCTGTTTACTTGATTGTGTTTTATAATCCTCAAATCATTTTTATTGTGTATTGTTGCACTCTCATGGCTGAGGCAAAAATGTGTCAAACAACAAGCATTGATTCCTAAAATACCGGCGTCAGTGTTGTCTGTGCTGGTGGTTGTGCTGGGGAGGGGGCAGGGTGGCCCCCCGTCACACTGACTATGTTGTAGGGGAACGGTGGGGGCTGTTGGCCCCCTGCTGCTCCCTCAGCCTGGGCGTGGAACAGCCGGTCTCTCATCATCATGATGGAAGCCTGCAGGGACACACAGCACAGAACAAAACCCTTACCTCAGTTATAATAGCACTTTAAATCTTAGTTAGCCAGCTAACTTGCCTTAATATTATGAAATAACATATCTTTTTTTTTTTTTTTTTTTTAAGATAAGCTTGAAATGGGCATGGTCTAATTGACTCAACAACCAAGAACACATGGAAGTTTAGCTTTTTAAAATCAGTAGTAATTTCTGGTTGTTTATCGAAGTAAGCTGTCTAACTCATTGATCCTGCTTTGTAGTACATCCCTCTGGAGTACCAGATGGGAGGGAAATTAACTTTCTGGACAACAACATTAGTTCCATACGTAGTACATATTACATGCAGGTCTGAACACAATCCAGGAGAGAGAAAACATGCGGGCGTCTTCGAAGCGTAATGACATGATGAAATATTTCCTTGTTGATAAGGGAATCTGAAGAGTAGTGTGGGTTGTGCTTACCTGGTCTGAGGCGTCTGGCAGGTAGGACATTGCTGTAACCAGGCTGCCCTGTGAGGCCAGGAGACCAGCATAGTGAGTCAGCTTGTCAGCCAGGACAGGACTCTGTAGCGCCACCTCACCGCTCCTCAGACGCTCAATAGACTTACGCAGGACCATCACCTTCTCCACCAAGTCCTGGCAGTCAATCACACAGACGGCATAATGTTACTACCCGGTTCCTACGATGTCATTACAGACAGTATCTGGTTGGAAGGAATGCAACAAAATTGGCCAGTTATCGGATCACATCATCATGTTATAGCACGAGGGTTCACTTGGAAACATGACTTCCATGGTTAAATAAAGGACAAATATATAGATAAAACTATTTATTACCTCTAGAACCAGAGGAGAGGAGCAGTCCCTCTGCAGGGCCCAGCATTCCACTAGTTTCTCAATGTTCCCAGAGCAGATGTAACAGAGACATGCCTGCAGACAGCGTTTCTCTGTCCCCTCACCCTCCAGACGTGACCCCAGGGTGTCTACAGTACCAGGAGAGGGAGAGCGAGGGAGAGAGGGAGGGAGGGGGAAGAGAAGGAGAGGTTAGATAGCAGATGTAACAGAGACATGCCTGCAGACAGCGTCTCTCTGTCCCGTCACCCTCCAGACGCGACCCCAGGGTCTCTAGCAGTCAGGGTAAGAAACAGAATCAGACAATACCAACCATACAACAGATATAGTCATGACAAACGCTACATAGCATAGAGATCAGTTCCAGTCCTACCAGGAGAAAGGGGGGTGGGGTTTAGGAATAGGAAGGAGAAGAGCCAATCAGGAACAATCAGGCCTCTCTTGTGAAATAGATTTTTTAGTCACTGCATAAATAAGTGCTGAAATTAAGGTAAAAAGCAAGTCGGAGTTTACTGATTCCTTTGCTACAATCCTCAACATCTTGGTGTCCTTACCACACAGATGAGCAAACTCTTTGGGGTGAGCGTAGGTTAGGAGAGCAGCGAGAGCCTCCTTCCAGTTATCCAACTCACAGCTCTGCACGATGTCTCCCCAGTTCTGGGTCACCACGGATGAGATCAGCTGAGGAGAGATGGAAAGTAGACTTAACATGTTGTAGACTTAACATGTTGTAGACTTAACATGTTGTAGACTTAACATGTTGTAGACTTAACATGTTGTAGACTTAACATGTTGTAGACTTAACATGTTGTAGACTTAACATGTTGTAGACTTAACATGTTGTAGACTTAACATGTTGTATTTATTGACGTTGACTCAGTTGATATAAAATAACTATATTCTGAACTAAACTAAACTTTGCTAGCTAGTAATCAAGTCATACAAATATAATATAATCAGATAGCCCTGAGGGTATGTCCCAACTGGGCCCTGGTCAAAGGTAGTGCACTAGACAGGGAATAGGGTGCCATTTGAGACATAGTTTAAAAGTCCCCTGTCTGACCACGGAGATGCTTGTCCAGGTATGTCCCCTGTCTTACCATGGAGATGCTTGTCCAGGTATGTCCCCTGTCTTACCATAGAGATGCTTGTCCAGGTATGTCCCCTGTCTTACCATGGAGATGCTGTTCCTCTGCTTGTCCAGGTATGTCCCCTGTCTTACCATGGAGATGCTTGTCCAGGTATGTCCCCTGTCTTACCATGGAGATGCTTGTCCAGGTATGTCCCCTGTCTTACCATGGAGATGCTGTTCCTCTGCTTGTCCAGGTATGTCCCCTGTCTTACCATGGAGATGCTTGTCCAGGTATGTCCCGTCTTACCATGGAGATGCTTGTCCAGGTATGTCCCCTGTCTTACCATGGAGATGCTGTTCCTCTGCTTGTCCAGGTATGTCCCCTGTCTTACCATGGAGATGCTTGTCCAGGTATGTCCCCTGTCTTACCATGGAGATGCTTGTCCAGGTATGTCCCCTGTCTTACCATGGAGATGCTTGTCCAGGTATGTCCCCTGTCTTACCATGGAGATGCTTGTCCAGGTACGTCCCCTGTCTTACCATGGAGATGCTGTTCCTCTGCTTGTCCAGGTATGTCTGCTGGGTCTTCTGCAGTAGCTCCTCTCCTCCACTGATAGCCAGCAGGATGGCCTCAGCGTAGCGCCCGTCGTACAGACACAGATCCACCGCTCCCTCAAAGTTACCCACCAGCAGAGCCTGGCTGATCAGACCGTCTGCATCTGCAACAACAGAGGCATAAACCACTGAATGAGATACAGAGAGTGACATTCATACAAAGGGCCAGTTACCAGGACACAGCTTCATATTAAAGGCTAATCCTGGACTAAAAAAGGTTTTACATTGAACATGCTGTTTTTTTTTTTATCTGTGTCCGGGAAACCAGTCCATACTGTTTAGATTTCACAGGAAGAGAGAGCTGTGATACTGAACAGAAGGCAAGCAGTACCTGCTGAGACAGGGATTTGGAAGCTGATCTTCTCCTTGTCCTGTGGTTGTGGTGGGATGTGACTGAAAAAGTCTGAGGGGGAGGATGAACCAGGGGTCTTGGTGGAGTCGACTGCATCACCGGACTCTTCTGACCTCTGGAAAAACAAACAAGAACAATTCACTTTGATGGAAGGTTGGTGCTGGTAATATACATGTTATCTGTAAACACTAAAGGGGACATTTTAACAGAGTCATCTGACAGGATTCATTTTGTTATGAAAAGAGACCACACATCACTTCTGATACTCGTCACTGCCCTCTGGTGGACTGTGGAAGAAATGCAGTCTAGACTAGAATTAGGAGTACTATGAAGAGAATGGACTATGTAGCAGGGCTATGTAGAGTCATGTTCCTGGTCTGACCTGAGTAGAGAGAAGCTGTATCTTCTCAGCCAGATCGTTGGCATCCACTCCATGTCCGTTAGGCTGCAGGTTCTTCCCCAAGCAGGTGGATATCTTTCTCTCCAACTCCTCTTTGCTGAAACCCAGAAGTCTCAGGAATTTGACCCGGGCTTCGTCTTCAAAGTTGACCTGCAAACGTCAGGAGGTGGATAACATCACAAACATAAAAACAGCCCTTGCAGAACTTGTGTTCATCATTGACAATATATTGGTCATGGCTGTTTCTTTCCAAATCCATCGTAAAGAGAAGTCTACTGTTCATGCAACGCGTCATCTCCAGAGGTGTTCTGTGAGTCCTACTACTGTTCAGTGTGAAGGATACGCCGGACCACAGATGTCACAGATAACTGTACTCTTTTAATCACAACGTTATCTGAACAATGGGGGGAGGGGGGGGGGGGGACGTAAACGTACCCCAGGGTCAAACAATGTAACATTATGGGGACAGTGTGAGATTTCAGCAATGAAACCCCTTTTCTACTTACCCAGAGTCATATGATCTCACGGATACCATTTTTGTCTCTGCATGCAGTTTTGAAGGAAGTTAAAAAGGTAGTTTCGAGAGCCATTGCTAACTAACGTTAGTGCAATGACTGGAAGTCTACTGGAACTGTTAGCATGCTAAAATGGTATCCATGAGTTCATCTGACCCTTGGTAAGTAGAAAAGTTGCTTAATTGCCAAAATCTCCCATTATCCCTTTAAAATGAACCTTTCATGCCACTGTTAAGTGTCATAACACCTACCAGGAGAAACCTCCATATGTCCTGTTCAGAGTCTGTTGGGGCCTTGTGGATCTTGGCCTGGCAGTAGTCTGACAAGGAGCCGGACTGCAGAGCAGCCTGCAGCTCTCTGGAGCGCTGGAGGAACTCTGTTTCCGTGGTGACCTGGCTCACAAACACCTGCCTGGGGACAGGGACGGGCTGTGGGCTCTGGACTGGAGGCTTAGGGCTCCCAAATGTGATCAGCTTCCCACCAAACTACAAGGAGAAGAGATGGGGGGGGGGAAATGTAGTATTACCATGATGCAGTTATAATACATTGTAAGACTTGTCACGAGCACGTTTGGCCCCTTTATAAGTAGAGCGTCACCGAAGAGTAACTCTTTACGTCATGACTAAGAATACACATTAACCGTGAGTTTCCTCCATAATCCACAGGTTCTCATGCCTTACTGCTTAAACATATTGGGGTTCCTCACAATAGGCATTTACTTACGTCATTTACCTTCAGAAATACAAAAAATTGACATACAAAAATATATAAGTACATTGCACTTACAGCGAATGAGGCTCCTACGGGCCTGCGCACCCACTTGGGGGGCTTCTTCAGCGGAGCGACGAGGGTGGTCTGAGGGGTGGGTTGGGGAACCTGCAGAGGGGGCAGCACCTGGCCCGTCCCAAACGGATCCATGGTGTCAAAGGACGAGGAGATCTGTGGGAAAGTACCACACATGGACTGCATTCCAATCTAAATAATATTTAAAGGTAAGATAGATGAGCAGAGCTCTTTAATGAGGGGGGATCTACAGCCATGTCCTACCATTATAGCAGCAGTAGCAACCACATTTAAAGCTAGGCTACACACCAGACTCTGCCAAAATGTTAAGACAATCAAATCGCATCTATTCCATACATAGTGCACTACTTTTGGCCCCTGGTCAAAAGTAGTGCACTAGATAGGAAATAGGGAGCCTTTGACATTTTAGTCATTCAGCAGACACTCTTATACACAGCGACTTAGTGGCAGCCCTGGATTGTGGGTGTTTTCCTTTAGACAGTAAATAGACATGGCCAGTGGATGTAGAGCTGTAACACAGATGGAGACTCTCTACCTGATCAGCCCTTCTCTGCTGCTGGGCCTCCAGGCTTCCTCCCATCACGCTGTAGACACTGATCCACCCGTCAAACGAGGCTGCCGACAGCAGCCCTGGGTTCCTGGGGCACCACTGGATGTCAAAGCACCACTGGTTGGTTGTTGGTAACTCATAGATCACCTAGAGAGACGGGAGAGAGATTGGATCACCATAACAATGTGAGACGATTTAGAAAAGATCTAGAGACAGATCACCTGGACACCAGAGGCATGTGAAGAAGCCCTGGGCAGGGAAAGACGGCGGAACTTTGTTTGTGGAGGCCATATACACCACATGGTGTGATGAGGCCTTTCAAACAGATCAGAAAACCAGGTACCTCTCCAGTGTTTGGATTCCAGCAGAGGATCCTGTTATCTTTAGCACTACTGAGCAACAGCTCTGGGTCTGCTTGGCTCCACGCTATGGACAGAAGTCCCCTGAGGAGGAAAAACATGAAGCCATCATCACCTACAGTCAAGGTTTTTTCTCTTTGAACTTCAACTATGAAAACACAACAACAGCCTAGCTATAAAATCTAATTGTACTTTATTAATCCCCAAAAGGGAAATGTGACTGCGCCACCTAATACATACAACACCAACAAAAACACAACAAATGACATTCAGACAATTACAGCAGCACATCACCAATGCATTAGAAAAGAAAGAAACGTTGGATTATGTGTGGAGATTACTATTGTTACATTTACATTTACGTCATTTAGCAGACACTCTTATCCAGAGCCACTTACAAATTGGTGCATAGATATTACTGAAACATTAAGCATTTAGCTGCACCTGCCATAACAGAGACCATATCACCATCATACATAACAGCTCCATGTAAACCATATCACCATCATACAGCTCCATGTAAACCATATCACCATCATACAGCTCCATGTAAACCATATCACCATCATACATTACAGCTCCATGTAAACCATATCACCATCATACATAACAGCTCCATGTAAACCATATCACCATCATACATTACAGCTCCATGTAAACCATATCACCATCATACATAACAGCTCCATGTAAACCATATCACCATCATACATTACAGCTCCATGTAAACCATATCACCATCATACATAACAGCTCCATGTAAACCATATCACCATCATACATTACAGCTCCATGTAAACCATATCACCATCATACATTACAGCTCCATGTAAACCATATCACCATCATACATTACAGCTCCATGTAAACCATATCACCATCATACATAACAGCTCCATGTAAACCCATGTGGCATAATGTCCAAAAGGCTCACCTTGTGTGGTTCTCCAGGACTTTGAGAGGGGACGTGGCGAAGCGCAGGTCCCACATCTGAATAACTGGCATGCGGTCATCTTCGGAGGCCAGGACCAACTGTGTGGCCACCTCAGGGTGCCAGAGCATCCCTGAACAGTGCATCTACAACACAAACCAACACCACATCAGACACACTACAATCGTAGAGAGATAGATATCGTCAGAAGCTCTTCAACCCACATAATATATGTCATCTAGCAGATGCTTTCATCCAAAGCGACTTCCATTACAGTGAGTTGCATTACAGTAACAGTGAGTTGCATTACAGTAACAGTGAGTTGCATTACAGTAACAGTGAGTTGCATTACAGTAACAGTGAGTTGCATTACAGTAACAGTGAGTTGCATTACAGTAACAGTGAGTTGCATTACAGTAACAGTGAGTGCACATAGGCCTATGGGTTTTGTGTATGTGATCTCTGCAGGAATTGAACTCACAACCTCTGACCAACAGTTACACAGGACCACACAACCATACAGGTTGAGATACCAGAATAGACACTCAACACACCATGTCCTGTAGTGTTGTCACGATACCAGAACTTTGACTTCGATACCGATACCAGGTTGAGTATCACGATACTCCATACCAAAACGATACCACGGCAACAAAAAATAAGCCGTATTAGCCAAAGTCACAGAATGGCACTTGATCCAGACAGATCTTTTGAGTTCAATATCTTTGCATTTGAAATGTTAAGAGTTTTTAATGTATGCATTAATTAATCAATTTGACTTTGTTTTTTTACAGATCTAACTACATAACGGTAATCATTTATTTAAATGGTAAATCTTTATTGATAAACTGGGTAAATCAAGGTGTAGCCTAGGCCTATCCACAATACAGGAGAATGCATATTCAATAGGAGTGTGCAAATGCATTGCGTTATTGAGCTTGTTTTGGTTGATTTCATGGGGCTACAGATGAAAAACGATCTGTTTCCATTCAAGACATATTTTATTGTACTGATCAACAACATTTGCATAGAAGAAGCAATCTCTTCTTTTATAAAAGTGTGCGCTGTCTCTTTAAGACCAATGACCTCATTCACACATACAGCTCCAGGCTTGGGCAAAGATGATCTCGACTGGTGAGAGACAAGGGAGATGAATTGAATGAATAACGTTTTTGGTGACAATCAGCTTTGAAATCAGCAATATTTAGCGTTATGGTTTGCATATTAATCACAAACAAGGTACTAGGTAGTGAATGTATGTTAGTTTCAGCAGTAAGCTAGCAAGGACAGTTAGCTTCCAGCTTTGTAGGCTACCGGTATCTTCTTGCATTGTAGTCACTAATCTACTGTCCTCACCCTGTTGCTGTGGTCACTAATCTACTGTCCTCACCCTATTGCTGTGGTCACTAATCTACTGTCCTCACCCTGTTGCTGTGGTCACTAATCTACTGTCCTCACCCTGTTGCTGTGGTCACTAATATACTGTCCTCACCCTGTTGCTGTAGTCACTAATCTACTGTCCTCACCCTGTTGCTGTGGTCACTAATCTACTGTCCTCACCCTGTTGCTGTAGTCACTAATCTACTGTCCTCACCCTGTTGCTGTGGTCACTAATCTACTGTCCTCACCCTGTTGCTGTGGTCACTAATCTACTGTCCACACCCTGTTGCTGTGGTCACTAATCTACTGTCCTCACCCTGTTGCTGTGGTCACTAATCTACTGTCCTCACCCTGTTGCTGTGGTCACTAATCTACTGTCCTCACCCTGTTGCTGTGGTCACTAATCTACTGTCCTCACCCTGTTGCTGTGGTCACTAATCTACTGTCCGCACCCTGTTGCTGTGGTCACTAATCTACTGTCCGCACCCTGTTGCTGTGGTCACTAATCTACTGTCCTCACCCTGTTGCTGTGGTCACTAATCTACTGTCCTCACCCTGTTGCTGTGGTCACTAATCTACTGTCCTCGCCCTGTTGCTGTGGTCACTAATCTACTGTCCTCGCCCTGTTGCTGTGGTCACTAATCTACTGTCCTCGCCCTGTTGCTGTGGTCACTAATCTACTGTCCTCGCCCTGTTGCTGTGGTCACTAATCTACTGTCCTCGCCCTGTTGCTGTGGTCACTAATCTACTGTCCTCACCCTGTTGCTGTGGTCACTAATCTACTGTCCTCGCCCTGTTGCTGTGGTCACTAATCTACTGTCCTCGCCCTGTTGCTGTGGTCACTAATCTACTGTCCTCGCCCTGTTGCTGTGGTCACTAATCTACTGTCCTCGCCCTGTTGCTGTGGTCACTAATCTACTGTCCTCGCCCTGTTGCTGTGG
This sequence comes from Coregonus lavaretus, assembly GCF_964263955.1. Lineage (NCBI taxonomy): Eukaryota > Metazoa > Chordata > Actinopteri > Salmoniformes > Salmonidae > Coregonus > Coregonus lavaretus. Next base: position 1,251,108 of record NW_028167175.1, on the reverse strand, counting down.
TCACTAATCTACTGTCCTCGCCCTGTTGCTGTGGTCACTAATCTACTGTCCTCGCCCTGTTGCTGTGGTCACTAATCTACTGTCCGCACCCTGTTGCTGTGGTCACTAATCTACTGTCCTCACCCTGTTGCTGTGGTCACTAATCTACTGTCCTCACCCTGTTGCTGTGGTCACTAATCTACTGTCCACACCCTGTTGCTGTGGTCACTAATCTACTGTCCTCACCCTGTTGCTGTGGTCACTAATCTACTGTCCTCACCCTGTTGCTGTGGTCACTAATCTACTGTCCTCACCCTGTTGCTGTGGTCACTAATCTACTGTCCTCACCCTGTTGCTGTGGTCACTAATCTACTGTCCGCACCCTGTTGCTGTGGTCACTAATCTACTGTCCGCACCCTGTTGCTGTGGTCACTAATCTACTGTCCTCACCCTGTTGCTGTGGTCACTAATCTACTGTCCTCACCCTGTTGCTGTGGTCACTAATCTACTGTCCTCGCCCTGTTGCTGTGGTCACTAATCTACTGTCCTCGCCCTGTTGCTGTGGTCACTAATCTACTGTCCTCGCCCTGTTGCTGTGGTCACTAATCTACTGTCCTCGCCCTGTTGCTGTGGTCACTAATCTACTGTCCTCACCCTGTTGCTGTGGTCACTAATCTACTGTCCTCGCCCTGTTGCTGTGGTCACTAATCTACTGTCCTCGCCCTGTTGCTGTGGTCACTAATCTACTGTCCGCACCCTGTTGCTGTGGTCACTAATCTACTGTCCTCACCCTGTTGCTGTGGTCACTAATCTACTGTCCTCACCCTGTTGCTGTGGTCACTAATCTACTGTCCTCACCCTGTTGCTGTGGTCACTAATCTACTGTCCTCACCCTGTTGCTGTGGTCACTAATCTACTGTCCTCACCCTGTTGCTGTGGTCACTAATCTACTGTCCTCACCCTGTTGCTGTGGTCACTAATCTACTGTCCTCACCCTGTTGCTGTGGTCACTAATCTACTGTCCTCACCCTGTTGCTGTGGTCACTAATCTACTGTCCTCACCCTGTTGCTGTGGTCACTAATCTACTGTACATACCCTGTTGCTGTGGTCACTAATCTACTGTCCTCACCCTGTTGCTGTAGTCACTAATCTACTGTCCTCACCCTGTTGCTGTAGTCACTAATCTACTGTACATACCCTGTTGCTGTAGTCACTAATCTACTGTACATACCCTGTTGCTGTGGTCACTAATCTTGATGATGGGCTCGTTCTTCCTCAGGTCCCAGACCACTGCTTTCCCACTGGGGTTGGCAGAGGCCAGGATGTGTTGGACCTGTTGGTTCCAGGACACGACACTGATATCTTCAGGAGGCTAGGTGGATGGGGAGAGGAGGAGCAACATTGTTATAAATATAGATATTCCTCTAGGAATTACTGATTGGAGAATATCCCGGCACACATTTTAGACATTAACAAAAAAAAGTGTTATTACACATCAAAAAGCAAAGCCAAAAATACCCAACACTGCCACACTGTGGAAGACTATCATCATAGAAATGCACACGCTATTTCTTTAGAGACTTCAGTAATCTCTTGATAGGGGGAAGTTTCAGGTTATTCAACATTCCCACCAGCCCACACATGTTAAAGCCACCACACACCAGACACTAACCACACGCTGGCTTTCACTCTTACCTCACAAAGCTACAAAGAGGGAAACATGGAGAAAACTGTTCAAAATGAAATTAAGACTCATTACAGGGATTTAATCATCTGGAATACCCACCATTTTGATTTTGAGAAGAAATACTATGGAAATACAAATACAGTGGAATGGAACAAACTACCCCAAAATACATTACCTGTGACTTTGTCCCAGGTGTCATTGGATTGCTGAAATTGTTCAGATCCCAGATGTAGATCTCTGAATCGTTTGCCCCTGACGCCAACAGATTACTCTGAAAAAAGCACATTCAAATGAGCAAAAAATACATGTGGGGAATATGATACTGTACAGAACATTGTATTGAACATATTCTTTAAGTGTTCATATTAAAACCTTAATTTAATGTAATTTAGTAGCTATTTTAATTGCATGCCAAACTACAAGTGAGAATTGGCCAAAGACTTGACTCGCTGCTCCCATTATTACCTGAAAGGGGTTGAAGTCTAGTGCTCTGACAGGCCCAGTGTGTTTGTCAGACTGTCCTATTATTGCCTCTGCCCCTGATGTTACGATGGCTTCTGGGCTGTACACCGTTACCATGCCATTATCACTGCCTCCAATCAGTCTCCCTCCCAAACCGTCTTCTCCTGCTCCAAAGTTTACCCACACCAGACTATGCAGCCTAGGGGACAGAATGGTTGAATCATATGTATTGATACAATAACATATGAACTTGATGACTCGTATGTAGTATTGGGTTAGCAGCTACTTCTCCCTGGCTCATTTTGTTGCTTTACCTGTTAGAAGTAGGTAGGGACCCCTTGAGTTTCATGTCCAGGGAAGGATCGGCAAAATCCACCTGGAATATTTCCAGGGCGGCAGCGGTGTTGAATGACGCGTCCAACTGCTGCGCTGATGTGCCTGTTAGTCAACAAAAACAATAAGACCAAGAATGAAATCCCATAAATCACAAGACCTCAAGAGTATGTTATTCGGCATTAAAAGTGAAGCCTGTTATCATTGGTTACATCACTCCTGTGTTAGCAGCCTGCTCCCAAATCTGTTTATGCGCGCTTGCCAAGTTAGGCAAGTTGGCAAGATAGCATAAACAGATCTGGGAGGCTACTGGCAAGACTGCGTAAACATCTGGAACCATCTACTGTATAAGTGCATGACAGGCCTGATACACAAAACGTTCTACCCTACCTAAGGTCAGGTAGAAGGGTTAGGGTTAGTGCAGGACAGGTATGGACAGGCCTGATACAGGTAACATTTGTGCCCTACCTAAGGTCAGGTAGAAGGGTTAGGGTTAGTGCAGGACAGGTCTGATACAGGTAACATTTGTGCCCTACCTAAGGCCAGGCAGATAGGGTGGTGGGGGGCAGGACTCCATGCTGGATGAGCCGTCCTCTGGATCTCTTTCAGCCTCATCTTCCTCTATTGGGCTAGGATGCCTCTATCAAAGTCCTAAAGAATGGAAAACAAGCACTTTTAATGATGTTTCAATACTAGGGTGCATTCAGTTTGGTTCAACGTTTGCTACATTGTGTGACGGTTACTACTGAATGACATGTTTCCCCCAAAACGGTGCGCACCATTCTTCAACAGCTTTTGAGGTATGTTCACTCCCGTTTGGTGGGTGTGCCCTGATCAATATGGGTGTGACACATTGAGATATATATTGACCAGTGTGACCATTTGTAGCTAATTGCACCATAGACAATAGCCCTCTGAGCCACCATAATCACACTGTTCTTCAAATGGTCGTTCAGCACAGTACCGTTTCCATTGAATGAAACGTTGAACATAACCAAAACATTTCGAAAATGAACAGTTTTGCCATACTGAACACACCCCTGACGTTATGACCCCTGGAGTGTATTAATTATGCCGATTCTGTTGCAAAACGTTTCGTCTGTAATACAACCGTTTACTCTGAACGGAAAGAGTTTTGCAACGAAAACGAGTTTCTATTGGACAAATTAAGGTAGGTCGCTCTCTCCGTTTGGTTCTTCAACGGTAAACGGTTTCCGTTGTAAGACGTAATGAATACACCCCAGGTAGACCCATTGCATTGGGCAGTAATGGATGTCTTATGGGGCTAGACAATTTCTAAACACTATGAGCTAGCTACATAAAAATATATTAAAAAGTTAATCGTTTCTGAATAATCAAACAAAATATATTGTAGGGCGTTAGCTAGCTAAGACACGTGTAGGGATGGTTAATCACCTGACACATTATTTACTAACGTTAGAAGAATCAATTTCAAGCACGTCTCATGAATCACCAACACGAGAAGCGAGCGTACCGTTAGCTAGATAGCTACTGCTGGGTGATGAGAAAACTTTAGCAAGCTAGCTAACATTCGTCATTTGGTTACCTAGCAACACACATCTGCTAACGGCTTTTCTTCGCCGTAATGTATATATTCTAGAATGTTAGCTAGATAGCTAGTAGTTCAACCAACATTACCTAAACCATCCCAGTTTCTTTAGCTAGCTAGGCTAGTTACCGCTACGTGTCATTGGCTGCTGTTAGAGCTACTGCTAGCTTGACAGCTAAATCGTGCAGACGTGTCGTTCAGTTTATACGTCTAGCAAGCTAGCTAAATGCTAGAATACTTGTATTCTAACACTATATTGTTAGTACCCCCATATCGGCGTATAAAAATATATAATACTTACGTCGGAATTAATTATAATAAATCTTTCTAGCTACAAATGATGAAGAAATCCACCGGGCACTCCCAACGTAATCATGGATATGTTATCCTCTTCTACGGTGGCCGACATGGTATCAAACACCACCGCGGTCAGTATCCTGATTTAACATGCAGCTGTGTGTAGCAATATTTTCAGTTCAGCAAAGATTGTCTCGCCTCTCCGTATGTCTTCTGCTGTATCTGTACTGGGCTTGGTTGATGAAAGTACTGAATAAATATGTATACTTTTTTCAAAACAGTATGGTAATTTAGCTGAAGAAAAATGTTGTGACTTGCTTCAACCAGCCAAATTTGCAGTGACTTCAGAAATTATTCATACCCCTTGTCCACATTTTGTTGTGTTATAGCTTGAATTCAAAATTGATTAAATATATGTTTTCCTCAACCATCAACACACAATACCCATAATGAAAACAAAGTGAAAACATGTTTTTAGACATTTTTGTCAATGTATTGAAAATGAAATACAGAAATATCTCATTTCAAATCAAATCAAATCACATTTTATTTGTCACATGCGCCGAATACAACAGGTGTAAACCTTACAGTGAAATGCTTACTTACCTTAACCAACAATGCAGTTCAAGAAAGAGTTAAGAAAATGTTTACTAAATAAAATAACTAAAAAAACAAAATAAAAGTAACACAATAAAATAACAATAACGAGGCTATATACAGGGGGTACCGGTACCGAGTCAATGTGCAGGGGTACAGATTAGTGGAGGCAATTTGTACATGTAGGCAGGGGTAAAGTGACTATACATAGATAATAGACAGCGGGTAGCAGCAGCGTAAAAACAAATGGAGGGGGGGGGGGGGGGGGGGGGGGGGGGTCCATGTAAATAGTCTGGGTGGCTATCTGAACCAGGTTTCCCTCTAGGATTTTGCCTGTGCTTAGCTCCATTCTATTTAGCTCTAACTCATTTTTAAAATATATATACAGCTGCGGAAAAAATTAAGAGACCACTGCAAAATTATCAGTTTCTCTGGTTTTACTATTTATAGGTATGTGTTTGGGTAAAAATAACATTTTTGTTTTATTCTATAATCTACTGACAACATTTCTCCCAAATTCCAAATAAGAATATTGTCATTTAGAGCATTTATTTGCAGAAAATGACAACTGGTCAAAATAACCAAAAAGATGCAGTGTTGTCAGACCTCAAATAATGCAAAGAAAATAAGTTCATGTTCAACACAATAGTAATGTTTTAACTTAGGAAGAGTTCAGAAATCAATATTTGGTGGAATAACCTGATTTTCAATCACAGCTTTCATGCGTCTTGGCATGCTCTCCACCAGTCTTTCACATTGATTTTGGGTGACTTTATGCCACTCCTGGCGCAAAAATTCAAGCAGCTCGGCTTTGTTTGATGGCTTGTGACCATCCATCTTCCTCTTGATCACATTCCAGAAGTTTTCAATGGGGTTCAGGTCTGGAGATTGGGCTGGCCATGACAGGGTCTTGATCTGGTGGTCCTCCATCCACACCTTGATTGACCTGGTTGTGTGGCATGGCGCATTGTCCTGCTGGAAAAAACAATCCTCAGAGTTGGGGAACAATGTCAGAGCAAAAGGAAGCAAGTCTTCTTCCAGGACAACCTTGTACGTGGCTTGATTCATGCGTCCTTCACAAAGACAAATCTGCCCGATTCCAGCCTTGCTGAAGCACCCCCAGATCATCACCGATCCTCCACCAAATTTCACAGTGGGTGCGAGACACTGTGGCTTGTAGGCCTCCGTCTAACCATTAGACGACCAGGTGTTGGGCAAAGCTGAAAATTGGACTCATCAGAGAAGATGACCTTACTCCAGTCCTCTACGGTCCAATCCTTATGGTCTTTTGCAAACCTCAGCCTGGCTCTTCTTTGCTTCTCATTGATGAAGGGCTTTTTTCAAGCTTTGCACGACTTTAGCCCTGCCCCTAGGAGCCTGTTTCGAACCGTCCTCGCCATGCACTTCACTCCAGCTGCCGTTTGCCATTCTTTTTGTAGGTCACTTGATGTCATCCTACGGTTGTTGAGTGACATTCGAATGAGTTGGCGGTCATCCCGGTCAGTAGAGAGTCGTTTTCGCCCTCTGCCGGTCTGTAGCTTTGTTGTCCCCAGTGTCTGCTGCTTGACCTTGTTCTTATGAACCGCCATCTTTGACATTTTAAGGATGGAAGCAACCTGACGCTCACTGTATCCCTCTGCCAGTAAAGCCAGAATTGACCCCTTATTTTCCTCACTCAAAACTTTCCTTTTCAACTCTTTTGGCATGGTCAATAGTTATTTTTTGATTAATATTACTTTTGAGGTACTATTAGCACTGTTTTTGCCATCCAGCTGGTCCTATTACAAGAGGATAGTGATGACAACAGCAGTGGTTTTTATACTTTTCCTCGCTAAATAAGATTTGGTTCAGGTGATCACCTAATCAGTACCTAATTCAGTAGAATGAGGTGTGCCTGTGTTGGAATTCAACAGACACTGGAATGGAATGACTGTCATACATGTAGAGATGCTGATTTAAGAAAAATTTGCAGTGGTCTCTTAATTTTTTCCACAGCTGTATATTCTTCTTCTTCTTCTTCTTCTTCAAGGTTTTATTGGCGTACTACGTCCCAAAATGTGTATTGCTGCCACCTACTGGGTGGGGTAAAAACAGAGATACTTTAACAAAAAAAAAGATACATATTATTCTCAAAAAAATAAACAAAAGTCCATGTCCTCCTTCACTTGGTAAAATGTACTCAGATCCCTACAAAAGTCCATGTCCTCCATCACTTGGTAAAATGTACTCAGATCCCTACACAGGCTCTGGGGCCTGAGAGGGGGAAGCATCCTCAGACAGTATTCCCTGCAAAGTCTCAGCCGTGAAATCCTGGAGACCCAATAACTTTTAGACGCTTTCACAATGATTTCCAATTTCTTTGATTTTTTGTTAGTTTGTCTTGTACAATTAATCACCCCCGCAATAAACGCAACAAAATCCACCTTTCTTCACGATTAATATTTCAGGATCTCTCAACTGACTGTCATCCACAGACTGTTGGGCATCATCCTCTGCCATAGCTTCATCATCTCTACTCGCTGCTTCGACAGTTTTCACTGCCTCTGGTCACCTTCTCGACAGCCCTGATCCTTTCTACTTTGACTTCCTTCAGCCAAACAGGGAACTCTGGAACCTGATTCCCATCACAATTGCAACACCGTGCATCCTCAGACTCTTCAACAATGATATGCCGTTTGCAAACACTTGACACGTCGCCAAACTTTACATTTATGAAATTGAAGTTGCTTTTGTACATAAGCTCCCACCGCATATCTCACATATCCCAGCTTTCCATGGGTCGGGGGAGAACTTCTTCATCAAACATCAATAATACAGAAAGCCTTCCCTCATCCTTTCCATTCACAGTGCGGGTTAAGCGACGTGAATCAACTATTCCTGGCATGTTCATCTTAAACGATGAAGCCTCAATATCCATAGAGACACCAGATATGACACCTTTTATCGGTGCCCTACACCGATGATCATAGCATTCCACTTCACGCGTCGATAATTTGTACATCCACAGTGCTTTCTCCTTTTGACACACATGAAATCAACATTACATTTACATTTACGTCATTTAGCAGACGCTCTTATCCAGAGCGACTTACAAATTGGTGCATTCACCTTATGATAGCCAGTGGGACAAGCGCTTTACAATTATTATTATTTAAAAAATGTTGGGGGGTAGGGTAACACCACTCCACTCCTGGTCACTCTGACTGACTCCACTTCTCCCAATGCATCCTTCACCATCTTTGTGACCGCAAACTGGTTTCCCCCCCAACAAAACATCCTTGCTCATGAATCGCACTCCAACAAGGAATGAGGCATTATCATACCGAGGCTTATCTTGATTTACAGCTTTAGGCCTTTTAGCTCCATTTTTAGATGTTACAATATTCCACTCCTTTCCTCTAGCTTCACTCGCGCCAACAGAATCAAGCATTACCTCTGCTTCCTCTATTGCTCTCCCACCTCTGGTAAGCAACTCGTGTATATTTGGCCTTGTGTTTTACATTATTGTCCTGCTGAAAGGTGAATGTGTCTCCCAGTGTCTGTTAGAAAGCAGAAAACCAGGTTTTCCTCTAAGATTTAGCCTGTGCTAAGCTTCATTCCATTTTATCCTAAAAAAAAAAAAAATCCCTAGTCCTTGCCGATGACAAGCATACCCAAAACCAACGTTCCCTCTAAACTGTGCGCGTAGGCGGGCGCGCCACTCCCTAGGACTGCCACACAGCCCGCGCAGAGAAGCACCAGATTGAACTTCACTCAACTTTCTAGAGATTTCCCCCGTTAGTTAACACTATCAACGTTTCCCTTTTCTGTGGGAATTGTGATCAAATCAACGCAATATTAGCCACTTTCAATGCAACATACCGAAACAAAACGAACTATGCAAGACTTAGTATGCAATATATTTTTGTTGTAGGCAGAACGCATCAGTGTAGGATTTTATTTAATTGACAAGCGCCACTCAGCCCATACACTACAGACTGGTGAGGCATAACCAATCAGAGCTGCAGTCGGCCTATATGCAAATAGACCGTTGCCATATATGGATCTGTGCCGTTGACTTTGAACTGTGTTTACAGCATGAGTGGTCTCGCGTAGATGCGCTTGTTTTCAGATCAAATCGAGTGCAGTATGTTGCCACGTGTGTACAGTTGTTCATATCCTTTGCTAGTTAGTGAGTTATTAGCCCAGTTATAGATCATTTGTAGTCAGCAATGGGGGAGTGGTTGCTTCCTACACGAGCACAAAACTTATACATTTCTAGACATCTTTGAAAAGCAAGTCAGGTAAAGAGCTTTTTTTTGTCTTGAAGGGGCAGTGTTGTATTTTGAGACAGGCTTGAATAAGCTAAGTAGCCAATAGGCAGAGGGTAGCATAATTTGTCTGATTCTCTGTAATAATGGTATGGGAATAATAATGCATTTTATTTTGTAAAGTGGTTTCTTGTATCAAACAACACAACATTTTCAGTCATCTCAAGTCTAATGGAATGTAGGCCTACATTGAACACCACACATTGGCTGGTCCTGTAGGCTGAATGATAGAACAGCTATTTCCATGTTAAAATGTTACGGATGCATTTTATCCATTGTTTTTGATGGTAGGCCACTCTGGTAGGCCTACATTATGATCAAATAACCACAGTAGCCTACTTGACCACTGTTAAAACTGTAATTTAAAGCTTGGACAGCCTCAGTGTTCAGAGTAAACGCAAAATGGAAGTTGCACAGAATTTTCACAGCATTCAAGTTTGCGCTCAGCAGGCCCAACATTTGCACAGTGCCGAAATTGTTTTGAGGGAACATTGCCCATAACATGATGCAGCAACCACCATGCTTGAAAATATGAAGAGTGGTACTCAGTGATGTATTGTGTTTGTTGGGTTCTATTTTTCTCATAATTGGATCTGTATGTGATGAATAGCTTAGAAGGAATGCATTAATGAGGAGCATAGGTTTGAACTGTACTGATATAAATTGTTTCACATAACAGGCTGTTATTCATGTAAGGAACGTTAGGGGTAGGACAGATAAGACTTGTATTTCTTACAGATACGAACACTCTCTCTTTGTTGTCTGTGAAACCGTCCTTGAACGTGGGTACATGGAGTACAGATTGGAGGGGTGTCTTTTGGGTGCTGACTCCACAGGTTATTATGATAGCAACTTATGCCTGGGAACGGTGGAGCGCCAAGGGGTGGGACTAACCCGTGCACCAACGGATTGGCTGAGTAAAGTCTAAACCACACTCAGTCCTTTACTCTGATTGGCCAACAGAAGAGGTGGGAACTCTCTGTCAGAGTATTTGAGAAAGAACCTGTAAACAATGTTTTAGTTCTCTGAGTGCCCTGCGTGGTATTTCAGTGGACCCGTATATACGAACCTTCATACTTATCATACATACATTTTGCATATAATAAATTAAGCTTGGATTGAAGATCTCATGATTCTTATTCCAATACCAGATTTGAATTACGCAATTTCTAACAATTGGTGACCTCCGACTGTGATCTGGTGGCGGAACTTCGCTGGAATTCATCCAGCCCATTGGACACCGCTGTCGTCGAACTGTGTGTTTCACAAAGTGCCCGGGCTTCTAAAAACACTGGTAAGCAGACACCCATTGTTAAATAACTAAAGATCTGCATATTGGCTTTATCCAAATTAATTTTGTGAAACACCTGTTTGATGTAAGTGAACCCTATTGTACTATAAATAACAATTACAGTATACTATTTCGATTTCATAATATACTATGCAAATGTTTGATACTTGTGATGGTTAAACCCATGGGAGTGCAAACTATGACTAGAGGTTCATAGGTGGCACTTTAAAGCGAATAAACAGTGTGACCTATGGTTAGAGGGTGTGACTCCCATAGGATGTATTTTAAATAAACAGTGTGACCTATGGTTAGAGGGGGTGACTCCCATAAGATGTATTTTAAATAAACAGTGTGACCTATGGTTAGAGGGTGTGACTCCCATAGGATGTATTTTAAATAAACAGTGTGACCTATGGTTAGAGGGTGTGACTCCCATAGGATGTATTTTAAATAAACAGTGTGACCTATGGTTAGAGGGTGTGACTCCCATAGGATGTATTTTAAATAAACAGTGTGACCTATGGTTAGAGGGTGTGACTCCCATAGGATGTATTTTAAATAAACAGTGTGACCTATGGTTAGAGGGTGTGACTCCCATAGGATGTATTTTAAATAAACAGTGTGACCTATGGTTAGAGGGTGTGACTCCCATAGGATGTATTTTAAATAAACAGTGTGACCTATGGTTAGAGGGTGTGACTCCCATAGGATGTATTTTAAATAAACAGTGTGACCTATGGTTAGAGGGTGTGACTCCCATAGGATGTATTTTAAATAAACAGTGTGACCTATGGTTAGAGGGTGTGACTCCCATAGGATGTATTTTAAATAAATGGTGTGACCTATGGTTAGAGGGTGTGACTCCCATAGAAGATATTCTACACAAGTGGTGTGACAGTACGGTTTATGACTTAAAAATCATAGGAAGCATGATAAAAGGTTAGACAGTGTGAGTGTGGTCGTATGAATGAGAGTGTGAATGATAAACCAGTATACCTTGATAGAAAACTAATTGGGAATCAAAGACGTCTGTGCCTGTCCAAACTGTATAATTTGGGGATAACTGTTGGGTTTGTGGTTGCTTAAACCATATAACCCGTTAATAACAATTAGGAACATAAAGCTAAAGTGATGAATGACTAGTGTGACTGAACTGAAACGTTTGAGCTGATATGATTGAACTGTGGCGTTTGGTGTTAGACATAGCATAATACTGGTTTTAGGTGCTTGGGTTGAGGCTTTTTTGTTGATTATTTGATGTAGCGTTTGATGTTTGACCCTGCAAAATACTGGTTAAACAATTAGACTGAAATAATTTGGTTTATCGTTGAAATATAAATATGCACCAGCTTTGACTAATTAGGTGGGAGTGATTTGATTTAAATGGATGGACTAAAGTGCTTTGAATAACGGCAGAATATTGGGAACACTAAAACGAAAGCAGCTCTTCAAAGGAGCCTGCTCCCACCCGAGCACTGGAGAGAGAGTTGCGAGGGGAGGGGCTGGAGAGAGCGAAAGTGTGGCTTTTGGAGCCAGGAAAGACTGGAGTTTGCTGGGAACACCACGGGGTGATTATTTGAGAGGTGCATGTGGGTTTCTGACGAGGGATGAGATGGGTGAGAAAGTAGAGAATATTTACATTTGCATTTTTGGTGATTTGGCAGACGCTCTTGTCCATAGCGACTTGCAGGAGCGATTGGGGTTGAGTGCCTTGCTCGAGGGCACATCGGCAGATTTTTCGCCTGGTCGGCTCGGGGATTGGAACCGGCGACCTCTCGGTTGTTGGCGCGGCGCTCTTGATCACTAAGCTGCCTGCCGCCCCATATGAGTTTAAGGTTGTGGCGTTGTTTGATCATGTGATAAGGTTTAATTGCTAATCGGACCATAACTAATGTGGTTATGGAAGTAATGTATAGGTAGGGGAGAGCCAATAGGGGCCTCCATTGAACTATTATGGTTTATTTGGCATTTCGGTGGCATGATGCGAAGTCAACGGCTGGTGTGGGTGGTGACCGGATGCTACTGAGTATTTAGTTTGGTAATGTTGAATGGACTATTTGTAGCGTGTTTTGGGGTTAAATAGAAAAACTAACTTATTCAATAGGGAATCAAAGGGAGAGAGAGTTTTTTGCTGAGGTGAAAGCTACTGCGATTTTCATTTGGTGACGTCACTTGCTCTATGAACTGGGAGTAGTTACTTTGAGAGCATCGCAGATGGTGTGGAGTGACTGGCGATGTCCCTGGTTCGAACACAGGTAGGGACAGTAGACAAAGCTTTCGCAGTGGGGCTATATACCTAGATTACTGTGTGGATTGAGAAATGTGAAAGGTTGAATTAGATAGCTTAAATAGAAGTATTCTAGAAAAGTCTATGAAAATATGTTATAAGGTTACCATGCGCTCTCCCCGAAGGAGCAAGGGGAGGGTGAGAGACAGTACAGTTCAGATGGTAGGAACATCATTAAATGTATGCTAATCAACGATAGCAAGTATTTGTTTTATTAATTAGGCCATAATCAGAGAGAACAGTTAAATAAATTGAATAGCGAACTGAAATGGTTTAGCGGGAAAATATAAATTTTTGGTACATTTTAGAACGATAATGTATTTTGGTTAAGTGGATGCAAGTGACATTGGCTGTTGTGATGGGGGAATAGCGCCAGCCTGTGGTGGGTTCTGGATTTGTTACATAAACTTATATTTTAAACTAAAGTGATGGAATAGGCTACAATTATAACATTATCAGAAAAAAGACACAATTTAATGTGAAATAGTTATTACAATTATTATCATTGATCCAGTAATGATATAAGGATAGTAGAGGAAGGCAGGGGATTTAATCTCATTTAGGGAAGTTATATTAGGAAGAAAATACCATTAAATGAGGGAACATTTGATGTAACCGTGATTGTATTGGCTAAAAACTCAAATATGACATTTACAGGGGGGACAGGAACAATAGAAGGGGAGACAGATTTTCCTAGGGGGTTGAACAAATAATTGATAATGGATCATTTGAGATGAGATCACATGTAGCTGAGTTAGGGTAATCAATTAAATAATAATTGTATACTCTAGGAATTTTGAGTGGTTTTATAGATTAGTTATGAGGAATTAGATTGATACAAACAATTATTGATGGGTTAAGACTGGGGATATCTGTATCATGTTTTGTGTGTACTCCCATCTTTAGATTATAACCAGGAGAAAGAGATTAGCTCATCTCGTTGGAATGTTTCCAAGGGCTAGGGGAGCAGTAGTGAAGTTAGGCAGTATTTAGGTCATAAAAGTGAGCTACCAAATTAAGGCCTGGCTATTTGTGGTTGTTGTTTTTCAAAATTGGGTTTTTCAAACAAAAAACAACACACCTAGTATGATGTTTATAAAGCCTTGTTTCAATTTTGGGGGGGTTTCAGCAGGTCAAGGGTGATAGGTCTTAGAGGAGCACACAGTGAATTTTATGGAGTTTTTTAGCTTTTGGCTGAGTTTGGGGTATATATGATTTCTTATGAGAATGAATGTCATGAGGACTTAATGAACACTTGGGATAACTAACATTTATGAAATATTTAGAATAATGGTAATGTTTAGTATACTATGGGATTAAACAGTTCGTTAAATGATTTCAATTGCCTCTGAACTCTGTTTTAACATGGAGTTATTTTAAACATCCACACTAGTAAATTCTAAAGGCATGAGAGGAGGACTTTAAGATAGTTTATTTTACTAAGTTGAGGGTAATTTGTAATACTGTGCAAATTGTGAAGAAGATTATAGTTTGGTAATAATATATTTGATTTGAACCATTAAATAACAGAAGACAGAGTGGAGGGATGGCAATTGGATAATGAATTACCAATATTACCTAAGTGATTGTTTAGGTAGGTAAATAATATTAAAATTTAATAGACACATGGGCAAATCATGTGTCAAATGGGGGATGGATGGTATGGTAGGAGATGGTAGGATTAAATAATAAATGTATACGAAGGAGAGGACAAAATACTTAAAGAAAAAAAAAAAGATTAGAAATTGAGAGCTGAACATGTATGTGTGAAGATAGTTTATTAACCACACCCGTATGTCAGAGGTTTTGTGCCCCACAGGTGAACTAAAGGAGAAGGTGACCCACTCTATCTAACCAGGAGACTGAAGCAGGCCTGGCGGGAAAAGCCCTACCAAGTACTGCCTTTGCCAGCAGAATAGCTGAGAGATCCATCTGGGTGCATGTCACTCACTACAAAAAGGTAAACCCAGCTACACCTGACGAACAAACACAGAGTTAGGAGAAAGAACCGATCACCACTAGGGCTCGGGGGTTGGCTCCTTAACGAAGATTCCCTTACCCTGTCTGATCATCCCTGTGTGAGTTCGATAGAAGGTGAAGCAATGGGTTGGCCTCTGGCGTCTGACATGTTCTCAGGGCGAGGGTGGGGATTCACAGGTCTCCCGACGGTAGGTAGCTGTCTGATTGTGGGGGCAATATTCCTAACACACACGGACCCTCCTGTTTCAGCCAGAAGTGGTAGTTAACCTAACACAAGTTGAAAAGGCATAGGAGACAGCTAGACGTAGGGAAAGGGGAAATACTAGGGACTTTAGGGAAGGACATCACCATATGTATGTCACCATGTACATCCTGGGACTATGTAGTTGCTTATACCAAGCGGGGGGGGGATATATCAATCTCCATACACAGTTTAGGGACAGGTGTAGTATTGTGAAAGTAGGGAATTATCAGAAATGGCAGTGCGACCCATATGAGGGTAGGTACTGTCTGAAAGTCTGAATTATGCTAAAACAGATTACAGACCTGACAAGTGAGATATCTTCTTCAACTGGGGCACCCTATAGAGTAAACCTCTCTGAGGGAGGTAGTGAGACAGTGCAAACTATAGACCTGAAGGAAGTAGTACAGATGGAGACGGAGTAAATAGATTTTAACCTGTGGTTGGAATGGATTCAGTATACGGTCTAAAGAGGACTGTTATGCCTGTAGGACAGCCAAACCAAGGTTAACAACTACTCCGTTCCCCTTGACAGGCTTTGACTCTCTGTCAGGTTTATCCTCCATGCAAGCCACCTGGGAATGTGGTGAAAGAGTCTTATGGTAACTTGCACTATCTGTTTCCCCCGATAACAAAGTCATCCCGACCTGGGTTGCCTCAGTTTGAAGTCACAGGGGATTCTTATTGTTTTTCTAGGACTAATAAGATAGGATACAGGGTAGGGCATCTTAGCTCCTGCTTCCACACAGATAATGTCACAACTAAAATAGACCATGACTAAGCTCTCCTCTTTGTTGCAGCCAGAGGATTTTAGGAACCAAAACCAGGCCCGTGCTGACATCTGATGATTGTGTGGTGATAACTGATTGTGAACTCACCTACATACGCAAACAATCAAACGTGTCAGAGACTGGTGAGTTGTCACATAGAAAGTAGGACCTCCTCCTGGGATCCTTTGATGAAAGGATATATATTGATGGGATAGCAGTACCCCGAGGGGTTCCAGAACAATTCAAAGCTAGGAATCAGATCGCAGCTGGGTTTGAATTAAGTATTTTCTGGTGGTCAACAATTAATAAAAATGTAGATTGGATAAATTATATTTAATATAACCAGCAAAAGATGTATTAACCACACTCGTGATGCAATAAAGGGATTAGCTGTGCAGACAGCGGCAACTAGCTTAATGACATGGCAGAATAAAATAGCTTTAGATATGCTTGTGGCTGAGCGGGACGGGGTTTGTGTTCTGTTTGGATATATGTGCTGTACTTTCATCTCCAACAACACAGCACCGGACGGGTCCGTGACCAAAGCGCTTCAGGGACTCACCACGCTGGCGAACGAACTGGCTGAGAACTCTGGTATTGATAGCTCCATAAACGGTTGGTTTGATAACATATTTGGTAAATGGAAAACTATTGTTGTAACTATTCTGGGTGAAGTTATAGCTTCTATGGGTATACTTGTTCTTTGTGGATGTTGTCTTATTTCCTGTGTCTGAGGGTTGGTGAGAAAAGGAGATGGAGAAGGTGGTTTCCAAACAGATGGTGAGATACGGCCCAATCCCGGACTCCGACCTAAGGAATGAAGGATATGACCTACCAGACTTGGAGGAGTGACACTCTAGAGGGTGTCTAAAGGGGGCCAAAATTTACTTCCCTGTTGGTGTTTTATGTTTTAATAATCTTATGTTTTGTGTTCTATTAATCCTGTGTTTTATGCTTTATTAATCAAGTTAACCATTGGGAATGTTTGTCCTTCCTTATGTGAAGGTTTGAAGTGCCTGGGTGACTTGTAGCCAACCGTTTGCAAGTTGGGTGTAGATGGAAGGACTGAAGGCCTTTTATTATCAAATAGTCTATTAATAAAAGTGTCATTCTTTTTGTTTGTATTGTATTTTAATGAGTGACACCCTAGAGGGTGTCAAAAGGGGGATTGTTGGGTTCTATTTTTCTCATAATTGGATCTGTATGTGATGAATAGCTTAGAAGGAATGCATTAATGAGGAGCATAGGTTTGAACTGTACTGATATAAATTGTTTCACATAACAGGCTGTGATTCATGTAAGGAACGTTAGGGGTAGGACAGATAAGACTTGTATTTCTTACAGATACGAACACTCTCTCTTTGTTGTCTGTGAAACTGTCCTTGAACATGGGTACATGGAGTACAGATTGGAGGGGTGTCTTTTGGGTGCTGACTCCACAGGTTATTATGATAGCAACTTATGCCTGGGAACGGTGGAGCGCCAAGGGGTGGGACTAACCCGTGCACCAACGGATTGGCTGAGTAAAGTCTAAACCACACTCAGTCCTTTACTCTGATTGGCCAACAGAAGAGGTGGGAACTCTCTGTCAGAGTATTTGAGAAAGAACCTGTAAACAATGTTTTAGTTCTCTGAGTGCCCTGCGTGGTATTTCAGTGGACCGTATATACAAACCTTCATACTTATCATACATACATTTTGCATATAATAAATTAAGCTTGGATTGAAGATCTCATGATTCTTATTCCAATACCAGATTTGAATTACGCATGTTGGATTTGCTCCAAACATAACGCTTTGTATTCAGGATATTCTTTTGTATTCAAGTTTGAATGGCTTTTCCATCTTAAAAGGGTTTTAGAAGGAGTAGCGTTCCAAAGAATAAAGATACAGGTCAAAGATTGGGAGTGTGACTGAGGAAGTCACACTAATAATGATTTATTACAGACAGAAATATACACATTTAGAGAAGCAGATATTTAAATGTTAAAATGTTTGACTTCTTCAGGTTGTTTCTCGGGATCCCCTCCTCTCTCTAAGTGCAGGCTGCTGTAAGGGTATTGTTTCGGTGCCTGGAATAGAGAACAGGGATTACCTAACAGGGGGCATCAGACAGGATCTACCTGTTCACCTTTCCTACAGAAGAGGACATTTGATTTTTTGGGGGGGTTTCTTTAACAGGTGTTTGGTGACTATGTGTGTGAGAAAGGTGCACAATGGCCTTCAAGAAATACCAGAGAGCCATCATAATAAGGAAATGAAATAGGAAAATATAGTGGAATATGATAATTGTTCTTCAGTTACCAATGCATGTCTTCTCTCTATTGAATTGGTAGCAAGGCTAGGAAACAATGAAAAAACACTAACAGCAGTAGCACCATCTCCAACTCAGTGTACACCCGTCATTAAAATGTATTCAAAGGATCAGATCTGTTGCTCCAACTTAAATCCAATTTTTGTGTCCACGGGACACATATGAGGGGTAGACCCAAAGGCTGTTATTGGACAAGTCCTTTTCAATTCCAGATGTCATAGTAAAAGGTCTTGAGATACCAAAATGGAAAGGGTTTCAATACAACAGGAAAGCATATATTTATATTAACTTCTGGTCTGTGACACCTTAGGGGTTACACCAGCGATTACAACCGAGACAAAGACTGTAATGCTTTCTCATTGCAATACTTACCACAGGCTGGTAAGATGGAAACTTCTCCCCAAGGTAGAACATCAGCAGCATGAATCCAACGAAACCAAACAGATGTTTGCACATCGTGTGCCAGTCAACAGGGCTGGGCGACGTGTCCACTCGATTCCTGATGAACATGTCAAAATCCCAGTGGATCTAGAAAGATAAAATGCAACAGGTGAGAAACCACTGTGAATGAGTCAGGGAAATACATGCGCAATGAGCAAATGATGATTAATAGCTTACACACATTGACGTAATGCCATTAAAATGTTTACGTACATAAATGTACAGTTACAGAAATCAAGTGGTGTACTGTGAACAATATATAGTAGGGCTGTGACGATACCAGTATTGCAATATTTTATGGCAAAAAATGTACACGAAGCAGCTCAAACTCGTTGGTACTTTAAAAACCTGCTGTATGTAAAATATTGTGTGCTATAGCTTGGGAAATAAATGTGACTCTGGATGACAACATTAGGGCTGTTTTCCAAAAGAACTTAATCCACTTCATGTTTTGTTTTCTTGCCACGATACTAAACGAGTTTTGGGATACTGGTATCGTCCCCGACCTAATATATAGTCTTAGTCAGTCGTGTTGTCACGATACTAAACGAGTTTTGGGATACTGGTATCGTCCCCGACCTAATATATAGTCTTAGTCAGTCGTGTTGTCACGATACTAAACGAGTTTTGGGATACTGGTATCGTCACCGACCTAATATATAGTCTTAGTCAGTCGTGTTGTCACGATACTTGTAGGCATGATTTTTTTTTATATATAGATACACACTGAAAAAGAAATATTAAACAACATGCAACAATAAAATATTTTATTAAGTTACAGTTCATAAGGAAATCTGTCAATTGAAATAAATTCATTAGGCCATAATCTATGGATTTCACATGACTGGGAATACAGATATGCATCTGTTGGTCACAGATACCTTTAACAAAAAAAGGTAGTGGCGTGGATCAGAAAACCAGTCAGTATCTGGTGAGACCACCATTTGCCTCATGCAGCGCGACACAGCCCCTTCGCATTGAGTTGATCAGGCTGTTGATTGTGGCCTGTGGAATGTTGTCCCACTCCTCTTCAATGGCTGTGCGAAGTTACTGGCTATTGGCAGGAACTGGAACACGCTGTTGTACACGTCGATCCAGTGCATCCCAAACATGCTCAATGGGTGTCATGTCTGGTGAGTATGCAGGCCATGGAAGAACTGGGACATCTTCAGCTTCCAGAAATTGTGTACAGATCCTTGAGACATGGGCTGTGCTGAAACGTGAGGTGATGGCGGCGGATGAATGGCACGACAATGGGCCTCAGGATCGCATCACGGTATCTCTGTGCATTCAAAACGGCCATCAATAAAATGCAATTGTGTTCATTGTCCGTAGCTTATGCCTGCCTGCCCATACCCCCACCCATGGGGCACTCTGTTCACAACGTTGACATCAGCAAACCGCTCGCCCACACGACGCCATCTGCCCGGTACAGTTGAAACCGATATTCACCCGTGAAGAGCACACTTCTTCAGTGTGCCAGTGGCCATCGGAAGTGAGCATTTGCCCACTGAAGTCAGTTACGACACCAAACTGCAGTCAGGTTAAGACTCTGAGGACGACAAGCACGCAGATGAGCTTCCCTGAGACGGTTTCTGACAGCTTGTGTAGAAATTCTTTGGTTATGCAAACCCCCAGTTTTCATCAGCTGTCCGGGTCGCTGGCCAACATTCAATTATCTGGCAACAGCTCTGGTGGACATTCCTGCAGTCAGCATGCCAATTGCACGCTCCCTCAAAACTTGAGACATCTGTGGCATTGTGTTGTGTGACAATACTGCACATTTTAGTGGCCTTTTATTGTCCACAGCACAAGGTGCATCTGTGTAATGATCATGCTGTTTAATCAGCTTCTTGATATGACATGTCAGGTGGCTGGATTATCTTGGCAAAGGAGAAATGCTCACTGACAGATATACCAATGTGTGTAACAAAATTTGAAAAATAAGCTTTTTGTGCATATGGAACATTTCTGTGATCTTTTATTTCAGCTCGTGAAACATGGGACCAACATTTTACATGTTTCGTTTATATTTTTGCTCAGTGTAAGTATTGTGAGAGTGGAGACTGTATCGTCACTATTAGTCAGTCAGTGTATAGAAATATACCCCATCTTACCACCTCTCCCCAGTTCCTCCTCCATCTTACCACCTCTCCCCAGTTCCTCCTCCATCTTACCACCTCTCCCCAGTTCCTCCTCCATCTTACCACCTCTCCCCAGTTCCTCCTCCATCTTACCACCTCTCCCCAGTTCCTCCTCCATCTTACCACCTCTCCCCAGTTCCTCCTCCATCTTACCACCTCTCCCCAGTTCCTCCTCCATCTTACCACCTCTCCCCAGTTCCTCCTCCATCTTACCACCTCTCCCTAGGTCCTCCCCCATCTTACCACCTCTCCCCAGTTCCACCTCCATCTTACCACCTCTCCCCAGTTCCTCCCCCATCTTACCGGCTCTCCCCAGTTCCTCCTCAGGTCAGGGTGGTCCCAGGAATACCAGGGGTCTCTCTCATGCTGGGATCTGTCTGGCAATTTTGGATAGTCTCCATACCTACAGAAACACAATACAACAGGAAAACAGTCCATAAGTGAATAACCTTAGGTAATGCAGAAATCAGGAAATGTTAAAACTCCTATTGCTGTCCAATATTGGCTCTCATACCCTATATAGTGCATCCCATAGGGATATCAGTGAGTTCAACCCACAGGTTGAATTACCAAATCAATTTGCTAGTTGTTTGGCAAAGGAACATAGCTCCTGCTGTAATGGGGTGGTTATAGAGACCAGGAAAACAATGGCGTGTCCTTCCTTATCCATGGTACCCAGCTTCCTTACCCCTCGCCATTATCGGGGATTGGTTCATAATCCTCCACCCTCATGTTGTACTTCTTTGCTGCTGCTGCTCTCTCCTCGGGAGTCTTGGGGTATGGACCTGGCAGCATGCCCTTGGAAGGTCCAGAGGCTATACAACATTTGGAAATTAGTCAATACAGTACCATTTATCCCTATGATCAACCAGAGTGTGATTGTCAGCTAGCTAACTAGCCGTTTGAGAGTAACGTTAGGAATTGAACAAACAAAAAAACTACCTAGCGTAGTTAGCACAAGTTATCCAAAGACAATAACGTTGGCTGGCTAGGTAAACGTTTATGGGATCATCTAGCCTCATATTTGATCGTAGATAGCTAGCTACATACTACTGAATGAAGCTTGTACTGACGTTAGTAAACAACTGAACAAGATGCAGCTCTGTTGTTAGCAAGCTAGGCTAGGTCAAGGTTAGCGAAACTCTGCCTTGCATGTTCTAACTTCCATTCCAACTTGATGCAGGCATTTTGCATTTGTACAACGATATCGCAGAAAGAAAAGAAAAAAAGATCCATGAACCAACCTGCTCTGACTTGGGAGAGAAGCGCCGAGAAGCCTGGCCGTTTCCCATTGGAAAGAGCTCGAGCCCAATTTCTGAAACCCACCGCAGCCATGTTCAGTGGTCGCGGTGACATTGAACAGTGAAATACGCATGCGTCCCGTGATAACTACCGGAAAATCAAATGTTGATTTTTTTATATTTTCTTCTTCGGGATTTGGTGGGCGGATCGCATCCAACTTGTACGTGCATACACCGCCACCTACTGCACTGAAGTGATAGGCCAGTCACAGCCAACCTATATTACATTATCTTAATTAGTCCTGTTCCTCTAAGTGAAATATAGCTCTAGACAACACCGCCTACACTCATTAAAAACCCACTACGGTCAAATACTTTGACCGTATTTGCTCCTGCACCATGCCAACGGCCTGGGAGGACGGGACACCACCCCTCAACACACCCTGTAACTCTTCTGAAATCAAATCTCGTATACCCAAATACATCTCTGCATAAACATTGCACCTGAAACAACGCAGTGGATTCGCCACAAAAGCTCTAACAGGTTAACTGATATATCCTAACATGACTTTGTCGGGTAAAGACTCTGACTCAAAAGGCCTGACAGTGACTTCTCTGTTTCACCACGCTCCCCACCGGGTCTGCGACGCACCAAACGGCGGACGTCACAAACACCAGGAATCCTCAACTTCAATTGCTCCATCTCCACACTTAACGCTACCCCAGAAATCACTCCTTTCAATGGTGCCCTGTTCCTAAGAGCAAAGCAAGAAACAGATCTTGACCGAAGTTACGTGACACAGAGCACCTGCTCCCTCTTATCAGAAGAGACACAAATACATATCACAAGTCCACTACAGGTTCCCTTCACTCATTCAACTGCCCCCAACTCCTTTCTCACCCACCCTGAAACCACAAATGGACCCGACAAAAGGCAAGGGTCCACTTTCTCCAAAAATGTCACTCCTACTGGACCAGATTCTTCTTTATCATGTCCAAACTCGGTGGTCCTCACCGCAGGTACTTCATCCTCACCCTCGTCAGGTTCCATCTCTGAGCTACTGGAGGACGTATCCCTCTTTTTGCACTTGACGCCAACTTTCCTGATCACACCTGCCACCACATTTAATTCAACCTCACTGTCGTCACGTTCAATTTCCTTCTGTAGCTTTTCCAGAGGTTCTGTGCTATCCTCCATTCCATATTCACTCAAAACATGTTCCACTTTTCTCATTTTTTGATTGTCTGACATCTTATTACCTTAAAAAAAAATGGTATTTTTTTCTGAATAGCAGTCTCTTTGATCAGAAAAACGTCAAAGTATAGAAATGTCAAACATAAAACTATCCAAATCATGAATTGTATTTTATCATCACACATCCATAAAGTGCTCAGTTAAATTGTGTATATTCTTTATGTATGGTATATCATTCCATACAAGTAGGTTTGAGTTTCTATGAGTCTGGAGACTCGGTTTTTCCCCTACTGTAGCCTACAAATAATGTTTTAACAATGTTAAACAATTAAATGGACAATGTATTTTAAGATTTCAGACAAAATATTTATTCACTTCCTCTGTTTTGCAACAATAACAAAGGGAGTAGTTACATTGAGAGCATGCTGTTTACATGCCTACTGATCACCAAGAGGGGCTGGAGGGTTCTGATACTCTGATAGGCCTACTAATCACCAACAAGGGCTGGAGGGATCTGATACTCTGAGTGAATGCACTGAAACTCAGAGTCCTTCTCCCTGCTCCATCAGATCCAGCTCAGCTGCATTTAGTCTGCATTTACTGAGAGATCGTCACTCTGCCTCTGCTGGCGAAGGACCCACTTTCTTGACAGCCATAAAGGGAACAGATGGCTCCATTTATAGAAGGCTTGCGATGTCTTTCTCCACGATCTCAGGAGGGCCATGAAGTTCATAACTGGGGAAAAGGAGAGGCCATTATAAAGTATTTTCAAATCTTGTTATTTGTAAATGAATTAACGAATGAATTATATGAATGAATGATATATATTTTTTTACATTTTTATTTTTTAAATGATGAATGATTGATACATTTATTATACTGTCAAGTCATTTTTTCTTCTTCTTCGTGTGATTAACTTACCGTCTGAAAGGCACCCCTTTAGAATCGATTAGAAACTTCTCAAAGTTCCAGCGAATGTCATTGACTTTGATGGGTGACCAGTAGAACTTCTTTATATCTCCTATGACAGGGTTCACATAGGGCAAAGACTCCTGTTGTAGAAGACATGAACAAAAGCTTTTAGTGAGGTCTGGAAGTCCATAAGGTATTCAACTTGACCCTAGAGTGAGGTACATAATAGTGCATAAGGACATGTCAAATATTCTACCACGTAGCCATCAATCTAGTTTGATGTGTGACTGTGCTAGTCCATTAAACATTTATGCTAGTATGAAAAATGTATGTACTCACTAAAAAACTGTAAGTCGCTCTGGATAAGAGCGTCTGCTAAATGACTAAAATGTCAAATGTACCTTGAGATAGGCGAAAAGAGGTTCTTCATTCAACCCGTTGACCTCGATCTTGCCAAACACAGGGAACTTGGGGACAAACCCCCCACCTGGCCTTACATACTTGAGAAGGTTGAGGGTTTCATGATTTACCTCTGAAGACACAACAACAACAAATACAACAGAACAGTAAGCTTATTAGTTCTGAAACAGAGACATTTAAAAAACAAACTGGTCTCGTCATCGTTGTTCCACATGACAAACAAGCATACTATGGGCCTACACGTGAGTGTTTTGATACTTAGCATTACTCCTGGAGACAAAGTAGGCCTATAAGTTACAACAGATCAAAAACACTTATTGTTATTTCAAAAAGACTTACCAGGTGCCTGAAGACCAAACTGATTGCAGGAGAATCCCAGGACAGTGAAGTTGAGGTCACCAAACATTTCCATGAGTGCATTCATTCTGTGGTACTGTTGGATGACCCACAGAATTAGAACACCACCTCAACATTCCCCTTGGAGAACAAAAACATTCCCCTTGGACTGACTGTAAAATATCTCTAATACTACAACACAATTAGGCCTATGTTCGCTGACCAGCATTAGGCTTTTAGCCTGTATAGGCTAGCACCATGAATCATCATTAGCCTACCTCCTCTATTGTTGACCCTCAGAAGGTGGCCATGTTGACAACGAGGAGCACCATGCCCCTGTAGTCACTGAGAGGAACGCTCTGACCGTCCAAGGTCTCAGCGCTGAAATCATAGATTGATTTAATGCACGCCATTATAGGATATACTTCTTCTTTTAGCTTGTAGCCTATATCCAGAGCAGGCAGTCAGGAGTGGGTATTCACTCAGCCACCCTGTTGGTCTTCCTCATTCAGGGAACCATAACTCTAGGCTCAGCAATTGTTCAGCATGGTTGACTCCATTGTGTCCCTGCCTGCTAAAAGGTGAATTGACAGGATGGTTATTTGTTCAGCAGTTTGCATGGGTATGCAGATCCTGTTAGTGACAGTTAGTCATTGGTTTCCTCTCATTTTTCCACTTGACAGGTATGTAGAAAAGCTATGCATCTATTGGAAATACTGTAGAACCATAGTAAACTAATATTGGTGCTGTTCCTGGGGGTCACTATAGAATAGTCCTCTGTAGCTCAATTGGTAGAGCATGGCGCTTGTAATGCCAGGGTAGTGGGTTCGATCCCTGGGACCACCCATACGTAAAAATGTATGCACACATGACTGTAAGTCGCTTTGGATAAAAGCGTCTGCTAAATGGCATATTATTATTATTATTATAATAGATTATCTATTTTACAATATAAAGAACTATATGGTCAGATTATTGATTATTTTGTACATGGTAGAGAATTAAGTATGATCATCATAACCAAAGCTTAAATGGAATTGGATATTTCATTAATTGAGCCTATTGGTTATTACTGTGTCCAAGCTTGGCCTATACATTTTGTTTTCCATACATAATAAATTGCATTTGTAGAACGATTTTCATTTATTGACATGAATCAAAGCTCTTCACATTGTGAGCCACCATTGGATAATAAAATAATTCCTTCTGATAAAGAACTGATCAAGTCATTCCTTAAACTGACAGTGAGTGCGTATCGGTAAAATGCACATGCGTAGAATGTCACTTGGATCCTAATTTCACTTCATAACGTTCGGTCGTACATTTTTACCAAAACATTGCACATAATTGTCAAAGACCATCAATAATCATTCCAATTTATCATTTTTTCTCAGCTTTATTTATCCTAAAACAAACACATTTACTGTGATATAGAGTCACTATTCCTGCGCAGATAGGTTGACTGTGCATTCTGGAACATACCCAGTGTTCGTACCCGGAAGTTCGGGAATACAGCCCAAAAAGCTGAGCTAGAAAGCTTCAACCAAGGCTCACAAGATAGCTACATGTACAACGACAGTTTGCTAGCTATCTCGCATATTTCTGTGGATTCAAAATGGATGCGGAAACAGAGTGTTGCAAGTATGTATTTTGTAAGCACACATGTATTTTTGTTTACAATAAAAAAGTGTCAGCGGAGCTAGCTAACCGTTAGCTACCGTAGCTTGCTACGGCAGTTGGAGAATGCATGCCCTGCCCTGTCTTGCAGAATCATCACATCATTCCTTATGGTTGAGCGAGCTAGCTAACGTATCTAGCCATCAATCTAGTTTGTAGAGCTAGTTCAAACGCGAGGCAGACGTTGCTGTGTGACTGTGCTAGTCCATTAACTTGTTCATCATTTGATCAAGTTTTAAATGTCTGTTGGCAGATGTCACCTCTTGGATTTGCCCTGGGAGGATGTGCTGGTAACACACATCTTCTGCTACCTGCCATTACGCCAGCTGGTGCGGCTACAGAGAGTGAGCAAGCAGTTCTATGCCCTCATCCAGGTGTACCTGGCCAACTGTCGCATCTTTGACCTCACACAGGTAGGCCACACACTATCCATTCTATTTAGTCCAGGATTTCCTTAAAGTTTCTTGTACTGAAATGCTCATACACTATTTAGCCTAATACCCAGTTTACAATCACACTCCTGTAATGTTCCCAGATCGGGCCCAGCCTTCCCAAGGAGGCATTCAGCAACATACTAAGGGACAACAAAGTCCTTCAGAACTTGTCCGTCCAGAACTGCTCCGATTGGGTGACGGACAAGGAGCTGCTGCCTGTGATTGGCCAGAACCAGCACCTGCTGAGAGTGGACATGAGGGGGTGTGACCGGCTGACCCGTCACTCTTTAGTAGCCGTGTCGTTGAGCTGCACACACCTGGAGTACCTAGTCCTGGCCCACTGTGAGTGGGTGGACAGCCTGTCCATACGCAGCCTGGCTGACCACTGTGGGGGCCTGAGGTCCATCGACCTGACCGCCTGCCGCCAGCTCAAAGACGAGGCCATCTGTTATCTATCCAAGAAGTGTCTGAAGATGAGGTCGCTGTCTGTGGCGGTCAACGCCAACATTACAGACGTGTCTGTGGAGGAAGTGGCCAAGAACTGCAGGGAGCTGGAACAGCTAGACCTGACAGGCTGCCTGAGGGTTAGGAACAACTCCATCAGGTGCTGTTGTTTTGATACACTGACTGCTCAAATGATTGGTATCATCTCTGTGTGTGTGTGTGTGTGTGTGTGTGTGTATTTTGCTAATGTAGGTTATCTATATACTAGTCAGGTTTATATACTATTTAGGTTCTAGTCAGGTTCATATACTAGTCAGGTTCATATACTAGTCAGGTTCATATACTAGTCAGGTTCATATACTAGTCAGGTTCATATACTAGTCAGGTTTATATACTAGTCAGGTTTATATACTAGTCAGGTTCATATACTAATCAGGTTCTAGTCAGGTTCATATACTAGTCAGGTTCAGATACTAGTCAGGTTCATATACTAGTCAGGTTTATATACTAGTCAGGTTCAGATACTAGTCAGGTTCAGATACTAGTCAGGTTCATATACTAGTCAGGTTCATATACTAGTCAGGTTCTAGTCAGGTTTATATACTAGTCAGGTTCATATACTAGTCAGGTTCTAGTCAGGTTTATATACTAGTCAGGTTCATATACTAGTCAGGTTCTAGTCAGGTTCAGATACTAGTCAGGTTCAGATACTAGTCAGGTTTATATACTAGTCAGGTTTGTATACTAGTCAGGTTTATATACTAGTCAGGTTTATATACTAGTCAGGTTTATATACTAGTCAGGTTTATATACTAGTCAGGTTCAGATACTTGTCAGGTTCATATACTAGTCAGGTTGTAGTCAGGTGTATATACTAGGCAGGTTCATATACTAGTCAGGTTTATATACTAGTCAGGTTTATATACTAGTCAGGTTTATATACTAGTCAGGTTCATATACTAGTCAGGTTTATATACTAGTCAGGTTTATATACTAGTCAGGTTTATATACTAGTCAGGTTTATATACTAGTCAGGTTTATATACTAGTCAGGTTCATATACTAGTCAGGTTCATATACTAGTCAGGTTCAGATACTTGTCAGGTTCATATACTAGTCAGGTTTATATACTAGTCAGGTTTATATACTAGTCAGGTTTATATACTAGTCAGGTTCATATACTAGTCAGGTTCATATACTAGTCAGGTTTATATACTAGTCAGGTTTATATACTAGTCAGGCTCATATACTAGTCAGGTTAATATACTAGTCAGGTCCCGTGTAGCT
The DNA here is from genome assembly GCF_964263955.1 of Coregonus lavaretus. Taxonomy (NCBI): domain Eukaryota; kingdom Metazoa; phylum Chordata; class Actinopteri; order Salmoniformes; family Salmonidae; genus Coregonus; species Coregonus lavaretus. The sequence goes on along the minus strand of NW_028167175.1, from coordinate 1,222,459 downwards.
CAGTTGGTAGAGCATGGCGTTTGCAACGCCAGGGTTGTGGGTTCGATTCCCACGGGGGTCCAGTATGGTTCATATGCTAGTCAGGTTCATATGCTAGTCAGGTTCATTTTGACTAAGACGTTTGTCACTGTTATTCTACTGTCATGTTCCACCTGTATGTCTCGCTCTGGGCTGACACTTTTTGGGTGCAAAACCCACAGTGTTTTACTGTGACATGTTTTAGATCTGCAGTGGCACATCCTCAGTGGCACACCTGTAGGAACCATGTTCATGCTGTGTTTGTCTGACTCTGCAGTCCAGGACGGTTGCAGACTATGTCCTGCTCCGGCTTGCTTTGGATGAAGGGGAGTGGCACTCTACTTTGATATTCACTGGTAATCCTGTCCTTACACCTTTTGGTCCTCTCTGTGTGTGTGTGTGTGTGTGTGTGTGTGTGTGTGTGTGTGTGTGTGTGTGTGTGTGTGTGTGTGTGTGTGTGCGTGTGCGTGTGTGTGTGCGTGCGTGCGTGCGCAGGACTGTTGCAGAGTACTGCCCCAAGCTGCAGTCTCTGAAGGTGAACCACTGTCACAACGTGACTGAGTCCAGTCTGGACCCCCTGCGGAAGAGGAATGTAGAGATCGATGTGGAGCCACCACTACAGAGGGCCCTTGTGCTGCTGCAGGTATGAGGGCGGAGGACACGCTCATGTACAATTATTACTGTCATTTAGAAAATCGCAATTAGTGTATAATAATAATAATCACATATCACCCTCACAGTTTTACCACTTGGAAGAACATCCGGTACCTTATACATTTAATGTGAATGGCTGAACACACGCGTTGTCTTGTATTGTTTCACTGAGGCATTGATAAAAGTAATTGTACTGCAAGGACCATACAAACCAAAAAGTCAGTCTGAAATATGTATTGTTGTCTGTCTATCCCTTGGTGCTACTGCAGGATGTGGTGGGGTTCGCTCCCTTCATCAACCTCCAGATCTAGGCTAAGGAACATCTGTATTCTTCCATCCAACAGACTGGAAACGGGTAGGCTAGCTAGGCTAAGGAACATCTGTATTCCTCCATCCAACCAACTGGAAACGGGTAGGCTAGCTAGGCTAAGGAACATCTGTATTCCTCCATCCAACAGACTGGAAACGGGTAGGCTAGCTAGGCTAACGAACATCTGTATTCCTCCATCCAACCAACTGGAAACGGGTAGGCTAGCTAGGCTAACGAACATCTGTATGCCTCCATCCAACAGACTGGAAACAGGTAGGCTAGCTAGGCTAATGAACATCTGTATTCCTCCATCCAACCAACTGGAAACAGGTAGGCTAGCTAGGCTAAGGAACATCTGTATTCCTCCATCCAACAGACTGGAAACAGGTAGGCTAGCTAGGCTAAGGAACATCTGTATTCTTCCATCCAACAGACTGGAAACGGGTAGGCTAGCTAGGCTAACAAACATCTGTATTCCTCCATCCAACAGACTGGAAACAGGTAGGCTAGCTAGGCTAAGGAACATCTGTATTCCTCCATCCAACAGACTGGAGACAGGTAGGCTAGCTAGGCTAACGAACATCTGTATTCTTCCATCCAACAGACTGGAAACGGGTAGGCTAGCTAGGCTAACAAACATCTGTATTCCTCCATCCAACCAACTGGAAACGGGTAGGCTAGCTAGCTAGCGCTTCTCCGAAATATTTGAAGCTTTTTGATCTAAATAGCTGTTTATTTTGCAAGTGTGTGCCTATGCATTCATGCAGTATAAATGTTATGTAACTACACATTTCCTGAAGTGTGCACTCGTTCACTTCTCCCTACCTCATCCCCATATTGTTATTTATTTTGCTAATTTGCACCCCAGTATCTCTATTTGCACATCATCTCTTGCACATCTATCATTCCAGTGTTAATACTAATTGTAATTATTTTGCACTATAGCCTATTTATTGCCTTACCTCCATAACTTGCTACATTTGCACACACTGTATATATATTTTCTGTTGTATTTTTTGACTTTATGTTTTGTTTTACCCCATATGTAACTCTGTGTTGTTGTTTTTTATCGCACTGCTTTGCTTTATCTTGGCCAGGTCGCAGTTGTAAATGAGAACTTGTTCTCAACTGGCTTACCTGGTTAAATAAAGGTGAAATAAAAATAAAATATAAATAAATATAAATATATTTAAAAGTATTGGGATAGGTGTAGGTATGTGCTAGACAGAGTTTCCACAATATGTATTATACCAGTAATTACCAGTAAATGCAGTGCATGCTTAGGGAGAAAGGATAGATTATTGGACACTATTGTAATGTTCTGCAGTCTATGTAACCAGCTTTATTGTTTTCATCTTGCAGGTTTTCCTCCACTAGGAGAATGACCTGTTTTCAATTGAAACACACCCTGTGTGCTGGGACATCAATTAAAGCAATGCAAGGACAAGCGGTTAACGGATGTATATGGGAAATATATTGTGGAACTTGTCTCTTATTTATTCCAGCGGTAGGCCTATCGTAGTCTGGTTGTCAGTCTGTTTAGCTAACAGTTGACAGCTCTCTGACTTGCTGGAGGACCCAGTGTTACACCTCCTCACAGTAATATTTTGGGTTCCAGTCTGTTTAGCTAACATGTCTTGTCATGTGCCACGGAGTACAAAAGAGTGGAATGTTAGCTATACAGACTTGAACCCAGACTAGGTCTACCATATTCTGGGGAGAAAATATCTCTTTTTGAGTTGATGTTGCAGATTATAATTATGCCCTTATGAAAAGACTGAAGGAAGCCATGCACTTTTTTTTAGTAACGCTGTCTAGGAGTCAGAAAGATTCCTGCGGTATTTCTTTGTGTCTTATCACACTCTAACAACACTAGATGTTCTTGTGATCTATAGCTTTTTAAAAAGGGCCATTCCAACCAAAGGAGAAGACATTGTAACTGTAAGAGCGTGTTGTTGAGTTTGTGTGTGTTTATTGACATGTTACTCTGCTAATTGGATGATACGTACACCGCTAAATGTTTCATTCAGATTAGCAAGGTACACTTTTTTATATTAGGTAGGTAAACGTTTTATAGCGTGTGTTTGCATTGACCTTACATTGACTGAAACTATGCTCTTCTTACAATATCCTTTTTAATGGTAGTTCAGCTGATCAGTTCATGCCCGGCCCGCCATTGTAAAAATATCATGTTATAAAAATCTGGATGCCATGATCTTGGAATCCTCCTTTTTGTCTGTTTTACTTTAGGAAATCTCGTTTTCGATTTGAACGTCTGAAAACATGTAGGCCTAGTTGTAAAACTACATTAGTTCAATAAAGCTTTCTCATACGGAATGCTATGAGGGAGGACACATTTCCGTTGGTTTTTTAATAGTCACATATTACAATCACAGTTCTACATCTTGGAGGAAAAATGAGAAGAACATGCAGTGTAAAGTACATTTAATGTGATTGGCTGAACACCCACATTGGTATTGTTTCAATGAGGAGTTTCAGTATTGAAACCTATTTGAATTGTATATGTAAGGAGGACAAATCCAACCATGGCTATCTGAGAATATCAAATCAAATCAAATCAAATGTTATTGGTCACATGCGCCGAATACCAAGTACTATCTATAACCTGTGAGCTGTGTTATCTTTGTCTTGCTAGTTATCTTACTACATTATGTCTGCGTGGCAGTTGGGTGGAACAGGACTTCTCTTTGTGTAGCCATAACATTACGACTAGAAGGAATGCTCTCTTCCTGTAACAAACATATGCCAATACATGTGCACGTCGGTGAACTTCAAGTGAAAGGGTTTGAAAAAACGAAGGTGCCGCTGTACTCCTAATTATCCCACAACGCTTCACGGCAAATCGAGAAGTGGATATTTTTACTGTCACAATACCCAACCTCCTGACTGTTAATGCAACAGGCTGGGGAGCGGCACAGGGTCAGCATTACAGCCCTACGCTTGTAACAGTTCAGGGGTTAAATGCCTTGCTCAAGGCTACAATGGCAGTAGGGGATGGCACCAGCCCTGTGTCTATTAACTTTTAAATGCTGTGCTTGATTTAGCTTGCCTGGCGCAATGGAATCAATGGAATAGTCCGGAAAGTGCAAACCCCACCCACCCATCTGGCACTCCAGGCAGGCTCAAGCAAACGCTCAAACAACAGGCTGAATGAAATCAACTTGAACTTTAATACTGTTGGTACTATTTCAGCTCTCTGACTTGCTGGAGGACCCAGTGTTACTACACCTCACAGTAATATTTTGGGTTCAAGTCTGTTTAGCTAACATTCCATTACTTGTACTCCATGTCATGTGCCACGGAGTACAAAAGAGTGGAATGTTAGCTATACAGACTTGAACCCAGACTAGGTCTACCATATTCTGGGGAGAAAATATCTCTTTTTGAGTTGATGTTGCAGATTATAATTATGCCCTTATGAAAAGATAGAAGGAAGCCATGCACTTTTTTTTAGTAACGCTGTCTAGGAGTCGGAAAGATTCCTGCGGTATTTCTTTGTGTCTTATCACACTCTAACAACACTAGATGTTCTTGTGATCTATAGCTTTTTAAAAAGGGCCATTCCAACCAAAGGAGAAGACATTGTAACTGTAAGAGCGTGTTGTTGAGTTTTTGTGTGTTTATTGACATGTTACTCTGCTAATTGGATGATACATACACTGCTAAATGTTTCATTCAGATTAGCAAGGTACACTTTTTTATATTAGGTAGGTAAACGTTTTATAGCATGTGTTTGCATTGACCTTACATTGACTGAAACTATGCTCTTCTTACAATATCCTTTTTAATGGTAGTTCAGCTGATCAGTTCATGCCCGGCCCGCCGTTGTAAAAATGTCATGTTATAAAAACCTGGATGCCATGATCTTGGAATCCTCCTTTTTTTCTGTTTACTTTAGGAAATCTCGTTTTCGATTTGAACGTCTGAAAACATGTAGGCCTAGTTGTAAAACTACATTAGTTCAATAAAGCTTTCTCATACGGAATGCTATGAGGGAGGACACATTTCCGTTGGTTTTTTAATAGTCACATATTACAATCACAGTTCTACGTCTTGGAGGAAACATGAGAAGAACATGCAGTGTAAAGTACATTTAATTTGATTGGCTGAACACCCACATGGTATTGTTTCAATGAGGAGTTTCAGTATTGAAACCTATTTGAATTGTATATGTAAGGAGGACAATCCAAACATGGCTATCTGAGAATATCAAATCAAATCAAATGTTATTGGTCACATGCGCCGAATACCAAGTACTATCTATAACCTGTGAGCTGTGTTATCTTTGTCTTGCTAGTTATCTTACTACATTATGTCTGCGTGGCAGTTGGGTGGAACAGGACTTCTCTTTGTGTAGCCATAACATTACGACTAGAAGGAATGCTCTCTTCCTGTAACAAACATATGCCAATACATGTGCACGTCGGTGAACTTCAAGTGAAAGGGTTTGAAAAAACGAAGGTGCCGCTGTACTCCTAATTATCCCACAACACTTCACGGCAAATCGAGAAGTGGATATTTTTACTGTCACAATACCCAACCTCCTGACTGTTAATGCAACAGGCTGGGGAGCGGCACAGGGTCAGCATTACAGCCCTACGCTTGTAACAGTTCAGGGGTTAAATGCCTTGCTCAAGGCCACAATGGCAGTAGGGGATGGCACCAGCCCTGTGTCTATTAACTTTTAAATGCTGTGCTTGATTTAGCTTGCCTGGCGCAATGGAATCAATGGAATAGTCCGGAAAGTGCAAACCCCACCCACCCATCTGGCACTCCAGGCAGGCTCAAGCAAACACTCAAACAACAGGCTGAATGAAATCAACTTGAACTTTAATACTGTTGGTACTAGTTCAGCTCTCTGACTTGCTGGAGGACCCAGTGTTACACCTCACAGTAAATAATATGCCAGTAAATATCTGAAGGCAAATGCACAAACACACAGAGACAGTCCTGAGGTAACCAAATACTGTATATGAGCAATGATGTATATTTTGAAGTGTTCTTGTGGGTAAGCTAAGGCTTAATGCCTGAGGAGGCAGAGTAGCATATTATTCTGTTGAGAATAGAATGTTGATGCCTGGACAATGTAGAATCCATGTAGAACTGTATCATTTAAAAGGTAGGCTTTCTAAATACATCCGCAAGACGTCTTGCCAATTAACAAATCTTCCCAATGCATAATGTCAGATTATTTTTATTTTTTTTATTTTGAATATTTAAATCATACAATATGCTTGCAGTGAAGCCGCTGAACATCTAAATCACATTCGTCATCTAACAGACTCCCATCCAGAGCGACCCACAGAAGCAACCAGGGTCAACGCCCTGCTCAAGGGCACGTCGACAGATCTCCCATAAGGTCAAAAACGGGGACCCGAACCAGCGACCCATCAGCGACCGGCCCACGCTCCCAACCGCCAGGCCACCAGCCCTCCAAGACCCCCCCCCCACAGTTCCCCAAAAGCTGCCCTCAACCATCCAAGACACAGTTTCCCCCGAGAAATATAAAATAATTCCATTCCCCACCCCCAAGACCCTGTCCCCAAGCCCCCATTCCCCAATGCACCAACAAAATGAACAAAAGAAAAGACAAAGGAAAACAGAAAACAACAACGCAAAAAAACAAAAGTCATCAAGGACAACAACAATCATAACAGCAAGGCCAACTGAATACGTTTGAGTGCATGTATGGCTCTTTTGACGTGTGTATATGTGCGTGTGTGTGTGTCCGTGTATGTGCACGTGTGTGTATTTTAATGAGAGCGTGTGTATATGCATGTGTACAAACACCTGCACGGCATCAGCTTCAGGCAAACAGTGTCATTCAAACATACTTTTTGCATTTCTACGCACCATATATCTTTCAACTATGCTGTGATGTTTAACATACAATTTGAAAATATCTAATCGAATAGAATCCACAGATTGCGAGTTGAAGATAAATACTTTTACTAAGAGTATTAGTATATTAGTAATTGGCTGACCCGGTCTCTCCAGATATCCACAAACAATACTATTTCTAGGGTCAATTTTAGATTCATGTTATGCATTTTCAGCCATTCCTGAACCTGAGACCAGAAACAGGCTACCTGAGGGCAGTACCAAAACAAATGGTCTATTGATTCTGTATCCTCGCAACAAAATCTGCAGAGCTGCGATGATTGTATGCCCCAAATATTCAACATTTTGTTGCTGGCAAGAATTATGTACAATAATTTTAGCTGAAAAGCACGAAGTCTTTAATCTTGAGTCGTTTTATATATCAATTTGTACACCCTGTACCATGGAATCGGTACATCAAAAATCTCTTCCCAACTATTTTGCAATCTGTATGGCACAGCTGTCAACATCCTGGTCCTCAAATGAAACTGGTAAACGTTCCTATTTATGCTATTTTTATTCCTCCACCAGTTTTGATCCTTTATATTGGGCAGACAGACCAGTTCCCTACCTCCTCCCGCTGCCACCTGCCTCCTCCATTTTTGAGGTAATGCTGTAATCAATTGGTTGTAATCTTGGATTGAGCAGACCTTCCCATACAATTCTGATATCTAAATGAAAGACATAACTACCATTCCAATTTACAATATCATTTAAAAACAAAATACCCTTTTCAAACATATTTTCCATAAATACAAGTATTTTATCAACCAGCACATTTGAGTTCAGCCATAATATTTGTTGTAATATTTGTTCCATCTTCTCAGGGGGATGAAATTGAAGTCAGCTCAGCAATGCTTGTTTGAAAAATTGAGATACTTTGAAAAAAAGTTTAATTTTCAATTAATCGAAAATGAGACATGGCAATCTGCACAAAGGCAAAATGGCCATTTATAAAACAATACATTCGCTTTTCTTAGTAATCTACTTGAGAACCATTTAGGGTTCTGTCACAAGTGTAGAGAGGAGGAGGCAGTCGCAGGTTTAGAACTACTGAATTTATTAAAGTACCATAGCTTAAAGCGGGACGAAACCCACAGTGCAAAATATAAAGTACTCAGGAAAAAAAGCAGGAGCAGGAAAGAACAAGCAACATAAACAACGACCGACAAATGACAGAGGGAGTATATATATATATATATATATATATATATATATATATATATATATATACAGTGATAGAGTGGAGATTGGAACCAGGTGTGTGTAATGACGAGACAAGTCCGGGGTTGAAGAGTGAAGGGTGTTTACGGCAGCTAGAAGGACGGCGTGCGCCCACTCCAGAGCCCGGCCCGTCAGCACTGAAATCACCAAGGCCACCTTGTCCCTCTCGGAGGCCGTCCCGGCATGACGTGCAAGGTGGAGGTCACACCGCAGGAGAAACCCCCTACAGTGAGCTGGGGTGCTGTCAAACTGCTCCGGGAGGGGCAGGTGGACGTTGCTGATCGGAACGGGTGATGTAGATTGTGGTGGGGTGGCTGGAACGACCATGAGGAGCTGGGATGGTGGAGGTGTAGCCTGAATTTGGCGTACGGTCCGGATCACCTCGTCCATGGCAGTCCCGAGGTGCTCCAGGCACGAGTCTTGCTGTAGGAGCTGCAGCGGAGAGGTCGGGATGTCCTGCTGCCTCCTGTTTTCTTGGGTCGGTCATTCTGTCACAAGTGTTGAGAGGAGGAGGCAGTCGCAGCTTTAGAACTACTGAATTTATTAAAGCACCATAGCTTAAAGCGGGACGAAACCCACAGTGCAAAATATAAAGTACTCAGGGGAAATAGTATGAGAGATTCCTCTCAGGAAAACAAGCAACATATACAATGACTGACAAAGACAAATGACAGAGAGAGTATATATACCGTGATAGAGTAGGGATTGGAACCAGGTGTGTGTAATGATGACGAGACAAGTCCGGGGTTGATGAGTGAAGGGCGTTCGCCAGCAGCAGGTTCGGCAGCAGCTAGAAGGCCGGCGACGCCGAACGCCTGAGCTGGACAGGAGGGGGAGACAAAGCGAAGGCAGGTTCAAGTAAAACTTTTGGATAAGTGAAGCTTTTAGAGAGAGGTTTACTGCTTTTAGAGTTAATAATCTCAACCCACCCAGTTCATATTCATGATATAGATAGGCACGCTTTATCTTGTCTGGTTTAGCATCACAGATAAAGCTAAATATTTTTTGCTCATATGATTTGAAAAACAAAATCATCATAAGTAAGTGAGTAAACTGAGATATAACTAAGGAGTTAATCAGGGCATTTTTACCTTAAATATATTGGTATTTAGCTCTCCATGGTTGCAGGATCTTGTCTATTTTTACTAGTTTTCTAGTGAAATTCATTCTAGAGAGCTCATTTATATATTTTGTGATATGAATATCAAGTATGTCTACTTCACCGTCAGCCCATTTTATAGGTAAACTGCAGGGTCATGTAAAAGTTGTAGTTTTTAAAGATCCAATACGTAATATTGTACATTTATCATAATTAGGTTTTAGTCCAGAGAGTCCAGAAAAGTTATCTAGATCTTCAATGAGACATTGCAGGGATCTAGCTTGAGGACTTAATATAAAACTTGAGTCATCGGCATACATGGACAACTTTGTTTTTAAACTTTGGATTTCTCATCCTCTAATGTTGTTATTGTCGTAGAAATATTTAACTCAAAAGTAGTCAACTCACAAAATATCTCTCAAGAAACTGGAGCTTGTGAATCCAAAAAATTAGACTTTATTGCGTAACAAAGCCGAGCTTGCTCCATGGAACAACTGCTTGCCCTGAACCGGAGCTCTCCTTTCATACCGACACAAATGCATAGTCAACATACATAGTTACTCCTCTCTATGAAAAGAAGGTTAACGACATCCGATCCTCGTTTGTTAAGTCTAATGACACTGCTGGTCCTGCTCACACTGCCCTACCCTATGCTTTGACTTCTTTCTCCCCTCTCTCTCCAGGTAAAATCTTGCGACTAGTGACTGCAGGCCGCCCAACAACCTGCCCGCTTGACCCCATCCCCTCCTCTCTTCTCCAGACCATCTCCGGTGACCTTCTCCCCTACCTCACCTCGCTGATCAACTCATCCTTGACCGCTGGCTATGTCCCTTCCGTCTTCAAGAGAGCGAGAGTTGCACCCCTTCTCAAAAAACCAACACTCGATCCCACTGATGTCAACAACTACAGACCAGTATCCCTTCTTTCTTTTCTTTCCAAAACTATTGAGCGTGCCGTCTTTAGCCAACTCTCTTGCTATCTCTCTCAGAATGACCTTCTTGATCCAAACCAGTCAGGTTTCAGGACTGGTCATTCAACTGAGACTGCTCTTCTCTGTGTCACGGAGGCTCTCCGCACTGCTAAAGCTAACTCTCTCTCCTCTGCTCTTGTCCTTCTAGACCTGTCTGCTGCCTTTGATACTGTGAACCATCAGATCCTCCTCTCCACCCTCTCCGAGCTGGGCATCTCCGGCGCGGCTCACTCCTGGATTGCGTCCTACCTGACCGGTCGCTCCTACCAAGTGGCGTGGCGAGAAGCTGTCTCCGCACCACGTGCTCTCACCACTGGTGTCCCCCAGGGCTCAGTTCTAGGCCCTCTCCTTTTCTCCCTATACACCAAGTCACTTGGCTCTGTCATATCCTCACATGGCCTCTCCTATCATTGCTACGCTGACGATACACAACTAATCTTCTCCTTTCCCCCTTCTGATAACCAGGTGGCGAATCGCATCTCTGCATGTCTGGCAGACATATCAGTATGGATGACGGATCACCACCTCAAGCTGAACCCTGGCAAGACGGAGCTGCTCTTCCTCCCGGGGAAGGACTGCCCGTTCCATGATCTCGCCATCACGGTTGACAACTCCGTTGTGTCCTCCTCCCAGAGTGCGAAGAGCCTTGGCGTGACCCTGGACAACACCCTGTCGTTCTCCGCTAACATCAAGGCGGTGACCCGATCCTGCAGGTTCATGCTCTACAACATTCGGAGAGTACGACCCTGCCTTACACAGGAAGCGGCACAGGTCCTAATCCAGGCACTTGTCATCTCCCGTCTGGATTACTGCAACTCGCTGTTGGCTGGGCTCCCTGCCTGTGCCATTAAACCCCTACAACTCATCCAGAATGCCGCAGCCCGCCTGGTGTTCAACCTTCCCAAGTTCTCTCACGTCACCCCCCTCCTCCGCACACTCCACTGGCTTCCAGTTGAAGCTCGCATCCGTTACAAGACCATGGTGCTTGCCTATGGAGCAGTGAGGGGAACGGCACCTCCGTACCTTCAGGCTCTGATCAGTCCCTACACCCAAACGAGGGCATTGCGTTCATCCACCTCTGGCCTGCTGGCTCCCCTTCCTCTGCGGAAGCATAGTTCCCGCTCAGCCCAGTCAAAACTGTTCACTGCTCTGGCACCCCAATGGTGGAACAAGCTCCCTCACGACGCCAGGACAGCGGAGTCACTCACCACCTTCCGGAGACATTTGAAACCCCACCTCTTTAAGGAATACCTGGGATAGGATAAAGTAATCCTTCTACCCCCCCCCCCCCCCCCCCCCCCCAAAAAAAAAAAAAAAAAACGTAAATGTGCCCTTGAGCAAGGCACTTAACCCTAATTGCTCCTGTAAGTCGCTCTGGATAAGAGCGTCTGCTAAATTACTAAAATGTAAATGTAAATGAATGAATAACATCTTTCAGTATCACATGTTGGCTACTCACGAGGACTACTTGTGCTTCTCTAAATGGGGCCTCTGTATCTTATTAGTGGCGTGACTCAAAAAGTTATGTACATACGTACGTTAAAGAACAATCACACTCTGTATTGACTATATTCACTATCCAGACATACATCTGGAGTACAAATTATCAATCATGTTCATTCTGTTTTACCTTTATCATTTCATAACACATTATAAAACGTATCAATTAATACTTAAACATGGTTTAAACAAGTCATCCGTAACCCATTCTCAACCACATACATTTAAGCATTTATCATTTACCATCCTCCCTGGCCCTTGAGATTATGTGCATGTGGCTATGTGTCAGGTCATAAGCACAAACAAATGATAACACTAGTTCCATTGTTACTCCAATCTCCACACAGCCACAACGAGGAGTTGTATCTCCATCACATGTCATTGACATACCCAGACCAGCTGCAGGGAGTTATGAAAAGCACAGAAATGTCTCTGCTCTGTCTTAACCCTTCAACTGGTTCTCAATCCATAAGCATTTAAGGCATATAGGTGTTTCATTCTACAACATATGTACTAGAAAATCATCCATATTATTTGAACTGATTTTAATAGCTAGCATTTCGATGGCCATAACGAATAGATATGGTGACAGTGGACACCCTTGTTTAACTCCTCTTGACAATTCAAAACTCTGAGAAGTAGCCGCTATTTACTATTTTATACCTGGGGTTGCTATACATTACTTTTACCCATTTTATAAGAGAATCACTGAAATCCAGTCTTACTTTATCTAAGGCCTTTTCAAAATCCGCTATAAATACCAGGCCTGGCTTCTTAGATGTTTCATGTTGTTCTATTATTTAAAGTAGTTGTCGTATATTGTCTCCAATGTATCGTCCATGTAAAAAGCTGTCTGATCAGGATGAACAATACCGTGTAAAACCTTTTTAATTCTGAGTGCAATGCATTTCGCTAGTATTTTTGCATCACAACATTGAAGTTTAAGAGGCTTCCAGTTTTTTTTTATTGACTGATTTGACTGATAGACTGATTTGTAATAGACTGTCATAGCCCCCCCAAATTTTTTTTTTTACATTGGTTGTTGACTACATCACTTTTTCACATGGCAGGGTTGCTAAAATTTCTGATATCAAAATGGGGTTGTGTGCCAAAAAAGTTTGGGAAGACCTGGGCTAAACGCATTAGCTACTCTAGGCTTTAATGATGAACTCAATCTAAGACCTGGGATAAATGCAGTAGTTACCCTTAATGATTAACTCAATCTAAGACCTGGGATAAATGCAGTAGTTACCCTTAATGATGAACTCAATCCAATACCTTTTCTCTGACAGTTATTCATTGGGTTTTTTCATTATAATGTTATTCCATGTTAATTCCACATCTATTTATCTTACAGTGCCTTCAGAAAGTATTCACACCCCTTGACTTCTTTGTCATTTTGTTGTGTTATTAAAGCCTTCATTTAAAATGGTAAAACTGAGATTTTCTTTCACTGCCTACACACAATACCCCATAATGTCAAAGTGGAATTATGTTTTTATAAATGTTTACAAATGAATAAAAGCTGAAATGTATTGAGTCAAGAAGAATTCAAACCCTTTGTTATGGCAAGCCTAAATAAGTTCAGGAGTAAACATGTGCTTAACAAGTCACATAAGTTGCATGGACTTACTCTGTGTGTAATAATAGTGTTTAACATGATTTTTGAATGACTACCTCATCTCTGTACCCCACACATACAATTATCTGTTAAGTCCCTCAGTCGAGCAGTGAATTTCGAACACAGATTCAACCACAAACACCAGGGAGGTTTTCCAATGCCTTCAATGAAATGGTAGATAAAAAAAGAAAAAAAGAAAGCAGACATTGAATATCTCTTTGAGCAAGGTGAAGTTATTAAATACACTTTGGATGGTGTATCAATACACCCAGTCACTACAAAGATACAGGCGTCCTTCCGAACTAAAGCTGCCGAAGAGGAAGGAAACTGCTCATGGATTTCACCATGCAGCCAACTGTGACTTTAAAACAGTTACAGAGTTTAATGGCTGTGATAGGAGAAAACTGAGGATGGATCAACAACATTGTAGTTACTCCACAATACTAACCTAATTGACAGAGTGAAAAGAAGGAAGCCTGTACAGAATAAAAATATTCCAAAACATGCATCCTGTTTCCAACAAGGCACTAAAGTAATACTGCAAAACATGTGGTAAAGCAATTAACTTTTTGTCCTGAACACGAGGTGTTATGTTTGGGGCAAATCCAATACAACATGATTGAGCCCCACTCTCCATATGTTCAAGCATGGTGGTGGCTGCATCATGTTATGGGTATGCTTGTAATCATTAAGGACTGGGGAGTTTTTCAGGATAGAAAATAAACAGAATAGAGCTAAGCACAGCCAAAGTCCTAGAGGAAAACCTGGTTCAGTCTACTTTCCACCAGACACTGGGAGATGACTTCACCTTTCAGCTGGACAATAACTTAAAACACAATTATACACTGGAGTTGCTTACCAAGACGACATTGAATGTTCGTGAAATCTGCAAAATCTCTGAAGCTGGAGACTCTTATCTCCCTCACTAACTTTAAGCATCAGTTGTCAGAGCACCTTACCGATCACTGCACCTGTACACAGCCCATCTGAAATTAGCCCACCCAACTACCTCATCCCCATATTGTTATTTATTTTGCTCATTTGCACCCCAGTATCTCTATTTGCACATCATCTCTTGCACATCTATCATTGCAGTGTTAATACTAAATTGTAATCATTTTGCACTATGGCCTATTTATTGCCTTACCTCCATAACTTGCTACATTTGCACACACTGTATATATATTTTCTGTTGTATTTTTAACATTATGTTTTGTTTACCCCATATGTAGCTCTGTGTTGTTGTTTTTATCGCACTGCTTTGCTTTATCTTGGCCAGGTCGCAGTTGTAAATGAGAACTTGTTCTTAACTGGCTTACCTGGTTAAATAAAGGTGAAAAAAAATCCTAGAGGAAAACCTGGTTCACTTTCCACCAGACACTGGGAGATGACTTCACCTTTCAGCTGGACAATAACTTAAAACACAATTATTCACTGGAGTTGCTTACCAACACGACATTTAATGTTTGTGAGGGGCCTAGTTACAGTTTTGACTTTAATTGGCTTGAAATTCTATGGCAAGACTTGAAAATGTCTGTATAGCATTGATCAACAACCGTCTTGACAAAGCTTGATGAACTTTAAAAATAATAATGGGCAAATGTCGTACAATCCAGGTGTGCAAAACTCTTAAAGACTTACCCAGAAAGACCCACAGCTGTAATCCCTGCCAAAGGTGATTCTAACATGTATCGACTTAGGAATGGGAATACTTACAGTGGGGAGAACAAGTATTTGATACACTGCCGATTTTGCAGGTTTTCCTACTTAGAAAGCATGTAGAGGTCTGTAATTTTGATCATAGGTACACTTCAACTGTGAGAGACGGAATCTAAAACAAAAATCCAGAAAATCACATTGTATGCTTTTTAAGTAATTAATTTGCATTTTATTGCATGACATAAGTATTTGATACATCAGAAAAGCAGAACTTAATATTTGGTACAGAAACCTTTGTTTGCAATTACAGAGATCATACGTTTCCTGTAGGTCTTGACCAGGTTTGCACTCACTGCAGCAGGGATTTTGGCCCACTCCTCCATACAGACCTTCTCCAGATCCTTCAGGTTTCGGGGCTGTCGCTGGACAATACAGACTTTCAGCTCCCTCCAAAGATTTTCTATTGGGTTCAGGTCTGGAGACTGGCTAGGCCACTCCAGGACCTTGAGATGCTTCTTACGGAGCCACTCCTTAGTTGCCCTGGCTGTGTGTTTCGGGTTGTCATGCTGGAAGACCCAGCCACAACCCATCTTCAATGCTCTTACTGAGGGAAGGAGGTTGTTGGCCAAGATCTCGCGATACATGGCCCCATCCATCCTCCCCTCAATACGGTGCAGTCGTCCTGTCCCCTTTGCAGAAAAGCATCCCCAAAGAATGATGTTTCCACCTCCATGCTTCACGGTTGGGATGGTGTTCCTGGGGTTGTACTCATCCTTCTTCTTCCTCCAAACACAGCGAGTGGAGTTTAGACCAAAAAGCTCTATTTTTGGCTCATCAGACCACATGACCTTCTCCCATTCCTCCTCTGGATCATCCAGATGGTCATTGGCAAACTTCAGATGAGCCTGGACATGCACTGGCTTGAGCAGGGGGACCTTGCGTGCGCTGCAGGATTTTAATCCATGACGGCGTAGTGTGTTACTAATGGTTTTCTTTGAGACTGTGGTCCCAGCTCTCTTCAGGTCATTGACCAGGTCCTGCCGTGTAGTTCTGGGCTGATCCCTCACCTTCCTCATGATCATTGATGCCCCACGAGGTGAGATCTTGCATGGAGCCCCAGACCCAGGGTGATTGACCGTCATCTTGAACTTCTTCCATTTTCTAATAATTGCGCCAACAGTTGTTGCCTTCTCACCAAGCTGCTTGCCTATTGTCCTGTAGCCCATCCCAGCCTTGTGCAGGTCTACAATTTTATCCCTGATGTCCTTACACAGCTCTCTGGTCTTGGCCATTGTGGAGAGGTTGGAGTCTGTTTGATTGAGTGTGTGGACAGGTGTCTTTTATACAGGTAATGAGTTCAAACAGGTGCAGTTAATACAGGTAATGAGTGGAGAACAGGAGGGCTTCTTAAAGAAAAACTAACAGGTCTGTGAGAGCCGGAATTCTTACTGGTTGGTAGGTGATCAAATACTTATGTCACGCAATTAAAAATCATATAATGTGATTTTCTGGATTTTTGTTTTAGATTCCGTCTCTCACAGTTGAAGTGTATCTATGATAACAATTACAGACCTCTACATGCTTTGTAAGTAGGAAAACCTGCAAAATTGGCAGTGTATCAAATACTTGTTCTCCCCACTGTATGTACAGTTGAAGTCGGAAGTTTACATACACTTTGTTATTAAAACTCGTTTTTCAACCACTCCACACATTTCTTGTTAACAAACTATAGTTTTGGCAAGTCGGTTAAGACATCTACTTTGTGCATGACACAAGTACTTTTTCTAACAAGTGTTTACAGACAGATTATTTCACATATAATTCACTGTATCACAATTCCAGTGGTCAGAAGTTTATGTACAGTAAGTTGACTGTGCCTTTAAACAGCTTGGAAAATTCCAGAAAATGATGTTAAGGCTTTAGAAGCTTCTGATAGGCTAATTGACATAATTTTAGTCAATTGGAGGTGTACCTGTGGATGTATTTCAAGGCCTACCTTCAAACTCAGTGCCTCTTTGCTTGACATCATGGGACATTTCCAAACGCCTGAAGGTACCACGTTCATCTGTACAAACAATAGAACGCAAGTATAAACACCATGGGACCATGCAGCTGTCATACTGCTCAGGAAGGAGACACATTCTGTCTCCTAGAGATGAACGTACTTTGGTGCGAAAAGTAAAAATCTATCCC
The DNA here is from genome assembly GCF_964263955.1 of Coregonus lavaretus. NCBI lineage: Eukaryota > Metazoa > Chordata > Actinopteri > Salmoniformes > Salmonidae > Coregonus > Coregonus lavaretus. The sequence goes on along the minus strand of NW_028167175.1, from coordinate 1,205,310 downwards.
AGAACAACAGCAAAGGACCTTGTGAAGATGCTGGAGGAAGCAGGTAAAAAAGTATCTATATCCACAGTAAAACGAGTCCTTAATCGACATAACCTGAAAGGCCGCTCAGCAAGGAAGAAGCCACTGCTCCATAACCTCCATAAAAAAGCCAGACTACGGTTTGCAACTGCACATGGGGACAAAGATTGTACTTTTTGGAGAAATGTCCTCTGGTCTGATGAAACAAAAATAGAACTGTTTGGCCATAATGACCATCGTTATGTTTGGAGGAAAAAGGGGGTTGCTTGCAAGCCGAAGAAAACCATCCCAACCGTGAAGCACGGGGGTGGCAGCATCATGCTGTGGGGGTGCTTTGCTGCAGGAGGGACTGGTGCACTTCACAAAATAGATGGCATCATGAGGAAGGAAGATTATGTGGATATATTGAAGCAACATCTCAAGACATCAGTCAGGAAGTTAAAGCTTGGTCGCAAATGGGTCTTCAAATTGGCAATGACCCCAAGCATACTTCCAAAGTTGTGGCAAAATGGCTTAAGGACAACAAAGTCAAGGTATTGGAGTGGACATCACGAAGCCCTGACCTCAATCCTATAGAAAATTTGCGAGCAGAACTGAAGAAGAGTGTGCGAGCAAGGAGGCCTACAAACCTGACTCAGTTACACCAGCTCTGTCAGGAGGAATGGGCCAAAATTCACCCAACGTATTGTGGGAAGCTTGTGGTAGGCTACCCGAAACGTTTGACCCAAGTTAAACAATTTAAAGCCAATGCTACCAAATACTAACTGAGTGTACGTAAACTTCTGACCCACTGGGAATGTGATGAAATAAATAAAAGCTGAAATAAATCATTCTCTCTACTATTATTCTGACATTTCACATTCTTAAAATAAAGTGGTGATCCTAACAGGGAATGTTTACTAGGATTAAATGTCAGGAATTGTGAAAAACTGAGTTTAAATGTATTTGGCTAAGGTGTTGTAACACTCTGGCTCTATGGACGTTTATATTGAGCCAGGGTTGTTCATTTTCTTGTGTTTGGGTGTATTTCATTTGGTGGTGTTGGGGATGGGTGAGTTTCATTTTGTTTGTGTCATGTGGTGATTGGTCGATGACTCCCAATCAGAGGTAACGAGTGTCAGCTGTCGGCTCGTTATCTCTGATTGGGAGCCATATATATTCGGTGTGTTTTCTCCTTTGTGTTGTGGGTTATTGTTTCTTTGTTGCTGTTAGTAGTATTCAGTATTAGAACTTCACGGATCGTCATTTGTTGTTTTCTTCGTGGTTGCTTTAAGTTAATAAAGTCATCATGTTCACTCGCAACGCTGCGCATTGGTCTCCTCCTTCAGACGATCGTGACAGAATAACCCACCACAAGAGGACCAAGCGGCGTAACAAGCGGCAACAGGACCTACCTACGCAGGATTTATGGACGCCTCCTAAGGATTTTTGGACTTGGGAGGAGATTCGGGCTGGAAAGGGTCCTTGGGCACAACCGGAGGAATATCACCGCCCTCGTGAAGAGCTGGAGGCAGCTGCAGCCGAGAGGAGGTGGTATGAGGAGGAATATCACCGCCCTCGTGAAGAGCTGGAGGCAGCTGCAGCCGAGAGGAGGTGGTATGAAGAGGAAGCGCGGAGTCGAGGCTGGAAGCCCGTGGTTACTCCCCAAAAATTTTTTGGGGGGGGGCACATGGCTTGGGCGCCTGGGCAGCAGGAGGCTGCCACAGGTAGAGCTGGAGAGAAGGCTATCGGATTACGGGAGCCATTGGCGAGTAGAGGGAGGGAAGTTGTTGTGGCACGGCATGAGAGACTGAAGTGTGTTACCAGTCTGGTCCGGTCCGTTCTTGATCCCCAGTTAAGGCCAGTGGTGGGTGTTCCCGGTACGTACCGGTCTGTTCCTACTCCACGCACCAGGTCCACGATGTGCGTCGCCAGCCCGGCCCGGCCTGTTCCGGCCACTCGCACCAGGGATAAGGTGCGCGTCGCCAGCCCAGCCCGGCCTGTTCCTGCTCCACGCACGAATCCTACGGGGTGCGTCACCAGTCGGCCAGAGTCTGCCGTCTGCCCAACGGCGCCTGAACTGCCCGTCTGTCAAGCGCTGCATAAGCCGCCCGTCTGTACTGAGCCTGCAAAGCCGTCCGTCTGCCATGAGCCTTCAGAGCCTTCCGCCAGACAGGAGCCGCTAGAGCCTTCCGCCAGACAGAATCATACACCTGCTATGGAATCAGCAGGAGCCGACGCAGCCCATACTAGACTGGAAGCTCAGGTTCGGGACCAGAAAGAGCAGATCCTGCAGATGGGAGCCGTCCTGCTGGAGGTGATGACTGCAATCCGAGGCTGGGGTCCGCCTCCACCGCCAGCCTCCCAGCCAGCACCATCAGCCAGCCATGAGCAGCCAGATCTGTCAACCAGCCATGAGCAGCCAGACCCGTCAGCCAGCCATGAGCAGCCAGACCCGTCAGCCAGCCATGAGCAGCCAGATCCGTCAGCCAGCCATGAGCAGCCAGATCCGTCAGCCAGCCATGAGCAGCTAGACCCGTCAGCCAGCCATGAGCAGCCAGATCCGTCAGCCAGCCATGAGCAGCCAGACCCGTCAGCCAGCCATGAGCAGCCAGACCCGTCAGCCAGCCATGAGCAGCCAGATCCGTCAGCCAGCCATGAGCAGCCAGACCCGTCAGCCAGCCATGAGCAGCCAGGTCCGTCAGCCAGCCATGAGCAGCCAGATCCGTCAGTCAGCCATGAGCAGCCAGATCCGTCAGCCAGCCATGAGCAGCCAGACCCGTCAGCCAGCCATGAGCAGCCAGATCCGTCAGCCAGCCATGAGCAGCCAGATCCGTCAGCCAGCCATGAGCAGCCAGACCCGTCAGCCAGCCATGAGCAGCCAGATCCGTCAGTCAGCCATGAGCAGCCAGATCCGTCAGCCAGCCATGAGCAGCCAGATCCGTCAGCCAGCCATGAGCAGCCAGATCCGTCAGCCAGCCATGAGCAGCCAGATCCGTCAGCCAGCCATGAGCAGCCAGATCCGTCAGCCAGCCATGAGCAGCCAGACCCGTCAGCCAGCCAGGATCCGCCAGAGCCGTCCAGCCAGGATCCGCCAGAGCCGTCCAGCCAGGATCCGCCAGAGCCGTCCAGCCAGGATCCGCCAGAGCCGTCCAGCCAGGATCCGCCAGAGCCGTCCAGCCAGGATCCGCCAGAGCCGTCCAGCCAGGATCCGCCAGAGCCGTCCCGCCAGGATCCGCCAGAGCCGTCCAGCCTGGATCCGCCAGAGCCGTCCCGCCAGGATCCGCCAGAGCCGTCCAGCCAGGATCCGCCAGAGCCGTCCAGCCAGGATCCGCCAGAGCCGTCCAGCCAGGATCCGCCAGAGCCGTCCAGCCAGGATCCGCCAGAGCCGTCCAGCCAGGATCCGCCAGAGCCGTCCAGCCAGGATCCGCCAGAGCCGTCCCGCCAGGATCCGCCAGAGCCGTCCAGCCTGGATCCGCCAGAGCCGTCCCGCCAGGATCCGCCAGAGACGTCCCGCCAGGATCCGCCAGAGCCGTCCCGCCAGGATCCGCCAGAGCCAGCCAGCCAGGATCCGCCATCTAGTCAGGTGCTGCCCCTTAGCCCGGTGCTGCCCTTTAGCCCGGTGCTGCCCCTTAGTCCGGTGCTGCCCCTGAGTCCGGTGCCGCCCCTTAGTCCGGTACTGCCCCTTAGTCCGGTACTGCCCCTTAGCCCGGTGCTGCCCCTTAGTCCTGTACTGCCCTTTAGTCCGGTGCTGCCCCGTAGTCCGGTGCTGCCCCTTGTCCCGGTGCTGCCCCTTATCCCGGTGCTGCCCCTTATCCCGGTGCTGCCCCTTAGGCCGATGCTGCCCCTTAGTCCGGGGTTGCCCCTTAGTCCAGGTGGGGTTAGGTGGAGGGTGGTCATTGGGAGGAGGCTACCGAAGCAGGTTGTGACTGTGGTGGGGTGGGGATCACGACCGGGGCCAGAGCCGCCACCATGGACAGACGCCCACCCAGACCCTCCCCTAGTCCTGATGTTGGTGCGCCCGGAGTTCGCACCTTTAGGGGGGGGTACTGTAACACTCTGGCTCTATGGACGTTTATATTGAGCCAGGGTTGTTCATTTTCTTGTGTTTGGGTGTATTTCATTTGGTGGTGTTGGGGATGGGTGAGTTTCATTTTGTTTGTGTCATGTGGTGATTGGTCGATGACTCCCAATCAGAGGTAACGAGTGTCAGCTGTCGGCTCGTTATCTCTGATTGGGAGCCATATATATTCGGTGTGTTTTCTCCTTTGTGTTGTGGGTTATTGTTTCTTTGTTGCTGTTAGTAGTATTCAGTATTAGAACTTCACGGATCGTCATTTGTTGTTTTCTTCGTGGTTGCTTTAAGTTAATAAAGTCATCATGTTCACTCGCAACGCTGCGCATTGGTCTCCTCCTTCAGACGATCGTGACAGGTGTATCTAAACTTGCGACTTCAACTGTATATAACACATTCTTTTTTAATTCTATGTCCAGTAAGAGTTAGATCTGAAGTATGATTCAGCTTTCTACCTGGCCTAGAGCTTGTTCTCTTCCAAGATCTGCCAATATTATGAGTTCCTTGTAAGCCAAACATGGTAGGCCTGAAACGACAGTTACACCTGACCTGGTGCTACAAGCCAGAACAAGCCTGTTTTAAACGTGTTGTTTTGCATATCGATGTGGATTCATCTGGATCATAACAGGCTCATAGTGTTGTGGTCTTTAACGTGATGACAGAGGCTGTGGTCATAGAGCCTTGTGGTCTTAAGAGGCCCATTATACAGTATGCTGGGAACATGGTCAATTAAATACAGTTGTGACGTTAACTCAGTTATTTAATTATCACTTTGTTCATCTTACCAGGTTGGTGGGACATCAATTAAGCAGTGCAAGGACAAGCAGAAACGGATGTATATGCGAAATATATTGTGGAACTTCTCTCTAATTTATTCCAGTGGTAGGCCTATCATAGTCTGGTTGTCAGTCTGTTTAGCTAACAGTTGACAGCTCTCTGACTTGCTGGAGGACCCAGTGTTACACCGCCTCACAGTAATATTATGCCAGTAAATATCTGAAGGCAAATGCACAAACACAAAGAGACAGTCCTGAGGTAACCAAATACTGTATATGAGCAATGTTGCATATTTTGAAGTATTCTTGTGGGTTAGCTAAAGCTTAATGCCTGAGGAGGCAGAGTAGCATATTATTCTGTTGAGAATAGAATGTTGATGCCTGGACAATGTAGAAACCATGTAGAACTGTATCATTTAAAATGGAGGCTTTCTAAATACATCTGCAAGACGTCTTGCCAATTAACAAACTATGTCTATTTTAAATCCACAATGAAAGAGAGGTTGAACAGGCTAGTAATAGGGGTTGCTAAATTGTCTAGCCCAGCTGATTTGTAGGGGTCCAGATTTGGCAGCTCTTTCAGGACATCAGCTATCTGAATTTGGGTGAAGGAGAAGCGGGGGGGCATGGGCAAGTTGCAGCGGAGGGTGCAGAGCTGGTGGCCGGGGTAGTGGTAGCCAGGTGGAAAGCATGGGCAGCTGTAGCAAAATGCTTATTGAAATTCTCCATTATCGTAGATTTATCGGTGGTGACAGTGTTTCCTAGCCTCAGTGCAGTGGGTAGCTGGGAGGAGGTGTTCTTATTCTCCATGGACTTTACAGTGTCCCAAAACCTTTTGGAGTTAGTGCTACAGGATGCAAATTTCAGTTTGAAAAAAGCTAGCCTTTGCTTTCCTAACTGATTGTGTATATTGGTTCCTGACTTCCCTGAAAAGTTGCATATCGCGGTGGCTGTTCGATGCTAATGCAGTACGCCACAGGATGTTTTTGTGCTGGTCAAGGCCAGTCAAGTTTGGGGTGAACCAGGGGCTATATCTGTTCTTAGTTCAGATTTTTTGAATGGGGCATGCTTATTTAAGATGGAGAGGAAAGCACTTTTGAAGAACATCCAGGCATCCTCTACTGACGGAATGAGGTCAATATCCATCCAGGATACCCGGGTCAGGTCAATTAGAAAGGCCTGCTCGCTGAAGTGTTTTAGGGAGCGTTTGACAGTGTATCCTGTAGCTCAGTTGGTAGAGCATGGCGCTTGCAACGCCAGGGTTGTGGGTTCGATTCCCACGGGGGGCCAGTATGAAAAATGTATGCACTCACTAACTGTAAGTTGCTCTGGATAACAGCGTCTGCTAAATGACTAAAATGTAAATGTATCCAGGTCTACATTTAATTTGGTCAGGAAGGATGCTTCTTGGTAAATGGTCTTATTGCAAATTGTCTAAATATATATATATATATACTGTATACATTACCGTTCAAAAGTTTGGTGTCACATAGAAATGTCCTTGTTTTTTAAAGAAAAGCAATTATTTTGTCCATTAAAATAACATCAAATTGATCAGAAATACAGTGTAGACATTGTTAATGTTGTAAATGGCTATTGTAGTGCACAACTGAGAAAGAGGACAAATACATTAGAGTGTCTAGTTTGAGAAACAGGCGCCTCACAGGTCCTCAACTGGCAGCTTCATTAAATAGTACCCGCAAAACACCAGTCTCAACGTCAACAGTGAAGAGGCGACTCCGGGATGCTGACCTTCTAGGCAGAGTTGCAAAGAAAAAGCCATATCTCAGACTGCCCATCTTAATCTTTTCTTTTTATTGGCCAGTCTGAGATATGGCTTTTTCTTTGCAACTCTGCCTAGAAGTTCAGCATCCCGGAGTTGCCTCTTCACTGTTGTGAGGGATAAAGTTCACATGTATTTGTCCTCTTGCTCAGTTGTGTACCGGGGCCTCCCACTCCTCTTTCTATTCTGGTTAGAGCCAGTTTGCGCTGTTCTGTGAAGGGAGTAGTACACAGCGTTGTACGAGATGTTCAGTTTCTTGGCAATTTCTCGCATAGAATAGCCTTCATTTCTCAGAACAAGAATAGACTGACGAGTTTCAGAAGAAAGTTATTTGTTTCTGGCCATTTCAAGCCTGTAATCGAAGCCACAATTGCTGATGCTCCAGAATCTGAACTAGTCTCAAGAAGGCCAGTTGTATTGCTTCTTTAATCAGCACAACAGTTTTCAGCTGTGCTAGCATAATTGCAAAAGGGTTTTCTAATGATCAATTAGCCTTTTAAAATTATGAACTTGGATTAGCAAACACAACGTGCCATTGGAACACAGGACTGATGGTTGCTGATAATGGGCCTCTGTACGCCTATGTAGATATTCCATTAAAAATCAGCCGTTTCCAGCTACAATAGCCATTTACAACATTAACAATGTCTACAGTGTATTTTTGATCTATTTGATGTTATTTTAATGGACAAAAATAATAATTTTCTTTCGAAAACAAGGACATTTCTAAGTGACCCCAAACTTTTGAACGGTAGTGTATATATAACACATATTTTTTTCATTCTATGTCCAGTAAGAGTTAGATCTGAAGTATGATTCAGCTTTCTACCTGGCCCAGAGCTTGTTCTCTTCCAAGATCTGCCAATATTATGAGTTCCTTGTAAGCCAAACATGGTAGGCCTGAAACGACAGTTACACCTGACCTGGTGCTACAGGCCAGAACAAGCCTGTTTTACGTGTTGTTTTGCATATCGATGTGGATTCATCTGGATCATAACAGGCTCATAGTGTTGTGGTCTTTAACGTGATGACAGAGGCTGTGGTCATAGAGCCTTGTGGTCTTCAGAGGCCCATTATACAGTATGCTGTGAACATGGTCAATTAAAGACAGTTGTGACGTTAACTAATTTATTTAATGATCACTTTGTTCATCTTACCAGGTTGGTGGTTTACTGGGAACTAATGAATGATATAGTCTTATATTGGTTTATCTTGTCAGAGAACACGCTGCAGGCCTGACATAACAGTTACACAAGGTTGTCTGGGCCAGAACACGCTGCAGGACAGGTATTGAATTTGCATCATACTTCAGATCCCCCTTCTACCGGATATCGGCAAATTAAACTTAATTATTTCCTACACTCTAAAAAAAAAAGGTTCCAGGAGTATCCTTTAGGGGTTCTTCAAATTGAAACTGTGGGGGGATCCCCTATAAGTTCTTCAAAGAACCCCTTTTATTGGATCCTCGAAGAACCTTTTGAATAACCTTTAGGGGAATTTTTTTGAACTACCCCCCCTTCCCCTATTATAATTATAATAATTATTTTTACAAATAATAATATGCATAACAATAACAACAATAACACAACATTTTAGTTGTCAGTGTTTATTATGATTTTAGTGGCAAAGCAGAATAAACAAATCTAAATATGAGGTAAACTCCCAGCAGAGCCCCAAGTCCAATGGGTACAGTGGGGAGAACAAGTATTTGATACACTGCCGATTTTGCAGGTTTTCCTACTTACAAAGCATGTAGAGGTCTGTAATTTTTATCATAGGTACACTTCAACTGTGAGAGACGGAATCTAAAACAAAAATCCAGAAAATCACATTGTATGATTTTTAAGTAATTCATTTGCTTTTTATTGCATTACATAAGTATTTGATACATCAGAAAAGCAGAACTTAATATTTGGTGCAGAAACCTTTGTTTGCAATTACAGAGATCATACGTTTCCTGTAGGTCTTGACCAGGTTTGCACACACTGCAGCAGGGATTTTGGCCCACTCCTCCATACCGACCTTCTCCAGATCCTTCAGGTTTCGGGGCTGTCGCTGGGCAATACGGACTTTCAGCTCCCTCCAAAGATTTTCTATTGGGTTCAGGTCTGGAGACTGGCTAGGCCACTCCAGGACCTTGAGATGCTTCTTACGGAGCCACTCCTTAGTTGCCCTGGCTGTGTGTTTCGGGTCGTTGTCATGCTGGAAGACCCAGCCACGACCCATCTTCAATGCTCTTACTGAGGGAAGGAGGTTGTTGGCCAAGATCTCGCGATACATGGCCCCTTCCATCCTCCCCTCAATACGGTGCAGTCGTCCTGTCCCCTTTGCAGAAAAGCATCCCCAAATAATGATTTTTCCACCTCCATGCTTCACGGTTGGAATGGTGTTCTTGGGGTTGTTCTCATCCTTCTTCTTCCTCCAAACACGGCGAGTGGAGTTTAGACCAAAAAGCTCTATTTTTGTCTCATCAGACCACATTACCTTCTCCCATTCCTCCTCTGGATCATCCAGATGGTCATTGGCAAACTTCAGACGGGCCTGGACATGCGCTGGCTTGAGCAGGGGGACCTTGCGTGCGCTGCAGGATTTTAATCCATGACGGCGTAGTGTGTTACTAATGTTTTTTTTTGAGACTGTGGTCCCAGCTCTCTTCAGGTCATTGACCAGGTCCTGCCGTGTAGTTCTAGGCTGATCCCTCACCTTCCTCATGATCATTGATGCCCCACGAGGTGAGAACTTGCATGGAGCCCCAGACCGAGGGTGATTGACCGTCATCTTGAACTTCTTCCATTTTCTAATAATTGCGCCAATAGTTGTTGCCTTCTCACCAAGCTGCTTGCCTATTGTCCTGTAGCCCATCCCAGCCTTGTGCAGGTCTACAATTTTAACCCTGATGTCCTTACGCAGCGCTCTGGTCTTGGCCATTGTGGAGAGGTTGGAGTCTGTTTGATTGAGTGTGTAGACAGGTGTCTTTTATACAGGTAACGAGTTCAAACAGGTGCAGTTAATACAGGTAATGAGTGGAGAACAGGAGGGCTTCTTAAAGAAAAACGAACAGGTCTGTGAGAGCCGGAATTCTTACTGGTTGGTAGGTGATCAAATACTTATGTCATGCAATAAAATGCAAATTAATTACTTAAAAATCATACAATGTGATTTTCTGGATTTTTGTTTTAGATTCCGTCTCACACAGTTGAAGTGTACCTATGATAAAAATTACAGACCTCTACGGTTGGTGGTAGTCTCCATACTACATGTCCCAGCCATTGACATCTTTTGTGTTGTGTCTGTTTCAAATTAAAAGTATCCTCCTCAAACAGATCTTTATTTATCCATTGTCAGTGGAAACTAGTATATTTACTGCCACAGACAGTACCTAACCCTCTGAAACACTATTCACCTAACAGGCAATCAAATAATGATTGACAACATGTAAGCTATATTTCAACTGCAAATGTTTATTGAAAAACATAAATACATTTACACAATAATCACTTGCTGTCTTTCAAATACATTGTTAAAGTTGTTGGAATGGTTCTATATAGATCTTTTAGGGGTGTCATATATTCAGCAAGCAATAAAACCCTTTATGGTTGTATCCAGAAAATGTTTTCTAAGAGTAAAGTGAGTGACTGTGTGCATTGAGTGTTGACTTATTTGATGACCTGGAGCGAGATGGCACAGATAGAAAGATTTCTTAAGAATCAATTTACATAAAACAATTTTGTACCAAGATTAGCCAAAAACATGTGTTCTTAGGGAAATGCTTAGGGTGTTGGGGTGTGGCAATTACCTGGAAAAGGTATGATAAAAGACGTCTGAAAAACAGCAGAGAGGCAACTCTGTCTCTGGACCACATAGCAGACTGTTTCTACCAACTCCAGAATCTCCAGGTTAGTTGAACTTTATCCCTCACTGACGTCCTTGGAGGAAGGGTTTTCTAGACAATGTGTGTCTGCTTCTGCTTTGCTTGCTCTTTGTAGTCTAGGCCGGCCGGGTGACTGTAAAAGGACTTTGTGACAACTGCTGATGTAAAAAAGGCTTTAGAAATGAATTTGATTGGTTGATTGATTGATTGATTGGTTGATTGGTTGGTTGGTTGATTGACTTATTGTCCAACCTGGATGGGGGTGTTTTCTGTGTAGGAAAGGATGAGGAGCCATGGTGTGTTAGTGCTGGTCACTCTGCTGGGTTTCCTGTTGACAAACCAGCTCAACCAGGTTAACGCTAAGGAAGGTATGTCTAGTGTGTGTGTCTTTGTGTTTGTTTGTTTTTGTGTGTGTACATTTTTCCTGCCTTATCAGAACCACAATGTCCTGACAAGTCACTAGAATGTCCTGACAAGTCACTAGAATGTCCTGACAAGTCACTAGAATGTCCTGACAAGTCACTATAATGTCCTGACAAGTCACTAGAATGTCCTGACAAGTCACTAGAATGTCCTGACAAGTCACTAGAATGTCCTGACAAGTCACTAGAATGTCCTGACAAGTCACTAGAATGTCCTGACAAGTCACTAGAATGTCCTGACAAGTCACTAGAAATTCCTGACAAGTCACTAGAATGTCCTGACAAGGTAGGAGAACCGGAAAAACATTTTGAAAAGTAAGGACTTTTTTCATGTGCTGAATTTGTTTAAATGCTAATTTAGGTTTAAGTGTTATGTTTAGGGCTTGGGGTTAAGGTTAGGGTTGGGGTTAAGATTAAGGTTAGGGTTAAAGTCAGGGTAAGGGTTAGGGTTTGGTTTAGGGTTAGGGGTTAGGAAAAATAGGATTTTGAATGGGAATAAATGTGTTCTCCCCAAAAAGTCCTGAAAATTCACGAAAGCAAAGCTGTGTGTGTGTTTTAAAGACAAAGAGAAAGGTGTTTTTGAGTATGTAGAAGATGCATCCTTTCAATACAGTTCAATACATTTTACTGTATGTCCTCTCTGACAGATGTAACTGTCAGTGGGCTCAGAGAACTGGATTCTGCAGAGGTTGATCCTATTGCTGAAAAACAGGGTAAGAGTGTATGTTTCTCTTGGATTTCCATCCATCTATCCATCTATCACTAAAATAATTAATGAATAATATACCACTATTAATAATAATAATAATTATAATGGTAATAGAACTGTTGGTTCATTTTAAATAACTTTAGTTTAATCTTTCTCTGAAAAGACTCTGTGCCTCAAGAAGAATTAGAGTTTCAAAATGAAGGTAAGTTAATCTCTCTACAAAGTAGTACATTGATAATGACTTTACTACTGGGAGTAATGATAATAATGTAGCTGGCTGAGGAGTCAACACCTAGCTGGAACTAGTGTGTACATGTCCTGGCATACTCCCAGATAATGATGTCTCATACATTGTGATATTGATATTAATGTCCCATATGTACAGTGGCATCTGATATTTATATTAATATCTCATATGTACAGTGGCAACTGATATTGATATTAATATATCATATGTACAGTGGCAACTGATATTGATATTCATATCTCATATGTACAGTGGCAACTGATATTGATATTCATATCTCATATGTACAGTGGCAACTGATATTGATATTCATATCTCATATGTGGCAGCTGATATTGATATTAATATCTCATATGTACAGTGGCAGCTGATGTTGATATTAATATCTCATATGTACAATGGCAGCTGATATTGATATTAATATCTCATATGTACAGTGGCAGCTGATGTTGATATTAATATCTAATTTGTACAGAGGCAGCTGCAGTAGGATTACAGCAGGAGATTCAGGGGACACCCGATGCAGAGAAGTTGCAAAATCTCTTTTGGGGATGGCGTCAGAGATATAACAGGATTATCTGGAATCTCAGACGTATCAACCAGTGGCTGATCTGGCGTCTCAGGCGTCTCAGAAGTATCAACCAGCGGCTGATCTGGCGTCTCAGGCGTCTCAGACGTATCAACCAGCGGCTGATCTGGTGTCTCAGGCGTACTGTGCGTTTTGGAAGGTGGCACCATCGCTATTGTTAATAAGCAGCTGTAAGTCCTAGTCTTTCTTTAGGGGTGAGATGTCTTTGTGTGTGTGTGTATGTGTGTGTGTGTGTGTGTGTGTGTAAGTTCTGACATACAGTACGTGTCTGTGCAGAGAGCGAGGGAAGGAGGGAGAGAGAGAGAGAGAGAGGGGGTGAGGGAGGGATGGAGGGAGGGAGAGAGAGAGAGAGGGTGAGGGAGGGAGAGAGAGAGAGGGTGAGGGAGGGAGGGAGGGAAGGAGGGAGAGAGAGAGAGAGAGAGGGGGTGAGGGAGGGATGGAGGGAGGGAGAGAGAGAGAGAGGGTGAGGGAGGGAGAGAGAGAGAGAGAGGGTTAGGGAGGGAGGGATGGAGGGAAGAAGGGAGAGAGAGGGTGAGGGAGGGATGGATGGAGGGAGAGAGAGAGAGAGAGAGTGGGTGAGGGAGAGATGGAGGGAGGGATGAGGGAGAGGGTGAGGGTGAGGGTGAGGGAGATGGTGAGGGAGGGAGGGAGGGAGGGAGGAATGGAGAGTAATACGTTGCATGCATTTGAATTCTGAAAATGTGTGTGACCTGGACATCTGAAAGTAAAGTCATGTCATAAAGTTAGGAGGGAGGGTAAATAGAGTACATCCTGAACATTTGAACTGCATCCACGATCTGGGTTCTTTATTCCTGCCTCCAGTGATACAACAACCAATTGGAAACAAGCAATTCTACAAATTAGTATTATTGTATTATAATAAATCACAGTAATATACTGTGTGTGTGTGTGTGTGTGTGTGTGTGTGTGTGTGTGTGTGTGTGTGTGTGTGTGTGTGTGTGTGTGTGTGTGTGTGTGTGTGTGTGTGTGTGTGTGAGTAGTTATCAGGTATTGAGGATCCTCTCGTCTCCATATTGATTGGACCACTGCGTAAGTCACAGGTCACCTGACATCACCTGTCATTATTCCCAACGGATGCAGATCTACAATCCACAATATATCCATCATTGTACCATCCATTGTACCATCCATAGCTTCTGAATGTACCATCCATAGCTTCTGAATGTACCATCCATAGCTTCTGAATGTACCATCCATAGCTTCTGAATGTACCATCCATAGCTTCTGAATGTACCATCCATAGCTTCTGAATGTACCATCCATAGCTTCTGAATGTACCATCCATAGCTTCACAATAAATGTGAATGTTTTTTCCGTCCGGATTGATACATCAATATTAATGACGTTACTGATAATCGATGACGGTGTGAATTCATGGTGGAAATGTTGTATGGCTCACCTGTTTAACTGCGATCCTTCAATAAACCTGTATTAAGCATTATACATTGTTAGCTGGGCTTTTTACACCTGTCAAATATGTCAAAACCTCCCTATCTTTGCTCATCTGATTGACAGTTCAGTGGTTGTCATCATGTTGATAGGTAGAGGAGGGTGATATGCTGGTTTGCACACTCTGCCTGCGTTCCAAATGGCACTCTATTCTGACCAGAACCGTATGGGTCTTTGTTCTGAAGTAGTGCACTGCGTAGAGAATATGGTGCCATTTGGGGTGCAGTCTCTCATATACTTCCTGCTGACTTTATAGATCAAAGGTCACATTGGGGGAACTAGACACTGGGCAACAGAAACCACATCACTATGACCTCCGACGAACCATCAAACAGGCAAAGAGTCAATACAGGTCTAAGATTGAATCATACTACACTGGCTCTGACGCTCGTCGGATGTGGCAGGGCTTGAAAACTATTACAGACTACAAAGGGAAGCACAGCCGCGAGCTGCCCAGTGACACAAGCCTACCAGACGAGCTAAACCACTTCTATGCTCGCTTCGAGGCAAGCAACACTGAAGCATGCATCAGAGCACCAGCTGTTCCGGACGACTATGTGATCACGCTCTCCGTAGCCGATGTGAGTAAGACTTTTAAGCAGGTCAACATTCACAAGGCCGCAGGGCCAGACGGATTACCAGGACGTGTACTCCGAGCATGTGCTGACCAACTGGCAAGTGTCTTCACTGACATTTTCAACATGTCCCTGACTGAGTCTGTAATACCAACATGTTTCAAGCAGACCACCATAGTCCCCGTGCCCAAGAACTCTAAGATAACCTGCCTAAATGACTACCGAACCGTAGCACTGACGTCTGTAGCCATGAAGTGCTTTGAAAGACTGGTCATGGCTCACATCAACAGCATAATCCCAGAAACCCTAGACCCACTCCAATTTGCATACCGCCCCAACAGATCCACAGATGATGCAATCTCTATCGCACTCCACACTGCCCTTTCCCACCTGGACAAGAGGAACACCTACGTGAGAATGCTATTCATTGACTACAGCTCAGCATTCAACACCATAGTGCCCTCTAAGCTCATCACTAAGCTAAGGATCCTGGGACTAAACACCTCCCTCTGCAACTGGATCCTGGACTTCCTGACGGGCCGCCCCCAGGTGGTAAGGGTAGGTAACAACACATCTGCCACACTGATCCTCAACACGGGGGCCCCTCAGGGGTGCGTGCTCAGTCCCCTCCTGTACTCTCTGTTCACCCATGACTGCATGGCCAGGCACGACTCCAACACCATCATTAAGTTTGCCGACGACACAACAGTGGTAGGCCTGATCACCGACAACGATGAGACAGCCTATAGGGAGGAGGTCAGAGATCTGGCCGTGTGGTGCCAGGACAACAACCTCTCCCTCAACGTGACCAAGACAAAGGAGATGATTGTGGACTACAGGAAAAAAAAGAGGACTGAGCACGCCCCCATTCTCATCGACGGGGCTGTAGTGGAACAGGTTGAGAAATTCAAGTTCCTTGGTGTCCACATCACCAACGAACTATCATGGTCCAAACACACCAAGACAGTCGTGAAGAGGGCACGACAAAGCCTATTCCCCCTCAGGAGACTAAAAAGATTTGGCATGGGTCCTCAGATCCTCAAAAAATTCTACAGCTGCACCATCGAGAGCATCCTGACTGGTTGCATCACCGCCTGGTATGGCAACTGCTTGGCCTCTGACCGCAAGGCACTACAGAGGGTAGTGCGTACGGCCCAGTACATCACTGGGGCAAAGCTCCCTGCCATCCAGGACCTCTATACCAGGCGGTGTCAGAGGAAGGCCCTCAAAATTGTCAAAGACTCCAGCCACCCTAGTCATAGACTGTTCTCTCTGCTACCGCACGGCAAGCGGTACCGGAGTGCCAAGTCTAGGTCCAAAAGACTTCTCAACAGCTTCTACCCCCAAGCCATAAGACTCCTGAACAGCTAATCATGGCTACCCGGACTATTTGCACTGCCCCCCCACCCCATCCTTTTTACGCTGCTGCTACTCTGTTAAGTAAGTATTTATGCATAGTCACTTTAACTCTACCCACATGTACATATTACCTCAACTACCTCAACTAGCCGGTGCCCCCGCACATTGACTCTGCAACGGTACCCCCCTGTATATATAGCCTCCCTACTGTCACTTTATTTTACTGTATATATAGCCTCCCTACTGTCACTTTATTTTACTTCTGCTCTTTTTTTCTCAACACTTTTTTTGTTGTTGTTTTATTCTTACTTTTTTGTTTAAAATAAATGCACTGTTGGTTAAGGGCTGTAAGTAAGCATTTCACTGTAATGTCTGCACCTGTTGTATTCGGCGCATGTGACCAATAAAATTTGATTTGATTTGATTTGATTTGATTTATCTCTGCTCTGACTGTCACGGTTTCGGCCGAGGCTGCTCCTCCTCCTTGTTCGGGCAGGTTTCGGCGGTCGTCGTCCCCGGAGTACTAGCTGCCACCGATCTATGTTTCATGTTCGTTTGGTTTTGTCTTGATGTTGTACACCTGTGTCTAGTTAGTCCTCATTAGTGTCCCATTTTAGTTCTCGTTGTGTGTGTATGGTGTTGTGTGTGATTGCTCTTCTGTTTTGGTGTTCTGAGCTACGTACTTCCCTCCGTTGTTTGGAGCGGTTTTCGCACATGTTAGTGCGCCTTTTGTTTGACGCCTGTGTGCGCCTTTATTTCGCCTCCGGACTTATTGTGCTCGCTTACTACGTGAATATTCACTAAAGTCTTTTGGACTTAGCTTCTGCGTCCTGCGCTTGATTCCTGCACCACACCCACCTTCAGCACCCCTGACAGAATGACACACCTTAATGAATGGAATCAGCAGGAGCAACAGTCACGCCTGAGTCGCTGGAGGAGCATGTCCGCGGCCAGGATGACCAGATACGACAACTGGGGACCGCTCTACAGGACGTCATCAACACCCTGCACCGATGGGAGTCCAGAGGGGTACCCACACCTCCACCTACCCTGCCACCCCCATCGGCCGGTCCACCAGTCCCAGGTCCGGAACCCAGTGGGATTCGGCTCTCGCTCCCGAGGGCGTATGACGGAACAGCTGCCGGGTGTCAGGGTTTCCTCCTGCAGGTGGAGCTCTACCTGGCCACTGTACACCCGGTGCCCTCGGGACACGAGAGCGTTTCCGCCCTCATCTCCTGTCTCACGGGCAAGGCGTTGGAATGGGCCAACGCCGAGTGGAGGAGGATGGACGCCACCACCATCTCCTACGCCGAGTTCTCCCGTCGCTTCAAGGCCGTGTTCGACCATCCACCTGAGGGCAAAGCGGCGGGGGAGCGTCTAGTCCACCTGAGACAGGGGAGGAGGAGCGCACAGGCGTTCGCACTGGAGTTCCGGACTCTAGCGGCAGACGCAGGGTGGAATGAACGGGCCCTCATCGACCATTTTCGATGTAGCCTACGGGAGGACGTTCAACGTGAGTTGGCCTGCAGGGACACCGATTCACCTTCGACCAGTTGGTCGATATGTCCATCCGTCTGGACACCCTGCTGGCCACCCGTGGACGTCCCGAGTGGGGTCCGTCCATTCCACCCTCCGGCACCTCCGAGCCGAGCCCTATGGAGCTCGGGGGTGCTGGCGCTAGAGAAAGGAAGAGGAGGAGCCCGAGGGGGCCTGTCCCCTGCACCAAGTGCGGTCGTGGAGGGCACACTGCGGCCAGGTGCTGGGGAGGGTTCCCGAGGGAGGAGACAACAGGCCCCGCACTGGGGAGCCTTCCCAGGTGAGTAGACGCCCCACTTACCCAGAGCTCTCTGTTGCGCACTTTTGTATACCTGTTTGTTTCCCACAGGTTGCACCTCATTCCCAGCATAAGGCGCTAGTAGATTCAGGCGCAGCTGGGAATTTTGTTGATCTGAAGTTTTGTTTAGATTTAGGGATCCCCCTCCTACCTGTTGACAAGCCTTTTCCCGTTCATGCTTTAGATAGCCGCCCGTTGGGGTCGGGGTTGATTAGGGAAGTCACAGCGCCACTTAGGATGTGTGCGCAGGGGGGTCATGAGGAGACTATACAGTTGTATCTGATCGACTCTCCTGCGTACCCGGTGGTGCTGGGAATTCCCTGGTTAAGCACCCATAACCCTGCTATTTCGTGGCAACAGAGGGCTCTCAATGGGTGGTCTGCTCAGTGTGAGGGGCGATGTCTGGGTGTTTCCGTAGGGGCGACTTCGGTGGAAAGTCCAAACCAAGTGCCCGCACTGCACATTCCGCCTGAATATGGGGATTTAGCTCTCGTGTTTAGTAAAGCTAGGGCGACGCAGTTGCCTCCTCATAGACAGGGGGATTGTGCGATTGATCTCCAGGCAGGAGCAGCGCTCCCACGGAGCTACGTGTATCCCTTGTCTCAAGAGGAGAGAAAAGCTATGGAAACTTACATAGCCGAATCTTTGAGACAGGGATACATACGGCCCTCCACTTCTCCCGCCTCCTCTAGCTTCTTTTTTGTGAAGAAAAAGGATGGAGGGTTGCGCCCGTGCATCGATTACCGTGGTCTCAATCAGATTACTGTGAAATACAGTTATCCACTCCCTCTGATTGCGACCATGACGGAGTCATTGCATGGAGCGCGGTTTTTCACAAAACTGGATCTCAGGAGCGCGTATAACTTGGTGCGCATTAGGGAGGGCGACGAATGGAAAACAGCGTTTAGTACCACGTCAGGTCATTTCGAGTATCTCGTCATGCCATATGGGTTGATGAATGCTCCATCAGTCTTCCAATCCTTCGTAGATGACATTTTCCGGGATATGCAGGGGCAAGGGGTGGTCGTGTACATTGATGACATTCTAGTGTACTCGTCTACCCGAGCCGAGCATATAGCCCTGGTGCGTCGTGTATTGAGGAAGCTGTTGGAGCACGACCTATATGTCAAGGCAGAGAAATTTCTGTTTTTCCAGGAGTCGGTCTCCTTTTTGGGCTATCGGTTGTCCGCGTCAGGGGTTAGAATGGAGGTGGATCGTGTGTCAGCTGTGCGTAATTGGCAAACCCCAACCACTGTCAAAGAGGTGCAGCAGTTCTTGGGCTTTGCGAATTACTACCGGAGGTTTATCCGGGGTTTTGGACAGGTGGCAGCTCCCATCACGTCCCTTCTGAAAGGGGGTCCGGTGCGCCTGCAGTGGTCAGCTGATGCGGACAGGGCCTTTAGGAGACTGAAGGACCTGTTTACGTCGGCCCCGGTGCTGGCGCATCCGGACCCCGCATTACCCTTTCAGGTCGAGGTGGACGCGTCTGAGGCCGGTATAGGGGCCGTACTCTCTCAACGGTCCGGCACGCCACCTAAACTCCGCCCCTGTGCTTTTTACTCTAAAAAGCTCAGCCCGGCGGAGCGAAATTATGACGTCGGGGACAGGGAGCTGTTAGCTGTAGTTCAGGCCCTTAAGGTGTGGAGGCATTGGCTTGAGGGGGCTCAACACCCTTTCCTCATTTTGACTGACCATCGGAACCTGGAGTACATCCGGGCAGCGAGGAGTCTGAACCCTCGCCAGGATGAATGGAGCATGTTTCTCGCCAGGTTCGTATTTAAAATCACGTACATCCCTGGGTCCCAGAATGGTAAGGCAGATGCGCTGTCCCGGCGGTATGACACGGAGGAGAGGTCCGTTGAGCCTACTCCCAAACTACCGGATTCTTGTCTTGTGGCACCGGTGGTGTGGGAGGTCGATGCCGAAATCGAGCGAGCGTTGCGTACCGACCCCAGCCCTCCACAGTGTCCTGAGGGTCGGAAGTACGTTCCGCTCGAGATTCGGGATCGACTCATTTACTGGGCTCACACGTCACCCTCCTCTGGACATCCGGGTATTGGCCGGACAGTGCATTGTCTTAGCACTAAATACTGGTGGCCCACGTTAGCCAGGGATGTGAGGGTTTATGTCTCCTCCTGCTCGGTGTGCGCCCAGTGTAAGGCGCCCAGACACCTGCCCAGGGGTAAGTTACAACCCCTGCCCGTTCCACAACGACCATGGTCCCACCTCTCGGTGGAGTTTGTGACAGACCTTCCCCTCTCTCAGGGGAATACCACCATCCTGGTCGTTGTGGACCGGTTCTCTAAGGCCTGTCGTCTTCTCCCTATGTCGGGTATTCCTATGCCCTACAAACCGCAGAGGCACTATTTACCCACGTCTTCCGGCATTACGGGGTACCCGAGGATATAGTGTCTGATCGAGGCCCCCAGTTTACCTCCCGAGTATGGAGAGCGTTCATGGAACGTTTGGGGGTCTCGGTGAGCCTTACCTCAGGGTACCACCCGGAGAGTAACGGGCAGGTAGAACGAGTCAACCAGAATGTGGGTAGGTTTCTGAGGTCGTATTGCCAGGACCGGCCTGAGGAGTGGGCTCGGTACATTCCCTGGGCCGAGATGGCCCAGAAGTCTCTCCGCCACTCCTCTACCAACCTATCCCCCTTCCAATGTGTGTTAGGTTACCAGCCGGTTCTGGCACCTTGGCAGCAGAGCCAGATCGAGGCCCCTGCGGTGGATGATTGGATGAGGCGCTCGGAGGAGACGTGGAACGCTGCACACGTCCACCTGCAGCGGGCCATCCGTCGTCACAAGGCGAGCGCTGATCTCCACCGCAGTGAGGGGCCGGTGTACGCACCCGGAGATCGAGTCTGGCTCTCTACCAGAAACCTACCCCTCCGCCTGCCCTGCCGGAAGCTGGGTCGGCGGTTTGTGGGGCCCTTTAAAGTCCTGAGAAGATTGAACGAGGTGTGTTATAGGTTACATCTGCCTGTTGAATATAAGAATATTAACCCCTCGTTCCATGTGTCTCTTCTCAGGCCGGTGGTAGCTGGTCCACTCCAGGAAGGTGAGATAGGAGAGACTCCTCCGCCCCCACTGGACATTGAGGGGGCTCCGGCGTACACCGTTCGGTCCATCTTGGACTCAAGACGCCGGATGGGGGGTCTCCAGTATCTCGTGGAGTGGGAGGGGTACGGCCCGGAGGAGCGGTGCTGGGTGCCGCGGAGGGACATCCTAGACCCATTTCTCCTGTCGGAGTTCCACCGGGACCATCCCGCGCGCCCTGCTCCGCGCCCTCCTGGTCGTCCCCGAGGCCGGGGTCGGCGCACGGCTGGAGCCGCGCGTCAAGGGGGGGGGGGGGGTACTGTCACGGTTTCGGCCGAGGCTGCTCCTCCTCCTTGTTCGGGCAGGTTTCGGCGGTCGTCGTCCCCGGAGTACTAGCTGCCACCGATCTATGTTTCATGTTCGTTTTGTTTTGTCTTGATGTTGTACACCTGTGTCTAGTTAGTCCTCATTAGTGTCCTATTTTAGTTCTCGTTGTGTGTGTATGGTGTTGTGTGTGATTGCTCTTCTGTTTTGGTGTTCTGAGCTACGTACTTCCCTCCGTTGTTTGGAGCGGTTTTCGCACATGTTAGTGCGCCTTTTGTTTGACGCCTGTGTGCGCCTTTATTTCGCCTCCGGGCTTATTGTGCTCGCTTACTACGTGAATATTCACTAAAGTCTTTTGGACTTAGCTTCTGCGTCCTGCGCTTGATTCCTGCACCACACCCACCTTCAGCACCCCTGACACTGACTCTACCTTGTGGACATGATTTGTAGTTACATCATAGATTTCTGGGATTAATCCAATTACTTAATTAATACACTTAAAATCTAAAATCCTTAGTTGCTACATTCATTTTTGGACTTATAACTTAATGTTATACCCATTGATTCTCAAAGAATATAACTTATAAATGCATCATGAGCTTAGTTCAACTGTCGCAACTGTTGTTCTACTCCAATGTTAGTAAACAATGTACATTTTTACTACTATTTTGATATCTCTGTCTATGACTTTGAGTGGTGACATTTTTCCAGGCCTATCCCTCAGCTTTTTACCAAAACAGAGGCAGGGTAACGGCTTTGTTATGGTTTTAATGAAGGATTCTAGCTTTGACTCAGATATAAAAGACCTGCAGAAGAACACTGAGTCCAGTATTCAGTCCAAGACACATTACAGAGCAGCACACTCTACAGCCCAGCCAACAGTAAATAAACTTGAGTTAGTGCTAAACACGGCTGCTAGAATCTTGACTAGAACCCCAAAATGTGATCGTATTACTCCAGTGCTAGCCTCTCTACTCTGGCTTCCTGTTAAGGCTAGGGCTGATTTCAAGGTTTTACTCCTAACCTACAAAGCATTACATGGGCTTGCTCGTACCCATCTCTCCGATTTGGTCCTGCCCTACATACCTACACGTGCGCTACGTTCACAAGACGCAGGCCTCCTTATTGTCCCTGGGATTTCCAAGCAAACAGCTGGAGGCTGTGGAGCTCCATTGTTATGGAATGGTCTGCCTATCCATGTGAGAGACGCAGACTCGTTCTCCACCTTTAAGTCTTCACTGAAGACTCATCTCTGTGGGGGCTGTGCTTTGGCAAAGTGGGTTATATCCTGCCTGGTTGGCCCTGTCCGGGGGTATCGTCGGACGGGGCCACAGTGGCCCCCGACCTACCCTGTCTCAGCCTACGGTATCTATGCTGCAATAGTCTATGTGCCGGGGGGCTAGGGTCAGTCTGTTATATCTAGCGTTACTCTCAAATCAAATCAAATGCAAATAGTCGGGGTAGCAATTTGATTAGATGTTCAGGAGTGTTATGGCTTGGGGGTAGACGCTGTTAAGAAGCCTTTTGGAACTAGACCTAGACTGAGAGAACAGTCTATGACTAGGGTGGCTGGAGTCTTTGACAATTTTAGGGCCTTCTTCTGACACGGCCTGGTATAGAGGTCCTGGATGGCAGGAAGCTTGACCGCAGTGATGTACTGGGCTGTACGCACTCCCCTCTGTAGTGCCTTGCGGTCGGAGGCCGAGCAGTTGCCATACCAGGCGGTGACTCAACCAGACAGGATGCTCTCGATGGTGCAGCTGTATAACCCATGCCAAATCTTTTCAGTCTCCTGAGGGGGAATAGGCATTTGTCATGCCCTCTGCTGGTCACCTATGAACGTTTGAACATCTTGAAGAACAATCTGGCCTTAATGGCCACGTACATTTTACATTTACATTTTAGTCATTTAGCAGACGCTCTTCTCCAGAGCGGCTTACAGTTAGTGAGTGCATACATTTTTCATACTGCTTGTCATCGGCAAGGACTAGGGAGTTTATGATAAAAAGTAACGGAATAGAGCTAAGCACAGGCAAAATCCTAGATATACACTAGATGCTTACCAAGACAACATTGAATATTCCCGAGTAGCCTAGTCAGAGTTTTGTCTTAAAATCGGCTTGAAAATCTATAGGAAGACTTCAAAATGGCTGTCTAGTGTAGTGTCGAGTCAATGTTGCTAATCATTGCTGTTAAACAAAGGAGTCCGCTTATACTGAACTTTGATCATAAGTTTTATTCATATCACAAGATTTCAGCATACGTGTACAGATGTATATAGCATCCGGAGAGCAGTGTCCTCCAAATTACAATGTCTGCTCTGCCGTTCTTTGTCTCTAACCTATACTTATAAGATATACAAAAATATGGGTGGCTCCCTCTACTGTCCAATCACCTGTCTCCAACGAACAGGGGTGTCACTACAAAATGGCTCCCTTTCTGCTAAATAAACATCCTCTCAGGTTCCACTTAAAACCTTATCAAACTCATAATTCTTCATATACTACACTAGCAATGATCAACAACCATCTTGACAGAACTTGAATAATTTTTTTAAGTATAAATGGGAAAATATTGTACAATCCAAATGTGGGAAGCTCCGAGACTTATCCAGAAAGACTCACAGATGTAATCACTGCCAAAGGTGATTCTAACATGCATTGACTCAGGGGTGTGAATACTTACGTAAATTAGATATTTCTGTATTTCATTTTCTATACATTTGCAAGAATTTTGAAATACATTTTTTGAAACTTTGGCAAAGCATCAAGTCTATTTAACATAGTGCACCATGTTCATAACAGATTCTAGTTTTGGGATTTTTTTTTTTTTTAGATCAGATGTTTAATCGATGGGCGGCAGGTAGCTTAGTGGTTAAGCAAGGCACTTAACCCTAATTGCTCCTGTAAATCGCTCTGGATAAGAGCATCTGCTAAATGACTAAAATGTAAATGTAAAAGTATCGGCCCAGTTTGACCTAGTTCCATCTTCTCCCACTAACGCGACTGGACTTCCTCTCACTACTATATTTGGTGGTGAGAAAACATTCTAAACAAATGCTTCAGCTTTACAGCCCGTGACGTGTCTGGGTTTTCCCTTCTGTCTGTGCTACGACTACGGGGGCGGGCCGGAGCGGAGAGCTAGAGATTTTCTTTCTCCTCGCCCAAGTCCTCTGATTGGCTCAGCTCCAACTTCAGACGATTGAGTCAAAAACCACAATGTGCCAACCAACTAGAAGCCTGTTTTTGCATATTTTAGGGTCGTTGAAAAAAAAAACATGGAAATGAAATTATTATTATTATTATTACTCTTATAATCTCCACCCGGCACAGCCAGAAGAGGACTGGCCACCCCTCAGAGCCTGGTTCTTCTCCACCCGGCACAGCCAGAAGAGGACTGGCCACCCCTCAGAGCCTGGTTCTTCTCTATGTTTCTTCCTAGGTTCCTGCCTTTCTAGGGAGTTTTTCCTAGCCACCGTGCTTCTACATCTGGACAGATTATTGGACACTATTATAATGTTCTGCAGTCTATGTAAATAGCTTTATTGTGTTTTTTTGCAGGTTTTCCTCCACTAGGAGAATTACCTGTTTCAATTTAAACACATCCTGTGTGCTGGGACATCAATTAAGCAGTGCAAGGACAAGCAGAAACAGATGTATATGCGAAATATATTGTGGAACTTGTCTCTAAGTTATTCCAGTGGTAGGCCTATCGTAGTCTGGTTGTCAGTCTGTTTAGCTAACAGTTGACAGCTCTCTGACTTGCTGGAGGACCCAATGTTACACCTCCTCACAGTAATATTATGCCAGTAAATATCTGAAGGCAAATGCACAAACACACGGAGACAGTCCTGAGGTAACCAAATACTGTATATGAGCAATGTTGTATATTTTGAAGTGTTCTTGTGGGTTAGCTAAGGCTTAATGCCTGAGGAGGCAGAGTAGCATATTATTCTGTTGAGAATAGAATGTTGATGCCTGGACAATGTAGAAACCATGTAGAACTGTATCATTTAAAATGGAGGCTTTCTAAATACATCTGCAAGACGTCTTGCCAATTAACAAACTATGTCTATTTTAAATCCACAACTTGAATCCCTCCACAGCCTCATAGAGGATCTAGATATATTTTCTAACCTCTCTGGATTACAACCAAATTAGGATAAATGTACTATATTACGTATTGGATCACAAAAAAATTAAAATGTTACATTACCATGTAGTTTACCAATAAAATGGTCTGATGGTGATGTGGATATACTCGGAATACATATCCCAAATGAAATAAATGATCTCACTCCAATACATTTTAATAGAAATTTAACAAAAATAGACAAGATCTTGCTACCATGGAAAGGAAAATATCTGTCAATTTGTGGAAAAATCACTCTGATGAACTCTTTAGTAGTATCCCAGTTTACTTTGCTTATGGGCCTTTTTATATAATGAATATGAATTCGGAGGACAGAAATTATTAAATATTAAAGCATTAGACCTATCACTAAAAGCCTCAGTCATACAAAAGTTATACTTAAATCCGAACTGGTTCTCTAGCAAATTAGCAAGATTGTCTCACCCAATGTTCAAGAATGGTATTTTTCCCTTTATTCAGATTACAACCTCTCACTTTCAGTTATTTGAAAAGGAAATAATCTCCCAAATATCACTATTTCTAAAACAAGCCATTGAAAGTTGGTTGCAATTTCAATTTAATCCTCCAGAAACGACAGAACAAATAATGCAACAAATATTGTGGTTAAACTCAAATATACTAATTGATAAAAAACAATTTTTTCTTGAAAGAATGTTTAAAAAAGGTATAATCTTCGTAAATTATATCATCGGTAGGACTGGTGGAGACATGCAGCTAACAAAAACATGGAAATGTCTGCTCTACCCAAAATTACAACCAAATAAATGCAGCATTACCGCAAAAATGGAAGAGGAAAGTGGAAGGGGGTAAAATTAAGGAACTTGTCTGTCGGCCTTGCATTAAAGAACATAATTGGTTAAAGAAAACTGTGATAAATAAAAAAGTATACCAGTTTCATTTAAGGACCAAAGGATTGACAGCCGTCCCATATAGATTGCAAAATAGTTGGGAAGAGATTTTTGACGTAACGATTCCATGGCATAGTGTTTATGAACTTATATGCAAAACGACGCCGGATTCAAAACTTAGAATTTACCAATAGAATGTTATTTATATGGGGGATACAATCTTCCCAGCTCTGCAGATTTTGCTGCGAAGAGACAGAATCATTAGATCATTTGTTTTGGTACTGTCCATTTGTATCTTGTTTTTGGAAAAAGGTCCAGGAATGGCTAAAGGATTGCAATATTTACCTGGAGCTAATGTCGTATCGAGTGAGTGGTGGCAATTATTGCTGATGAACAAAAGGAGTCTGCTCATACTGAACGTTGATCATAAGGTTTATTCAGATCACAAGCTTCAGCATGGGTGACAGACTCGCGAGGTCTGGAGAGCAGTGTCCTCCAATTCTAATGGCTGCTCTGCCCTATCTTCTTCGTGTACCCCTATTTATAAACAATGCAACAAGATGGGCTCCCTCTTCTGGCCAATCACCAGTTTACAACACACTTCCTGTCTATTATATGTGACATTATACTAAACATTGCCTTTTGATACTAACATAACCAACATTCCATTTCTTCATGAAAAACATTTAACAAAGACATAATCTTAATACACTACATATTCCCCCCTTCGAGACAAAACTAAAAAGTCTCGACAACAATAGGATTATGACCAGTAACAATTTATCTTATTGAGTATCTTTAACCTTAAACCAAAAACATTCTCCTCTAGAGTGTAAATACCTTTCTATGAAATATGAACAACTGTTTATGAAGTATGAATACATTACTATGAAATATGAACAAATCTCTATGGAGTGTGAGAGCGAAAAACTGTCCGGCAACCTTCCATCCATATCAATCAAGACAGTAAAATTCTCTCACGGTCCCTCTGCCCCAGGCAACCACCGTCGGTACTCCAGATAAACTCATTAACCATGTAAATGCATTTTGAAACTATGATGCAATTAAATACACATGTAAGCCCCTGCAAACAAAATCCTATCCATAAACATCCACTTGCAAGGCTGGTCAACCCACCGGACCGTACAGTGGAACTCTCCCTGCCTAGACCTTCTGTCCCTAAGCATTCACCGAAATAAACAAAAACATCTAAGATCCTCACATGTATTCAATAACATCAAACATCTTTCTACAAAATTAATCCCTAAAAATATTACACAATTATGTATTACACATGTCTATATTTCATTGCAAACACTGGAATGTAGTCCACTACACTTCCTCTCCCTGTAGTCTCCTCTTCCAATGGACTGTTGATAATGGAATCAGCCACACCCTCCTTGTTTCATCTCCTCCAGTCATATTGTCCCTTCATATTGTCTTTGTTTGAGTATTTCAATCTCCACATGTTCCCCCAAATGCTTCTGGAAGAAAAAGAAACGACCAAACAGTATCTTTTGCAAAACAACACTTTCAAATTGACCATCAATATCAACTAAGAATATAAACTGATATATAAATGATGCATGAATCACATAAACCTATTCCCCCCTTTGATTCATAAATCATACCAACATCACCCCAATATTGAAAAAAAAAATTGAAAAATCATCAAATAATCAAAATGATATTTATCCATCAGTTCCACTTGTCCATCTTTATCCAGATCAGGAACAGTCAACACCGGCATCTGAGTGTTGTCTCCAGGCACTCTCCAACCTATCTTAATATCATAGCTTTCTCAAAGGTCAGTAACAAATTAAAAATCACACAGTGTTATCAAAGCTGAACTAAAATCTGACCCATCACTGCCCCTACTGGGCCTAACTTATTTTGCAACCAAGTCTTCCAAATGCATCCCTTATTTCCTTCAATACATCTATAACCCCAGTGATATTATCTGAACTATCTGGACTCAAAGTATAACTAATATTTATCAATATGATCTTCCCAAATGTTACACCATACCATGAATAAAGTCCCCCCTTCTCCCTTAGACTTATTCTTCAATGATAGGCTTGAAGACTATGACATGTAGCCTGTCTCTTTTCATCCAATTTCAAATCTAGCTTCAGATTTCTGTGTCCGGTGCTACCCCTCTTCTAATGGTAAAAACCTCATATGGAAGCTTCAACGTTGACATGTAACCAAATCCTGTCCATCCATAATGTCAGAATATATATGCTTTATCACCCCAAACCCTCTAAATATCTCTAAAATTCCCCATAGTCACATTGTCAGTCAAAAGCTAATCGTTTAACCATCAAAGTCCTGCTCTTCTTACTACCTGGTATATTAAAAATTAACCTTATATTTCTCATTACTACCCTTAATGTCATGCTTATCCAAAGTCATCATATAATCATCACAATCTGATATTCCCATAAACATACCCTTTACCTCATATGTTTTATTAGAACAAAAACAACTTTTAGCCCTCAATGTTTCACCTGAATACTTCAGGGTTCCGTTGTTACCTGATTTTCCTTTCCCATTTAACCATTCCCATAGGGTAATTCATTTAACCAAGAACACTTAAACCTAAGCTTAAACCACTGTTCTGACAACGACATTATTTTATCTGTCAATGACTGTTGCTAATACCACAGTCATGACAAAGCATAAGACTGACCCATACCTGATAGAGGCCGCGCGACCGTCTAACATGTTTGGTGCTGGAATTCTCAACAGACATGGACCCTCAAGATTCCTCACTTATCTTACAGAATGAGTTAATCTATCTCTAATTTCCACAACAGAAGAACGAGCGGTACTGATCAGATACCTCTCCTTGTCTGTCATCAAAATCAAAGACCTCATCCTGTCCTCCATGATAAATCTATATTCTCTCTACTACTATCTGTTCTCCTATTTTAACCCTATTCATACTATCATTGACAGCACTCCCCATCCGTAACATAACCCATGAGTCTAGAATTCCCCATTTAATTTCAGAAAAGTTGTCGATGTCATACTCCCTACATTTGCTATTGCCATCGTATTCTAATCCCTTCCAAAGTTACCATTAAAGTAGTTGATTTAGCTGCTGTATCAACCCTAATTACTTCTAGTGCAAAAGTTCCCATTATCCTCTGTGTATTATCTACTGTTGGAGTGACTACTGTAACCTATTCTTCCTGACCTCCTTTGGTGACTGTGGAACTTGAACAGATTTCAAATCTTCCATCATAAGCGTCACTTTACGAATTACATAGCCTTTTAACCAATAATTCTTAACCGGAACAACTTCTAATGCTTGCCCTAGATAAGTATACATATATTCTCCCTGACCTTTCTCTGTAACATTACGCAACATAAGTGAACAGTCACTCCTAACCTCTTCCACTTCATATCGTTGTACAAACTATCCCTCCTCTGACTAGGTGCAACAGCTTCTACTCCTGGTCCTGATAACAATACTTATTCTCCATAATTCTCTCTCCATATGGGAGGAACGTCCCCATCCTAAACCCAATAAGTATTCTTTCCCCTAAAATTGGTGCTGTATTGGTTCCCTTATAACCAAATGCGATATATTTATGGCTTTAATAACTATCAATGTTGAAAGAGTTAAATTGCTTCTCACTGTTGTTATAATAGACTGAAGTGTTAATGTCCTTAGTTACTCCTAGTTTTCCCCAAAGAAAAAAGTTGTCTTTGCTTGTACTTCCATCTATCACCACTAGTGTCACTTTTTCCCCAAATCTCAGTCCTTTCTCTAAATCCCTGACTTTCAAACTTTTGATTACACAAAATACACCTATAATTACCTTGATCTTCCTACTCTACAGTGTCCTTCACCATTGTTCTCTCTCTTACTACTAACTTTGAAACTTAGCTTACTGTCTCAGAGTTCCTTCAACCCTAATCTACTCCTAACTTATTTTAATCTAATGTTTTCTCTCATAACATTTAAAACTTTTTCCCCTGATTTATTCACAAAATCCCTTACCACCAAATTTTTAGAATATGTGATTGGGAAAGTTCCCCACCTGCTTCTGACTCATTACACAGACTTGGCAAAACGACTAAACACCTTTTAGCCTAGCCTGAAATCTCTTAGTGTAAGAATGTAACCCAGAATAAACAGTCACCCCTTTTAACTTTTCAGACAGATTGTCTAATAGACAGTCGTCTAGTGTACATCTTATTGTACAATTCAATTTAAACAATGCATCTCTTCCCAACACTGCAATAACCGTATCTTCTAATATTAGTACCTTAAGAGTAATTAACTGTTTTACTACCTCAAATCCCTATCCTAATTAGTTATCAATTAGTGAGATGTTTAACCTCTTTAGGCTGAACCCAGATAAGTTTTCCCCTATTCACTATCACTTCTAATGGTCGGTTGTTTCACTTCAATAGTTAGCTATTTTCTCTTCTTCTCTAATCGATGCTCTCAGCTGATACCCCCCTTCGTCTCTTCTAGGCACTAACAGGTGATCTTCACTTGCTCCTATATCTTCCTCTGTTGTTTCCTCCTGACTCATTTTCATCACAGGTAAAGTACCCAATCTGTCCACAATTATAACAGTCTTCTGAAAGTTGCTGAAAGTGTAGCTGAAATCTTCCTCCTCCTTCTATTTCTTCTTTGTTCTTCTCCAATTCTGTGTCTGTCCAGAAACTGGCTTTGGATATGGAACATCTGATACCCCCCTTGGCTACAATTGCATTTGATATTGTTCAGTTGAAGTTGTAACAGTGATTGTTGATTTGGGTCACTCTGATTCTTCATTTCTCAGAGCTTCTTCGTCCTGTTCTTTCTTCTTCTCCAATTCTTGGGATCCTCTCAGCAGTTTCTCCTCTTCTGTATCTTCAGCTGTGTTACTTCTAAACTATTTGCTTTATCCAGGCATGATAAACATCGGTCTATATCTCCATTTCTTCTTTGCTAGTCATTGTAGGATAAAATCCTCTTGAACATAAAGCACCCTTAATCTCCAAATCTTCATCGCTTTCTTCATCAGAACTCGAATCTCTTGTCTCCTTCTTCGTTCAACTTTCATCAGAGATCAAATCTCGTGTATCCTTCTTCGTTTCTCTCTTGCCAACTTCCTTCTGATCACAGAGTCATATCCACCCATGCATGACCTCTTCATCATCACTCTCATCTTCATCCTCCTCGTCTTCTTTAACCTCACTCTTCTCTTCCAGACATCTCATTTCCTTCCTTCTGGAGTTCTGGATTAATCTTTATCGTCGTTTCTGCTTGTCCTCTATCTATTATTCGTCTTCATCTCTGATGCCATAATCACCCTGCTGGATGATCACTGAAAGCTGAGGATAAACATCCCTAAGCTGTACTTTTTCTTCTCGTAAGGTGGGTGTCTTTTTGCTGAATCCGTATGTGAGAAAGGTGTACTAACTTCTGCCATTAGTTTTCCTAACACTACTTTCTAACCCTACTTTAATTAAAGGATTACTATTTTTCCCCTATATCAATCGGTGTAATCACCTTCATCTAGCCTTGCTGTCCTTTCTCCCCATTGTAACAACTCTTTTATATTCCTTTATCGTGAATTATTTTATTTTAGACTGTATAGCCTATGGCTTCCCCCCTTAAATTATTAATATAACCTAAACAACTCCAAATAAATCCAATTCCTATGTCACCAATTTATCAATTAGTGTTGGCTATCTTACCACAACCCATCAAATGCAAGTAAATGTAGTTAGTCAACTTCAAAGCAATCCCCCAAAAACAAAGCCTGTAACCCCTTGCTCTATAACCCCTAATTATCATATACCCCTAATTATCATTTACAGAAGAATGTCAGTCTTTGATTTCCAACACATCTGTAATCAAACCCCAGTGATACACAGAGCTTCCAAAATGCAATTTTTAATGAAATAGTATTTGCCAAGCCTATGTAAAATTGTCATAACATCACATATCTTGTAACAGTCTCAAAACCTTTTTTTTTTTTTGGACTTGATCCTCGGTCGCGTCACGTGATCACTTCCTGTATCTCCTCGCTCCCCCTCTCTCCTGTCTCTCATGACAAGGGACAAAGACACAGAAACAGCTTTTAGTAGTTAATGCCATCACTGAGTATTTCCAACCATTCAATATTAATTCGTTCTACATTATTCACTCTAAGACTAAACTCAGAACTAAATAGATCGCTCAAAAACATTATTTTATTTTAATCCGTTATTTAATTATTTAATTCAATTTATTATAATCCGCTACCATATAATTAATTTATAAATTCAATAGGTTACAAAACAAGTTTCATCTTTAACCATCGCCGATTAAACTAGAATAATCGTGCTAAAATCTATCTTCTCTTTGTCCGTGTGTTTCTGTCTGCCCCTGCAGCTCCCAAATGAGACCTATGACCTCAACCCACCATTTTGTTTTGTAGGCTTAGCACAACCGCATGTCGTAGTTTTAGCCCCGTAAAATCATGCACATGCGCACATCCCCTTAAGCCCATGCTTACCACACAATAGACCGATAGCATTACGCTACAGCGTCACTATTTTATACCTTATACTCACACAATTACACATAACAGAGCTCACATTTGCGTAGAACTTTCAGTTCCACCACATACAAACAAGTTTAAGAGGCTTGAATCCATCGCAGTGGACCTCTAAGGTTAAAGTTATCATGTAGCACGCAACACAATTAGCATTTAGCAATTAGCCTTAGCCTTAGGTACAATGTGACACAACACACATTTAGCATTTAGCCTTAGCATTAGCCTTTAGCCAACTGAGGCCTACAACATGTAACAAAACCCCGCATTGCGTCTTTAATTGAGTACTGTTTCGTTTGTCCTAAATTTATTCTGCCGTGGGTATGGCTATTTCTACGAGCGATCCCCCCCAATGCAACTATCCCGTCGAACAGAAGTTGAGCAAGCCATCCCCAAGAAATGTCCCACCAACCCCCAGTCCCAGACTGAACCTGAAACTCATAATGCGTTGCCAGGATTTTGGCCCACCCTGGTGGTCGCCCCGTTCGTCACGAGGGCTTATCTAAACCTGCAATGCTCTAAAACTGTATACATATCTTGGCCCCGACTGTTCTTGACTTACTATTCAAGCAACACATCTCTATAAACAATCCCTAAACTCTAACCACTTTTGCGCTATTTTCAAAATTTGTATAATGATTAGCCAGACCCCAATCATCAGCAAAAACACCACCTGAGGCACGGTCATAATGGTACATTCCTCCAGTGTACACAAGCAGTAACAAAACTAACAACTTAGCTGTGTTTAGTCGGGTCATGACTCCAGACCGAAGTTAGCTTGAGTTAGCTTGGCGACTCCAAATGCAGCAAAGAAGGATTGCAAAACCCCTCCTGGCAAGTTCGCCATTTGTCGTATCGAGTGAGTGGTGGCAATTATTGCTGATGAACAAAAGGAGTCTGCTCATACTGAACGTTGATCATAAGGTTTATTCAGATCACAAGCTTCAGCATGGGTGACAGACTCGCGAGGTCTGGAGAGCAGTGTCCTCCAATTCTAATGGCTGCTCTGCCCTATCTTCTTCGTGTACCCCTATTTATAAACAATGCAACAAGATGGGCTCCCTCTTCTGGCCAATCACCAGTTTACAACACACTTCCTGTCTATTATATGTGACATTATACTAAACATTGCCTTTTGATACTAACATAACCAACATTCCATTTCTTCATGAAAAACATTTAACAAAGACATAATCTTAATACACTACACTAACCCTGCAGATAGCATTACTGGGTGATCTGAAAAGTCATAGTCAATCGATCAATAATATAATAATACTTTTAGCAAAAATGTTTATTTTCAATTTACAATCTGTAGAAACAATGAGAATTGAAAGGTTCAGAACTTTTGTAAAACATCACAGTACAGTTGAAAAATATATGGCAAATAGAAATCCAATATGGATGGTGTTAAGAGATAGATGGGAGGTGTTGAATGGAGTTGAAGGATGGGACTAATAACAACTAACAACAATTAATAACAACAAGATAACTAATAATGTAAGCATACTGTGTCCATAATAAGTATATAGGTTATAGGTTGAGAGCTTTTGTGAAAGAGCACAGTTAGAAAGATATGGCATATAGAAGCAAACCGGATGGACATCATGAAAATGATCGGAGAGGTTGAGGGTAGAGGAAGTTCAGGAGTAAAAACAAACCAAATAGAATTATTGTAAAATTGACTGTGTCCATAAAATGTAGATAGTATGTATAAGCTGGAAGTAGAGGCCTAAGCATTGTTGTTCACTAGTTTACTCCAATTAGGGAAGGGGTGGTGGGGTTGGAAAGTAATAAAGGGAAATATATTTTTAAAAAGGATATGTATATATATGTCTGGACCCCTCCAAACTAGCTTCAATGCCATACAACACTCCTTCCGTAGCCTCCAACTGCTCTTAAACGCTAGTAAAACTAAATGCATGCTCTTCAATCGAACGCTGCTTGCACCCGCCCGCCCGACTAGAATCACTACTCTTGGTGGGTCTGACCTAGAGTATGTGGACAACTACAAATACCTAGGTGTCTGGTTAGACCGTAAACTCTCCTTCCAGACTCACATTAAGCATCTCCAATCCAAAGTTAAATCTATAATCGGCTTCCTATTTCGCAACAAAGCCTCCTTCCCTCATGCTGCCAAACATGCCCTCGTAAAACTGACTATCCTACCGATCCTTGACTTCGGCGATGTCATTTACAAAATAGCCTCCAACACTCTACTCAGCAAATTGGATATAGTCCATCACAGTGCCATCCGTTTTGTCACCTTAGCCCCATATACTACCCACCATTGTGACCTGTACGCTCTCGTTGGCTGGCCCTCACTACATATTCGTCGCCAAACCCACTGGCTCCAGGTCATCTATAAATCACTGCTAGGCAATTCTCTGCCTTATCTTAGCTCATTGGTCACCATAGCAACACCCACCCGTAGTATGCGCTCCAGCAGGTATATCTCACTGGTCATCCCAAATCCAACACCTCCTTTGGCCGCCATTCCTTCCAGTTCTCTGCTGCCATTGACTGGAACGAACTGCAAAAATCTCTGAAGCTGGAGACTCTTATCTCCCTCACTAACTTTAAGCATCAGTTGTCAGAGCACCTTACCGATCACTGCACCTGTACACAGCCCATCTGAAATTAGCCCACCCAACTACCTCATCCCCATATTGTTATTTATTTTTGCTCATTTGCACCCCAGTTTCTCTATTTGCACATTATTTTGCACTATGGCCTATTTATTGCCTTACCTCCATAACGTACTACATTTGCACACACTGTATATAGATTTTCTATTGTGTTATTGACTGTACGTTTTGTTTATCCCATATGTAACTCTGTGTTGTTGTTGTTTTTATCACATTGCTTTGCTTTATCTTGGCCAGGTCGCAGTTGTAAATGAGAACTTGTTCTTGACTGGCTTACCTGGTTAAAAATAAATAAAATGTATGTGTATGTATATGTATGTATGTGTGTATATGTATGTACAGTGGGGAAAAAAAGTATTTAGTCAGCCACCAATTGTGCAAGTTCTCCCACTTAAAAAGATGAGAGAGGCCTGTAATTTTCATCATAGGTACACGTCAACTATGACAGACAAAATGAGAATTTTTTTCCAGAAAATCACATTGTAGGATTTTTAATGAATTTATTTGCAAATTATGGTGGAAAATAAGTATTTGGTCACCTACAAACAAGCAAGATTTCTGGCTCTCACAGACCTGTAACTTCTTCTTTAAGAGGCTCCTCTGTCCTCCACTCGTTACCTGTATTAATGGCACCTGTTTGAACTTGTTATCAGTATAAAAGACACCTGTCCACAACCTCAAACAGTCACACTCCAAACTCCACTATGGCCAAGACCAAAGAGCTGTCAAAGGACACCAGAAACAAAATTGTAGACCTGCACCAGGCTGTGAAGACTGAATCTGCAATAGGTAAGCAGCTTGGTTTGAAGAAATCAACTGTGGGAGCAATTATTAGGAAATGGAAGACATACAAGACCACTGATAATCTCCCTCGATCTGGGGCTCCACGCAAGATCTCACCCCGTGGGGTCAAAATGATCACAAGAATGGTGAGCAAAAATCCCAGAACCACACGGGGGGACCTAGTGAATGACCTGCAGAGAGCTGGGACCAAAGTAACAAAGCCTACCATCAGTAACACACTACGCCGCCAGGGACTCAAATCCTGCAGTGCCAGACGTGTCCCCCTGCTTAAGCCAGTACATGTCCAGGCCCGTCTGAAGTTTGCTAGAGTGCATTTGGATGATCCAGAAGAGGATTGGGAGAATGTCATATGGTCAGATGAAACCAAAATAGAACTTTTTGGTAAAACTGAACTTGTCGTGTTTGGAGGACAAAGAATGCTGAGTTGCATCCAAAGAACACATTTACATTTACATTTACGTCATTTAGCAGACGCTCTTATCCAGAGCGACTTACAAATAGGTGCACTCACCTTATAGCCAGTGGGATAACCACTTTACAATGTTTTTATTTTATTTATTTATTTATTTTTTTGGGGGGGGGGTTGGAGTAAAGGGGGGGGGGGGTAGAAGGATTACTTTATCCTATCCCAGGTATTCCTTAAAGAGGTGGGGTTTCAAATGTCTCCTGGAATGGGCTACAAGACCATCGTCAAGCAGCTTGGTGAAAAGGTGACAACTGGAAGAAACACAATATAACTGTCAGTCTCCCTCGGCCTGGGGCTCCATGTAAGATCTCACCTTGTGGAGTTGCAATGATCATGAGAACGGTGAGGAATCAGCCCAGAACTACACGGGAGGATCTTGTCAATGATCTCAAGGCAGCTGGGACCATAGTCACCAAGAAAACAATTGGTAACACACTACGCCGTGAAGGACTGAAATCCTGCAGCGCCCGCAAGGTCCCCCTGCTCAAGAAAGCACATATACATGCCCGTCTGAAGTTTGCCAATGAACATCTGAATGATTCAGAAGAGAACTGGGTGAAAGTGTTGTGGTCAGATGAGAACAAAATCGAGCTCTTTGGCATCAACTCAACTCGCCGTGTTTGGAGGAGGATGAATGCTGCCTATGACCCCAAGAACACCATCCCCACCGTCAAACATGGAGGTGGAAACATTATGCTTTGGGGGTGTTTTTCTGCTAAGGGGACAGGACAACTTCACCGCATCAAAAGGGACGATGGACGGGGCCATGTACCGTCAAATCTTGGGTGAGAACCTCCTTCCCTCAGTCAGGGCATTGAAAATGGGTCGTGGATGGGTATTCCAGCATGACAATGACCCAAAACACACGGCCAAGGCAACAAAGGAGTGGCTCAAGAATAAGCACATTAAGGTCCTGGAGTGGCCTAGCCAGTCTCCAGACCTTAATCCCATAGAAAATCTGTGGAGGGAGCTGAAGGTTCGAGTTGCCAAACGTCAGCCTTGAAACCTTAATGACTTGGAGAAGATCTGCAAAGAGGAGTGGAACAAAATCCCTCCTGAGATGTGTGCAAACCTGGTGGCCAACTACAAGAAACGTCTGACCTCTTTTTTTGCCAACAAGGGTTTTGCCACCAAGTACTAAGTCATGTTTTGCAGAGGGGTCAAATACTTATTTCCCTCATTAAAATGCAAATCAATTTATAATAATTAGTTGCAGTCGTCGGGTGAGGTTGTGTCTCTCTCTGGCGGGAGGTAAGCTTGGCTTATATGGCTTATATAAGCTTATATGGCTTTAGATTGTAGTCAGGTATTGTAGGTAGTCATCGTAGGTTTTTGTAGTTATCATAGGTTATTGTATGTAAGTATTGTAAGCATTGTATTCGGCTGAGCCCGGTGAAGCACGAGGCTAGCTAACCCACTACCTAGACTAGCTAGCGGGTAGCTACTGGTAACTATTAGCAACTGTGGATAGTTGTTTCACGCTTAAGAGTACCTGTATTTACGCCAGCTAGCTGCCTACCATTCAGCTGTTATTCTAACCTCATTGTCTGAAGCGTTAACGTTAGGTAGTAATTAGCTACTGTACTCGAAATGTAGCTAGCTTGTTGCTACCTGGATAGCTACTAAACAATAGCTGGAGCGACCTAGCGAACAGACGCGAACTGGCTGAGTCGATTCAGTGGCTAGCTTTGCACTTGGCTAGCTAACGGTAGCTGCTAGGGGTAAGTTATAACCTACATTTGTGTTTTATTTTTACATACTGGTAACCA
The DNA here is from genome assembly GCF_964263955.1 of Coregonus lavaretus. Lineage (NCBI taxonomy): Eukaryota > Metazoa > Chordata > Actinopteri > Salmoniformes > Salmonidae > Coregonus > Coregonus lavaretus. The sequence goes on along the minus strand of NW_028167175.1, from coordinate 1,167,006 downwards.
GAGTCGTTCAAGGGAATTTGGGACATGGGTGACTAGTTAACGTTAGCTTGGTTCTCTCTTTGTGTTCGTGCCGTGGGAAGAGGGGATTTTCGTTGGCAGAAAGCAATGGCTAGCTAGTATGCTAACTATTCTAGCTAACTAACTGGCTGAATAAGTTGACGACGGACTCGCTCAAGCTGTCGGGACTAACCCACAACGTTAGACACGGACACAAATGATCTGCTTGGTGTGTTGACACACTGGTGGTTTGTTGTGGCCGAGTATTGGTGCTAAACCGTGTTATTGGAGCCTGGCATGCTAGTTGGTTATGACGTCATAGGACTAGGTGCCCTGGACGGTTTTCACGGAAGTTAGCTAGCTGAATAAACTAAGTTAGTCTATTCCTAGAAAACATTGAACCGCTGTAGTTTACAACAATTATAGTTTCACCTATTTGGGTGTTTCAGTGAAACGTAAGTGAGGGAGGCCCCGCTCTCTCGCTTTCCCAGATGTTTCGTTCATTTCATTCCGATCTACTTTGCATTATTTTAGCCATTTTCTGTGGCCTGTCAACTATGCGTCTGTCTATCCCTGTTCTCTCCTCTCTGCACAGGCCATACCAACGCCTCACACTGCGTGGCTGCTGCCTCTCTAACCTGGTGGTCCCTGCACTCACGACCCACGTGGAGTTCCACGTCTCCGGCAGCCTCTGGAACTGCTGTTCTGCGGCCAACAAGGCAGAGTTCATCTCAGCCTATGCTACCCTCCAGTCCCTCGACTTCTTGGCGCTGACGGAAACATGGATTACCTCTGAAAACACTGCTACTCCTACTGCTCTCTCCTCGTCTGACCATGTGTTCTCGCATATCCCGAGAGCATCTGGTCAGCGGGGTGGTGGCACAGGAATCCTCATCTCTCCCAAGTTGACGTTCTCTCTTTTTCCCCTGACCCATCTGTCTATCTCCTCATTTGAATTCCATGCTGTCACAGTCACTAGCCCATTCAAGCTTAACATCCTTATCATTTATCGCCCTCCAGGTTCCCTTGGAGAGTTCATCAATGAGCTTGACGCCTTGATAAGTTCCTTTCCTGAGGATGGGTCACCCCTGACAGTTCCGGGTGACTTTAACCTCCCTACTCATTCTCTCTGCCTCCTTCTTTCCACTCCTCTCCTCTTTTGACCTCACCCTCTCACCGTCCCCCCCTACTCACAAGGCAGGCAATACGCTTGACCTCATCTTTACTAGATGCTGTTCTTCTACTAATCTCACTGCAACTCCCCTCCATGTCTCCGACCACTACTTTGTATCCTTTTCTCTCTCGCTCTCCTCCAACACTACTCACTCTGCCTCTACTCAGATGGTAATGCGCTGTCGCAACCTTCGCTCTCTCTCTCCTGCTACTCTCTCCTCTTCCATCCTATCATCTCTTCCCTCTGCTCAATCCTTCTCCCTCCAATCTCCTGATTCTGTCTCCTCAACCCTCCTCTCCTCCCTTTCTGCATCCTTTGACTCTCTATGTCCCCTATCCTCCCGGCCAGCTCGGTCCTCCCCTCCTGCTCCGTGGCTTGACGACTCATTGCGAGCTCACAGAACAGGGCTCCGGGCAGTCGAGCGGAAATGGAGGAAAACTAGACTCCCTGCGGACCTGGCATATTTTCACTCCCTCCTCTCTACATTTTCTTCCTCTGTTTCTGATGCTACAGCCACTTTCTACCACTCTAAATTCCAAGCATCTGCCTCTAACCCTAGGAAGCTCTTTGCCACCTACTCCTCCCTGCTGAATCCCCCCCCCCCTCTCTGTGGATGACTTCGTCAACCATTTTGAAAAGAAGGTTGACGACATCCGATCCTCGTTTGTTAAGTCAAATGACACTGCTGGTCCTGCTCACACTGCCCTACCCTATGCTTTGACTTCTTTCTCATCTCTCTCTCCAGATGAAATCTTGCAACTTGTGACGGCCGGCCGCCCAACAACCTGCCCGCTTGACCCTATCCCCTCCTCTCTTCTACAGACCATTTCCGGAGACCTTCTCCCTTACCTCACCTCGCTCATCAACTCATCCTTGACCGCTGGCTATGTCCCTTCTGTCTTCAAGAGAGCGAGAGTTGCACCCCTTCTCAAAAAACCTACACTCAATCCCTCTGATGTCAACAACTACAGACCAGTATCCCTTCTTTCTTTTCTCTCCAAAACTCTTGAGCGTGCCGTCTTTAGCCAACTCTCTTGCTATCTCTCTCAGAATGACCTTCTTGATCCAAACCAGTCAGGTTTCAAGACTGGTCATTCAACTGAGACTGCTCTTCTCTGTGTCACGGAGGCTCTCCGCACTGCTAAAGCTAACTCTCTCTCCTCTGCTCTTGTCCTTCTAGACCTGTCTGCTGCCTTTGATACTGTGAACCATCAGATCCTCCTCTCCACCCTCTCCGAGTTGGGCATCTCCGGCGCGGCTCACTCCTGGATTGCGTCCTACCTGACAGGTCGCTCCTACCAAGTGGCGTGGCGAGAATCTGTCTCCGCACCACGTGCTCTCAACACTGGTGTCCCCCAGGGCTCAGTTCTAGGTCCTCTCCTATTCTTGCTATACACCAAGTCACTTGGCTCTGTCATATCCTCATATGGCCTCTCCTATCATTGCTACGCAGACGACACACAACTAATCTTCTCCTTTCCCCCTTCTGATAACCAGGTGGCGAATCGCATCTCTGCATGTCTGGCAGACATATCAGTGTGGATGACGGCTCACCACCTCAAGCTGAACCTCGGCAAGACGGAGCTGCTCTTCCTCCCGGGGAAGGACTTCCCGTTCCATGATCTCGCCATCACAGTTGACAACTCCGTTGTGTCCTCCTCCCAGAGTGCAAAAAGCCTTGGCGTGACCCTGGACAACACCCTGTCGTTCTCCGCTAACATCAAGGCGGTGACCCGATCCTGTAGGTTCATGCTCTACAACATTCGGAGAGTACGACCCTGCCTTACACAGGAAACGGCACAGGTCCTAATCCAGGCACTTCATCTCCAGTCTGGATTACTGCAACTCGCTGTTGGCTGGGCTCCCTGCCTGTGCCATTAAACCCCTACAACTCATCCAGAATGCCGCAGCCCGTCTGGTGTTCAACCTTCCCAAATTCTCTCACGTCACCCCGCTCCTCCGCACACTCCACTGGCTTCCAGTTGAAGCTCGCATCTGCTACAAGACCATGGTGCTTGCCTTCGGAGCTGCGAGGGGAACGGCACCTCCGTACCTTCAGGCTCTGATCAGTCCCTACACCCAAACGAGGGCATTGCGTTCATCCACCTCTGGCCTGCTGGCCCCCCTACCTTTGCGGAAGCACAGTTCCCGCTCAGCCCAGTCAAAACTGTTCGCTGCTCTGGCACCCCAATGGTGGAACAAGCTCCCTCACGACGCCAGGACAGCAGAGTCACTCACCACCTTCCGGAGACACTTGAAACCCCACCTCTTTAAGGAATACCTGGGATAGGATAAAGTAATCCTTCTACCCCCCCTTACCCCAACCCCCCCCCCCCCCCAAAAAAAAAACAACATATTGTAAAGTGGTTATCCCACTGGCTATAAGGTGAATGCACCAATTTCTAAGTCGCTCTGGATAAGAGCATCTGCTAAATGACATAAATGTAAATGTAAATGTAAATTTATAACATTTTTTACATGCGTTTTTCTGGATGTTTTTGTTGTTATTCTGTCTCTCACTGTTCAAATAGACCTACCATTAAAATTATAGACTGATCATGTCTTTGTCAGTGGGCAAACGTACAAAATCAGCAGGGGATCAAATACTTTTTTTCCCTCACTGTATGTAAATAAGGTATTTCTGTTTTTCTTTTTTTTACATTTGCAAAACATTTCTAAAAACCTGTTTTCGCTTTGTCATTATGGGGTATTGTGTGTAGATTGATTGTCACGGTCGTCTAAGAGCGAAGGAGACCAAGGCGCAGCGTGTGCAAGAAACATGACTTTATTAATTAAAGTTTCGAACTACAAACAAAAGACGACTCATGAAGTCCACGGTACACCGACCGAAACGGAACAAAAACCCACAACACCCAAAGGAAAACATACAGATAAATATGGCTCCCAATCAGAGATAACGAGCCGACAGCTGACACTCGTTACCTCCGATTGGGAGTCACATGACTACACAAGAACTAACCAAAACCACACACACCCAAATGAACACACCCTATTCCCAACCTAACCAAAACAAACCCCCACAAAACGAATACACCCTGGCTCAAATACAAGTCCCGGAGCCAGAGTGTGACAGTACCCCCCCCTAAAGGCGCGGACTGCGACCGCGCCTCAACTAGGGCTAACCAAGGGAGGGCTGGGTGGGCATACCTCTTCGGCGGTGGTTCTGGCTCTGGTCGTGGTCCCCACCCCACCATAGTCACTACCCGCTTCCGTAGCCTCCTCCAACTGACCACCCTCCAACTTAACCCCACCGGATTAAGGGGCAGCACCGGACTAAGAGGCAGCACCGGACTAAGGGGCAGCACCGGACTAAGGGGCAGCACCCGGATAAGGGGCAGCACCGGACTAAGGGGCAGCACCGGACTAAGGGGCAGCACCGGACTGAATGGCGGATCCTGGCTGGCTGGCTCTGGCGGCTCCTGGCTGGCTGGCGGACCCCGGCTGGACGGCTCTGGTGGATCCTGGCTGGACGGCTCATGGCTGGCTGACGGATCTGGCTGCTCATGGCTGGCTGACGGATCTGGCTGCTCATGGCTGGCTGACGGATCTGGCTGCTCATGGCTGGCTGACGGATCTGGCTGCTCATGGCAGGCTGACGGATCTGGCTGCTCATGGCTGGCTGACGAATCTGGCTGCTCATGGCAGGCTGACGGATCTGGCTGCTCATGGCTGGCGGAAGGCTCTGGCTGATCCTGTCTGGCGGAAGGCTCTGGCTGATCCTGTCTGGCGGAAGGCTCTGGCTGATCCTGTCTGGCGGAAGGCTCTGGCTGATCCTGTCTGGCGGAAGGCTCTGGCTGATCCTGTCTGGCGGAAGGCTCTGGCTGATCCTGTCTGGCGGAAGGCTCTAGCGGCTCCTGTCTGGCGGAAGGCTTTAGCGGCTCCGGTCTGGCGGACGGCTCTGAAGGCTCATGGCAGACGGGCGGCTTTGCAGGCTCAGTACAGACGGGCAGTTCATGCAGCGCTTGGCAGACGGACAGTTCAGACGGCGTTGGGCAGACGGGCAGTTCAGGCGCCGTTGGGCAGACGGGCAGTTCAAGCGCCGTTGGGCAGACGGGCAGTTCAGGCGCCGTTGGGCAGACGGGCAGTTCAGGCGCCGTTGGGCAGACGGGCAGTTCAGGCGCCGTTGGGCAGACGGCAGACTCTGGCCGGCCGAGACGCACTATAGGCCTGGTGCGTGGTGCCGGAACGGGTGGTCCCGGGCTGAGGACACGCATCTCAGGGCTAGTGCGGGGAGCAGCAACAGGACGCACAGGACTCTGGGGACACACAGGAGGCTTGGTGCGTGGTGTAGGCACTGGTGGTACTGGGCTGGAGCGGGGAGGTGGCGCCGGAAATACCGGACCGTGCAGGCTTACTGGCTCCCTTGAGCACTGAGCCCACCCAACCTTACCTGGTTGTATGCTCCCCGTCGCCCGACCAGTACGGGAAGGAGGAATAACCCGCACCGGGCTATGTAGGCGAACCGGGGACACCATGCGTAAGGCTGGTGCCATGTAAGCCGGCCCGAGGAGACGCACTGGTGGCCTGATGCGTTGGGCCGGCTTCATGACATCCGGCTCAACGCTCAATCTAGCCCGGCCGATACGTGGAGCTGGAATGTACCGAACCGGGCTATGCACGCGTACAGGAGACACCATGCGCTCTACTGCGTAACACGGTGTCTGCCCGTACTCTCGCTCTCCACGGTAAGTACAGGGAGTAGGCGCAGGTCTCCTACCTGACTTCGCCACACTCCCTTTAAGGCCCCCCCCAAGAAATTTTTGGCTAGTGCTCACGGGCTTCCAGCCTTGCCTCTGTGCTGCCTCCTCATATTGCCTCCTCTCGGCTTTAGCTGCCTCCAGCTCTTCACGAGGGCGGCGATATTCTCCCGGTTGTGCCCAAGGACCCCTTCCATCCAGTATCTCCTCCCATGTCCATGAATCCTGTGTAGGTGGATCCTGTTGCCGCTTGACACGCCGCTTGGTCCTAGAATGGTGGGTTTTTCTGTCACGAACGTCTTCCAAATGAGTAGACCAAAGCGCAGCGCGTTGAGCGAACATGACTTTATTATATCAAAGTCTGGAACAAAACAACAAAACAAGAACGATTCGTGAAGTCCTCTGCAATACTGACAGAAACATGGAACAAAAACCCACAACACGAATACACCCTGGCTCAAATACAAGTCCCGGAGCCAGAGTGTGACATTGATGAGGAAAAATTATAATTTAATCAATTTTAGAATAAGGCTGTAACGTAACAAAATGTGGAAAAAGGGAAGGTGTCTGAATACTTTCCGAATGCACTGTACAAGGGGTACCAGTACCAAGTCAATGTGCAGGGGTACCGGTTAGTCGAGGTAATTGAGGTAATATGTACATGTAGGTAGGGGTAAAGTGACAATGCAATAATAATAAACAGAGAGTAGCAGCAGCGTATGTGAAGAGAGTGAAGGAATGTGAATGTATGTGTGTGTGTGTGGCATCAATATGCATGTGTGTGCTTTGTGTGTGTGTTCGTGTGTGTGTGTGTGTGTGTGTGTGTTGGATTGTCAGCATAGTATATGTGAGTGTGTGGTTAGAGTCCAGTGTGGTTAGAGTCCAGTGTGGTTAGAGTCCAGTGTGGTTAGAGTCCAGTGAGTGTACATCGAGCCTGTGCAAGAAAGTCAATGCTAAATAATAAAATAAGGGGGTGTCATGACTTGCCCTCATGGGCTGAGGATCAAAGATGCCGGCTAGGCAAAGGTTTGAACACCCCCTCTCCTTGGGGCCAGTTTTATGACCAGCGGTAAATTCCTTGCAGAAAACTTTCTCTTCCGTGCCATGCAGTATTGGGAGAAGGAATTTCCCTGTGGAACAAAGGAAGTCTTCCCACCAAGACTCCAACATCCAAAAGTGGATAATGAAACAATATTCCTACTTCAAAGAATGTGGGAAATGGTCGGTGGACTTAAAGAACAATCATGTCAAATTTGTTACTATGTTGTCATGTCATTAAAGCCTTGAAAAACAAATTAACATTAGACCATTTGAGCAGATTACGGTGTAAGCCGGATGTTGCAAATAGTTGAATTTCTACCAGACCAGCAGACGTGAAGCGTGAGCTAAATGTTACAAAATGGTTAGTCCACAAAGACCAGAAAACGTGAGACGTTAGTCCACACGTTTGAAATGGTGAGAAACTCTGAAACGCTCTACCTCTACACGAGGTGAAGAAGAAGACAATGCACTAGACCTTATCATCTCAGTCTGCAGCTGGCATGTATAGTCATCTAGAGAACTTTCAGTAGGGAAGGACAAACCCTCTCAGACAACCGTTGGTACATCTGAAGTATCCATTCTAACAGATTAACTCTACGAACTACAGGGTATGCTGAAGTATCCATTCTAACCACCACTACGACAAGAAACTCTACCAAGGACATCGGGATCTCTGGTGGGCAAACCAGAGTCCTACATCATCAACTCAACTATCGAGGACAGCTACACGTAAATACATGTTGCATTTCTAATCCTAATGAGCGGGTGCTAAGCGTTTGTATTTCCGTGAGCGTAGTTAAGAAACGTCCGACAGGTGAATTCCTTTGTCTCTTCATTCCCCCCCCCCCCTCTCTCTGAATCCACCATCGTGTTATAACCAAACTGTCCTGTTTTGTTAGTCCGCTAGACTATATTTACTGTATAATGTTAGTTTTTTATGTATTCTGGAATTCTTATTGAGTTAGTTAGTAAATAAATAATTGAGCAAATGTGTGTATTGCTGATTCTTCAATAAGGTTAGGGTTCTTGCAGGTTCAAGGATTATGCGACGTTCAGAATGAGACCGATAAGAGGTCATTATTTAATAAGTGACTGTTATCGATATATAACATATCTTCTAAGAGTTTAATTCGGGAGATGGTAACTCGTTAAACAACTTCTTCCGTGGTGCCCCAAATTCCTAATGAGTTAATTGTTACATGATTAATGTAATCGAGTGACAATTAAACATAGTTAGTTGATTCGATAAATAACAGTCATACATTAAAGTAAGTCACGTCACGACAGGGGTCAATACAAATAATCCGGGTAGCCATTCGATTAACTGTTCAGCAATCTTATAGCTTGGGGATAGAAGCTGTTAATGAGCCTTTTCGTCCCAGACTTGGTGCTCCGGTACCGCTTGCTGTGCGGTAGCAGAAAGAACAGTCTTTGACTTGGGTGGCTGGAGTTTTTCACAATATCTAGGGCCTTCCTCTGACACTGCCAGGTATAGAGGTCCTGGATTGCAGGAAGCTCGGCCCCAGTGATGTACTGGGCCGTACGCAGTACCCTCTGTACCACATTTTGGTTGGATGCCGAGCAGTTGCCATACCAAGCGGTGATGCAACCAGTCAGGATGCTCTCGATGATGCAGCTGTAGATCTTTTTGAGGATCTGAAGACCCATGCCAAATCAGGGGGAATAGGCGTTGCCGTGCCCTCTTCACGACTGCCTTGATGTGTTTGGACCATGATAGTTCCTTAGTGATGTGGACACTAAGAAACTTGAAGCTCTCAATCTGCTCCACTACAGCCCTGTCGATTTATTTTTATTTTTATTTATTAGGGATCCCCATTAGTTGCTGCCAAGGCAGCAGCTACTCTTCCTGGGGTCCAAACACATTAAGGCACTTTCATTACATATCAAAAGATTAAACAGTACATCATATAACATTATTACACCACTACATATCAAGAATACAACATTTATAATACCACCATACAACAATATTGCAATGTACGTGTGTGTAGAGTGTGTGTGCTAGCGCCCGTGTGCGTGTGCATGTGTCTGTACCTGTGTGTGTGTCTCTTCACAGTCCCCGGTGTTCCATAAGGTTTGGTATGGTATGGTTTTTAAATCCGATTCTAATGCTTTCATCAGTTACCTGATGTGGAATAGAGTTCCATGTAGTCATGGCTCTATGTAGTACTGTGCACCTCCCATAGTCTGTTCTGGACTTGGGGATAGTGAAGAGACCTCTGGTGGCATGTCTTTTGGGGTATGCATGGGTGTCCGAGCTGTGTGCTGGTATTTTAAACAGACAGCTTGGTGCATTCAGCTTGTCAACACCTCTTACAAAAACAAGTAGTGATGAAGTCAATCTCTCTTCCACTTTGAGCCAGGAGAGATTGACATGCATATCATTCATGTTAGCTCCCTGTGTACTTTTAAGGGCCAGCCGTGCTGCCCTGTTCTGTGCCAATTGTATATGTCTAGAGAATATGTAGACATAGACAGTGTTCTTTAACTGGTATATGTCTAGAGAATATGTAGACCTAGACAGTGTTCTTTAACTGGTATATGTCTAGAGAATATGTAGACATAGACAGTGTTCTTTAACTGGTACATGTATAGAGAATATGTAGACCTAGACAGTGTTTTTTAACTGGTATATGTCTAGAGAATATGTAGACCCAGACAGTGTTCTTTAACTGGTATAGAGAATATGTAGACCTAGACAGTGTTCTTTAACTGGTATATGTCTAGAGAATATGTACATTTACATTACATTTACATTTTAGTCATTTAGCAGACGCTCTTATCCAGAGCGACTTACAGTTAGTGAATACATTTTTTTTAATTATTTTTTTTAATACTGGCCCCCCGTGGGAATCGAACCCACAACCCTGGCGTTGCAAACGCCATGCTCTATCAACTGAGCTACATCCCTGCCAGCCATTCCCTCCCCCACCCTGGACGACGCTGGGCCAATTGTGCGCCGCCCATGAGTCTCCCGGTCGCGGCCGGCTGCGACAGAGTCTGGATTCGAACCAGGATCTCTAGTGGCACAGTTAGCACTGCGATGCAGTGCCTTAGACCACTGCGCCACTCAGACAGTGTTCTTTAACTGGTATATGTATAGAGAATATGTAGACCTAGACAGTGTTCTTTAACTGGTATATGTCTAGAGAATATGTAGACCCAGACAGTGTTCTTTAACTGGTATAGAGAATATGTAGACCTAAACAGTGTTCTTTAACTGGTATATGTATAGAGAATATGTAGACCTAGACAGTGTTCTTTAACTGAATGGAGAATATGTAGACCTAGACAGTGTTCTTTAACTGGTATAGAGAATATGTAGACCTAGACAGTGTTCTTTAACTGGTATAGAGAATATGTAGACCCAGACAGTGATCTGTAACTGGTATAGAGAATATGTAGACCTAGACAGTGTTCTTTAACTGGTATAGAGAATATGTAGACCTAGACAGTGTTCTTTAACTGGTATAGAGAATATGTAGACCTAGACAGTGATCTGTAACTGGTATAGAGAATATGTAGACCTAGACAGTGTTCTTTAACTGGTATAGAGAATATGTAGACCCAGACAGTGTTCTGTAACTGGTATAGAGAATATGTAGACCTAGACAGTGTTCTTTAACTGGTATAGAGAATATTCAGACCTAGACAGTGTTCTTTAACTGGTATAGAGAATATGTAGACCTAGACAGTGTTCTTTAACTGGTATAGAGAATATGTAGACCTAGACAGTGTTCTTTAACTGGTATAGAGAATATGTAGACCTAGACAGTGATCTGTAACTGGTATAGAGAATATGTAGACCTAGACAGTGTTCTTTAACTGGTATAGAGAATATGTAGACCTAGACAATGTTCTGTAACTGGTATAGAGAATATGTAGACCCAGACAGTGTTCTTTAACTGGTATATGTCTAGAGAATATGTAGACCTAGACAGTGTTCTTTAACAGGTATAGAGAATATGTAGACCTAGACAGTGTTCTTTAACTGGTATAGAGAATATGTAGACCTAGACAGTGTTCTTTAACTGGTATAGAGAATATGTAGACCTAGACAGTGTTCTTTAACTGGTATAGAGAATATGTAGACCTAGACAGTGTTCTTTAACTGGTATAGATAATATGTAGACCTAGACAGTGTTCTTTAACTGGTATATGTCTAGAGAATATGTAGACCTAGACAGTGTTCTGTAACTGGTATATGTCTAGAGAATATGTAGACCTAGACAGTGTTCTTTAACTGGTATAGAGAATATGTAGACCTAGACAGTGTTCTTTAACTGGTATAGAGAATATGTAGACCCAGACAGTGTTCTTTAACTGGTATAGAGAATATGTAGACCTAGACAGTGTTCTTTAACTGGTATAGAGAATATGTAGACCTAGACAGTGTTCTTTAACTGGTATAGAGAATATGTAGACCTAGACAGTGTTCTTTAACTGGTATAGAGAATATGTAGACCTAGACAGTGTTCTTTAACTGGTATAGAGAATATGTAGACCTAGACAGTGTTCTTTAACTGGTATAGATAATATGTAGACCTAGACAGTGTTTTTTAACTGGTATAGAGAATATGTAGACCTAGACAGTGTTCTTTAACTGGTATAGAGAATACGTAGACCTAGTCAGTGTTCTTTAACTGGTATAGAGAATATGTAGACCTAGACAGTGTTATTTAACTGGTATAGAGAATATGTAGACCTAGACAGTGTTCTTTAACTGGTATAGAGAATATGTAGACCTAGACAGTGTTCTTTAACTGGTATAGAGAATATGTAGACCTAGACAGTGTTCTGTAACTGGTATAGAGAATATGTAGACCTAGACAGTGTTCTTTAACTGGTATAGAGAATATGTAGACCTAGACAGTGTTATTTAACTGGTATAGAGAATATGTAGACCCAGACAGTGTTATTTAACTGGTATAGAGAATATGTAGACCTAGACAGTGTTCTTTAACTGGTATAGAGAATATGTAGACCTAGACAGTGTTCTTTAACTGGTATAGAGAATATGTAGACCTAGACAGTGTTCTTTAACTGGTATAGAGAATATGTAGACCTAGACAGTGTTCTTTAACTGGTATAGAGAATATGTAGACCTAGACAGTGTTCTTTAACTGGTATAGAGAATATGTAGACCTAGACAGTGTTCTTTAACTGGTATAGAGAATATGTTGACCTAGACAGTGTTCTTTAACTGGTATAGAGAATATGTAGACCTAGACAGTGTTCTTTAACTGGTATAGAGAATATGTAGACCTAGTCAGTGTTCTTTAACTGGTATAGAGAATACATAGACCTAGACAGTGGTCTTTAACTGGTATAGAGAATATGTAGACCTAGTCAGTGGTCTTTAACTGGTATAGAGAATATGTATACCTAGACAGTGGTCTTTATTATAACGGGTATTAATGTCATAACTTTTTGTAGTACCCTACTATGTTCAATGCGCTTATTTACATTCCTCCACTAGTTCACTATAGTCTGTTTGCTAGTGACGATGGGGAATTGCTAGCTTGTACTGCTAAGGCTGTCTCCTTTGAAGTTGCCGTCTTGGCCCTTTGGCCTGTGTAGTCATTGGCCAGTCCACTGTATAGCCCTGTCCTCCGCTCTTGTGGAGCTTTCACTTACTGTTCCCTCTGTAAATCAATGGTGCGTTTACACTGAGCATACAAAACATTAGGAACAGCTTCCTCATATTGACTTGCACCCCCCTAGGGCCGTGGCGGTCATGACATTTTGTCAACCGGTGATTGTCAAGGAAATAACTGCCGGTCTTACGGTAATGACCGTTAAGTAAAATAAATCAATGGTGCATTTATATAACTGTCATATTGTCAATGAGTCTTACTATTCATATAGCATTTTATTATATTACTTCATTGTAGGGTTAGGGTTGTCATCTCCCGTCTGGATTACTGCAACTCGCTGTTGGCTGGCCTCCCTTCCTGTGCCATTAAACCCCTACAACTCATCCAGAACGCCGCAGCCCGTCTGGTGTTCAACCTTCCCAAGTTCTCTCACGTCACCCCCCTCCTCCGCACACTCCACTGGCTTCCAGTTGAAGCTCGCATCCGTTACAAGACCATGGTGCTTGCCTATGGAGCAGTGAGGGGAACGGCACCTCTGTACCTTCGGGCTCTGATCAGTCCCTACACCCAAACGAGGGCATTGCGTTCATCCACCTCTGGCCTGCTGGCTCCCCTTCCTCTGCGGAAGCATAGTTCCCGCTCAGCCCAGTCAAAACTGTTCGCTGCTCTGGCACCCCAATGGTGGAACAAGCTCCCTCACGACGCCAGGACAGCGGAGTCACTCACCACCTTCCGGAGACATTTGAAACCCCACCTCTTTAAGGAATACCTGGGATAGGATAAAGTAATCCTTCTACCCCCCCCCCCCCCCCCCCAAAAATTGTAAAGTGGTTATCCCACTGGCTATAGGGTGAATGCACCAATTTGTGAGTCGCTCTGGATAAGAGCGTCTGCTAAATGACGTAAATGTGCCCTTGAGCAAGGCACTTAACCCTAATTGCTCCTGTAAGTCGCTCTGGATAAGAGCGTCTGCTAAATGACTAAAATGTAAAAATGTAAATTTCTATATCCTGACATTTACTAATTATAATTCCTCGTCATTGTACTTTCAGAAACACACACACACACACACACACACATACACACACACACACACACACACACACACACACACACACACACACACACACACACACACACACACACACACACACACACACACACACACACACACACACACACACACACACTGTCATGAACCCTGCGTCCTGAGTCTGTTCCTGCCTGTGTTGCCGTTTTTCTGCTCGGTATCTCCTGTTTCCTGAAGGTTCCTGAACGCACCCTGTCCGGTTTCCGGGCGACGTTGCTAGGCGGGTGATCTCTCGATTAACCGCGCCTGCTTCTCATCAGCCTCGGCACACCTGGTCCTGATCATCACCCCTTCTTAAGCTCTGACCTGACATCCATTCCCTGCCGTGCCATCATTTAATCTGCCACTTCACCTCCATCTACTAATCTCCGCCACCCGCTCTGTCTCCTGGATTATTCTGCATCTTTTGAATCTGTAAATAAACACTCACCTTCGTTCAACTCACCTTGTCCTGGTCTGCTTCTGGGTTCTGTCTTAGAGAACCGTGACAGAACGATCCGGCCAGAAATGAACCCAGCGGACCTGGACTCTGTTCGCCATGCCATTACCCATCAGGAGAAGATGTTGGGACAACATAGCACGGCGCTACAGGAGATAGCGTTGTCAGTTCGGAACTTTTCTACCAGTCTGACGAAGATCCAGGCTCAGCTCAGTTTGCCGGTGGAGAATCCACCACCTTTTTCACCCATCTCGCCTGCCGTTTCTGGAGCTGTGCCCTTCCGTGAGCCCAAGGTTCCGACGCCTGATAAGTATGAGGGGGATTTGGGAAGATGCCGTTCCTTTCTTATGCAGTGTGGATTAGTGTTCGATCTACAGCCCCACTCTTATGCCACAGACAAGGCTAGGATAGCCTTTGTCATTGAATTGCTGCGTGGTAGAGCCCTGGAGTGGGCTTCAGCCGTATGGGAACGACAGGACACCTGCATGGCTTCATACCAGGAGTTCACGGCTGAGATGAGGAAGCTGTTTGACCATCCTGTCCGAGGTAAGGATGCAGCTAAGCGCCTGTTTTCTCTTCGCCAATGAGCTCGCAGAGTTGCCGACTTCGTAATCGAATTCAGGACATTGGCTGTGGAGAGTGGGTGGAATGAAGAGTCACTGCAAGCTGCCTTTTATCAGGGGTTGTCGGAGCAACTCAAGGATGAGCTGATCTCCTATCCGGAGCCTAGTGACCTGGACAGTTTGGTCGCTTTGTCTATTCGGGTGGATAACAGAGTTCGAGAGAGAAGGAGGGAGAAGCAATGGGGCCCGTCCAATCAATCAGCTTCTCGGTTCCCAGTCGGGTCAGGAGGTGGACCAGAACGCGTCGATCATTGTCCACCACACGGGATTAGTGGAGAGGTCCTGCCTCCAGATTCTGAACCCATGCAAGTGGGGCGGCACGGGTTAACCAAGGAGGAGCGCCAACATAGACGTGAGACCAATCGCTGCCTCTACTGTGGTAGTTCGGGACATTACATCTCCACTTGTTCCCAGCGGCCGTCAAACTGCCCGGCTCGCTAAGTTTGAGAGGACTTTTAGCGAGCCGGTTTCAACCTCTCAATACCCCTGTCAGACCCCGTTTCCCGGCTACCCTCATGAACAGGAATCAGAGTTTAGCGATTAACGCTTTCATCGATTCAGGTGCCGATGGCAGCTTTATTGATGCCGACGTGGTGGAACAGCTGGGGCTTCCCAAGGAGCGACTACCGGAAGCCATTGAAGCGACCACTCTGAACGGCAGTAGTCTGGCACGTATCACGATGAGGACTGAACCGGTTAAGATGCTGTTGTCAGGGAATCATTCTGAGGTTATCTCATTCTTCATTCTGCCTTCTCCCCATGTTCCTCTGGTCCTTGGATACCCCTGGCTGAAGGAACACAATCCCACGTTCGATTGGGTGACTGGCAAGGTAACTAGTTGGAGCATTGATTGTCATGCTATCTGCCTCAAGACTGCCTGTTCCCATTCTGTTCCCAGTCAGGTCATTGAGGCTAACCCCCCAGATTTGTCCCTGGTCCCCGAAACATATCACGATTTGGGGGAGGTGTTCAGTAAGCAGAGGGCTCTGTCACTCCCTCCCCACCGACCATATGATTGTGCCATAAACCTGTTCCCTGGAGCTGTCTATCCCAAGGGACGGTTATACAGCATCTCCCGACCTGAACGTGAAGCTTTGGAGACCTACATAAAGGAGTCCCTAGCTGCTGGTCTCATTCGTCCCTCGTCATCACCCCTGGGGGCAGGATTCTTCTTTGTGAGTAAGAAGGATGGCTCTCTTCGACCTTGTATTGATTATCGGGGGTTGAATGACATCACGGTCAAGAACAAGTATCCCCTGCCCTTGATGAGCTCTGCTTTCGACTCCTTACAGGGTGCTACGGTGTTCACCAAGCTGGACCTACGCAATGCGTATCATCTGGTCCGGATCAGAGAGGGTGACGAGTGGTTGACTGGTTTCAATACACCGATGGGTCATTTCGAGTATCAGTTGATGCCGTTTGGACTGACCAATGCTCCAGCAGTGTTCCAGAGTATGGTGAATGACGTCCTGAGAGATATGATCGGTCTTTTTGTGTTCGTTTACCTGGATGACATTCTTATCTTCTCTAAGGAGCCTTCCAGCCACGTCCAGCATGTCAAGCAGGTTCTGCAGCGATTGTTGGAGAATCGCCTGTTTGTGAAGGCCGAGAAGTGTGAATTTCACGCCCACACTACATCCTTCCTCGGGTACATCATCTCCAGGGGAGAGATTAGGATGGACCAAGAGAAGGTTAGGGCGGTTCTGGATTGGGCCCAGCCCGGTACGAGATTGCAGCTCCAGAGGTTTCTGGGGTTTGCGAATTTCTATCGTAGATTTATCCGTGATTACATCCGTGTGGCCGCTCCTTTAACTGCCCTGACTTCTAGTACCAGAACCTTCAGTTGGAATCCTGAGGCGGACCGAGCATTTCTGGATTTGAAGAGGCGATTCACCAACGCTCCGATTCTCTCTCAACCTGACACTGCCCGTCAGTTTGTCGTTGAGGTGGATGCGTCTGATGTGGGGGTTGGCGCCATCCTGTCCCAGCGATGCTCCACTGACGGTAAACTCCATCCCTGCGCCTACTACTCTCGTCATCTTTCGTCTGCGGAGAGGAACTACGATGTGGGTAACCGGGAGCTTCTCGCAGTGAAACTTGCCTTGGAGGAGTGGCGCCACTGGTTGGAGGGGGCGGAGCAACCGTTTGTTATCTGGACTGACCACAAGAATCTTGCTTACGTGCAATCGGCTAAACGTCTCAACTCCCGTTAGGCCAGGTGGTCGTTGTTTTTTGGACGCTTTAATTTTTCCTTGACGTTCCGACCGGGGTCTAAGAACGGCAAGGCGGACGCCTTGTCCCGGATGTTCTCCAAGACGGAGGAGAGTGGGGCCAAGACTGAGATGATTCTTCCCCGGAACCTTGTCGTAGGAGCTGTTATGTGGAGGATTGAGGAGGAGGTTATGGCGGCCCTTCGGACGCAGCCTGGCCCCGGTAACGGTCCACCCGGTCGGTTGTTTGTGCCTGAGTCGGTCCGTTCGGCTGTCCTCCAATGGTCCCACGCCAGCAAGATGGCTTGCCACCCTGGCGTGGCTCAGACGATGGCGCTTCTACGCAGACGATTTTGGTGGCCTGCCATGGGAGAGGATACTCGGAGGTTTGTTGCTGCCTGTCCAGTTTGTGCGCAGAACAAGAGTGCCAATCGGCCCAGCTCTGGACTTCTTCACCCACTACCTATCCCCCGGCGACCATGGTCGCATCTGGCCCTGGACTTTGTCACTGGGTTGCCCTCTTCTGAGGGGAACACGGTCATTCTGACTATTGTGGACAGATTCAGCAAGTTCGCCCACTTTGTGCCCATCTCCAAGCTTCCCTCTGCCTCTGAGATGTCCAAGATCCTGGTTAAGGAGGTTTTCAGGGTCCACGGATTGCCCAGTGACATAGTTTCCGACCGTGGTCCTCAGTTCACCTCTGCTGTCTGGAAGTCCTTCTGTTTGGCCATTGGAGCTACAGTCAGTCTCACATCTGGGTTTCACCCCCAATCCAATGGACAGGAGGAGAGAGCCAACCAGAAGATGGAATCCACGCTGCGCTGCCTTGTTTCCTCCAACCCCACCTCTTGGGTCTCTCAGTTGCCTTGGGTTGAGTATGCCCACAATACTCTCCCTACTTCTGCCACTGGGATGTCTCCCTTCCAGTGCCTATACGGCTACCAACCCCCCTTGTTTCCTTCTCAGGAGAAGGATCTCTCGGTTCCCTCTGTCCAGGCCCACATTCGTCGTTGCCACCGGACCTGGCATCGGGCCAGAAAGGCCCTCCTTCGAGTTTCTGACCGGTATCAGCTCCAGGCGAATCGTCGCCGTATTCCAGCCCCCGCTTATGCCATCGGAGATAGGGTCTGGTTGGCTACACGGGACCTTCCTCTGCGGACTGAGTCAAGGAAACTGTCGCCGAGGTTCATTGGTCCGTTTGTGGTGGAGAGAGTGATTAATCCGGTTGTGGTTCGACTCAAGTTGCCTAGGATGCTCAGAGTCCATCCCACCTTCCATATCTCCTGCCTCAAGCCTGTTCTCCTCAGCCCTCTGTTGCCCCCTCCGCCTCCTCCTCCTCCTCCTCGGATGATCGGAGGAGGTCCTGTCTACACGGTGCGCCGCCTCATGGATTCCAGACGGCGGGGCCGGGGTTTCCAGTATCTCGTGGACTGGGAGGGGTATGGTCCTGAGGAGAGGAGTTGGATTCCTCGGCGTCAGATCCTTGATGCTGACCTCCTTCGTGACTTCTACCGCCTCCATCCTGGTGCTCCGGGTAGTCCGCCCGGTGCCGTTCATCGGAGGGGGGGTACTGTCATGAACCCTGCGTCCTGAGTCTGTTCCTGCCTGTGTTGCCGTTTTTCTGCTCGGTATCTCCTGTTTCCTGTAGGTTCCTGAACGCACCCTGTCCGGTTGCCGGGCGACGTTGCTAGGCGGGTGATCTCTTGATTAACCGCACCTGCTTCTCATCAGCCTCGGCACACCTGGTCCTGATCATCACCCCTTCTTAAGCTCTGACCTGACATCCATTCCCTGCCGGATCGTTAGCCATTAACAGTATGTTTTGTCAGCGTATCAGCCTCTGAGTACTAGTGTTAGTTTTGTTGTTTTTGCACCTTGTTGACCTGCCTTGTACTTACCTCCGTTTTTTCTGTCTACAGTCATTCTCCCGGAACCTTCACCCAACCCCTGCCGTGCCATCATTTAATCTGCCACTTCACCTCCATCTACTCATCTCCGCCACCCGCTCCGTCTCCTGGATTATTCTGCATCTTTTGAATCTGTAAATAAACACTCACCTTCGTTCAACTCACCTTGTCCTGGTCTGCTTCTGGGTTCTGTCTTAGAGAACCGTGACACACACACACACACTCACACACACACATTTAAAAGCCCCTGTTTACGTAACCTACCATTAAACATCATAACTGGAACTGGAGTTGTTGACATCTTTCTTATTGAAGATTGAGGCCAGATTTCTTATGACTAGCAACATTTAGTGAACGTATACTCCTTTATATGGGGACAGGACACCAGCAATCGGAAACTGTCTTCGGAAATAGGGGACGTTTGGTAACCCTATCAGTGAAAATATAGCCTACCCACTGGACACCGACGTCAGTTCAACGCCTAGTTTTGATTTACATTTGGTTGAGATGTCAACTAACGTGAATTCAATGTGAAATCAACAAAACATTTCACTGTGTCATTGGACTTCAGTTAAAGGTTGGGTGAAAATAATTCCCATACGTTGATAACTTTTTTTTCAAATCCAATCATTTCCCACATTGATTTAACGTCATCACATTGCGTTTCTTTGTTGAAATTATGTGGAAACAACGTTGATTCAACCAGTTTTTGCCCAGTGGGTAGGCTTTTTGGAATGTTCATGATAATTACTGTAGCACGTTGATTGAGTGGCTGGTACTTTATGGCTGGAGCCCGTTCTGCCACGCCCATTGCCTGAAGTCGGCGCAGCCTGCCCCGGGACATCTTCCTGTGGGCTCGGAAATTGCCCCTGACCTCCTCGCCATTCCCGCAGAGTACCAGGACCTCAGGGAGGTTTTTAGTAAGGCCCGGGCCACTTTGCTTCCTCCGCACCGGCTCTATGACTGCGGAATCGACCTTCTCCCGGGCACCACACCACCCCAGGGACGACTGTATTCACTGTCGGGTCCGGAGACCAAGGCTATGGACACCTACATCGAGGACTCCCTGGCTGCAGGGTGTATCCGGCCTTCTGCCTCCCCCCCGCCAGCGCAGGGTTCTTCTTTGTGGAGAAGAAGGACAAAACCCGCGCCCGTGCATTGACTACCGGGGACTCAATGACATCACGGTTAAGAACCGCTACCCGCTACCACTCATCGCCTCGGCCTTCGAGCCATTCCAGGGGGCCACCGTTTTCTCCAAGTTGGACCCCGAGACCATCCTCCCCACCTCGTGTCTGGCGGTGGCTCTCAGCTGGGGAATTGAGAAGCAGGTCCGTGGCGCAGCGTTCCCTGCCGAACCCCGGGGGGGGGGGGGTTGCCCAGATAACCGGGGTCCTCAGTTCTCGTCCCGGTTCTGGAAGGCGTTCTGCACGCTCATTGGGTCGTCGGCCAGCCTGTCCTCTGGGTTTCACCCCCAGTCTAGCAGCCAGTTGGAGCGAGCCAATCAGGACCTGGAGACGACTCTTCGCTGCCTTGTCTCCGCCAACCCCACCACCTGGAGCCAGTAACTCGTGTGGGTTGAGTATGCCCCTCAACACCCTTCCCTGCTCTGCCACTGGTCTCTCGCCTTTTGAGTGTTCCCTGGGATATCAGCCCCCGCTCTACCCGGAACAAGAGGAAGAGGTCGGCATACCCTCAGACCAGATGTTCGTCCGCCGCTGTCGCCGTACCTGGAAGAGAGCCCGGTCGGCTCTTCTCAAGACCACCTCTAGGTATCGACGACAAGCGGACCGCCACCGGACCCCGGGACCCCGGTATCGTCTCGGGCAGAGGGTATGGCTGTCCACTCGGGATCTGCCCGTCCGGGTGGAGTCCCGCAAACTTTCCCCCTGTTTTATCGGCCCTTTCCCCATCTACAAGATCCTTAGCCCCTCAGCCTTTAGTCTTCTGTTGCCCCGTACCCTCCGTATATATCCCACTCTTCATGTGTCTAGGATCAAACCTATGTCTCACAGCCTTTAGTCTTCTGTTGCCCCGTACCCTCCGTATATATCCCACTCTTCATGTGTCTAGGATCAAACCTATGTCTCACAGCCTTTAGTCTTCTGTTGCCCCGTACCCTCCGTATACATCCCACTCTTCATGTGTCTAGGATCAAACCTATGTCTCACAGCCTTTAGTCTTCTGTTGCCCCGTACCCTCCGTATACATCCCACTCTTCATGTGTCTAGGATCAAACCTATGTCTCACAGCCTTTAGTCTTCTGTTGCCCCGTACCCTCCGTATACATCCCACTCTTCATGTGTCTAGGATCAAACCTATGTCTCACAGCCTTTAGTCTCCTGTTTCCAGGCCCACCCCTCTGCCTGCCCCGACCCTGAGCCTGCATGCCTTTCTGTACCTTTCGTATTCTGCTCTGGATTACTGACCTCTGCCTGCCCTTTGACCTGTCGTTTGCCTGCCCCCTGTTTTGGTAAATAAACATTTTGCTTTTTCGAATTTATCCTGAGCCTTGATAGAAACTTTGTGGTAGGGCTGACAAGAGGATCAAATGGGATCAACATGTTTTTTTATTCTGTTCTGTGCATGTGGATAGGCTACTTTTCATGAATGTCCTCAGAGTTTTATATCATTTGCATGAAATTCGAACCAATACACAATGTAGCCTATCCATTCAACTCATCAGTCAGTGATGATGAAGATGATAGAACTCTGTCACCGTGATCACGACTGCAGAATAGAGGTCATATTGGCTCAACACACCTCTCCTATGGAATATCCAGTCAGGCTATATTTTGTTAGCCTGGGCTACATTGTGGTGGCATAGTAGACTATGAAAGTCTTTCATTTATCTGCAGGTTTCTCTAGGCCTATAGGCTACATACACTTAATTTGGAGCAATTCAGAATTGTCCACAACAAGTTTCAGATTTTAATTCTCTCTCTCTCTCTCTCTCTCTCTCTCTCTCTCTCTCTCTCTCTCTCTCTCTCTCTCTCTCCATGAACCTCAATTTCCATATTTTATTCTGTATACATTTAACAAGGCTTTCCCTGATAGCTTGTCCATGTTGTCTTCCTTTCGTCTGGATGACTGCTGACTGAATGAGGCAAGAACCACCTGGCCACAGCAGGACATGGGACAGGTGTGTGAAGCAGCAAGATATGAGGGAAGAACGGAATGTAGGCTACTGTATGACCAGAAATATAGGCCTGTAAGTCAAAGAAGTAGACTACTGTATGACCAGAAATATAGGCCTGTATGTCAAAGAAGTAGACTACTGTATGACCAGAAATATAGGCCTGTATGTCAGTGAAGGAGGCTACTGTATGATCAGAAATATAGGCCTGTATGTCAGTGAAGTAGGCTACTGTTTGACCAGAAATATAGGCCTGTATGTCAGTGAAGTAGACTACTGTATGACCAGAAATATACATTTACATTTTACAGACGCTCTTATCCAGAGCGACTTTATTTATTTTTATTTTTTTTATTTTTTTTATTATTATTAATATATTTTTTTTTTTTTTTTTTTTTCTGGGGGGATGGATCAGCTTAATATTGCAGATAGATTGTATCTTCTATCAATGTAATTGTCTGCATCACTTCCAATCCCCCATGTTTTTTTTATTTTTTATATATATATATTCCCCTTTATTACTTTTCAACCCCACCATCCTTTCCCTACTTGGAGTAAATTAGTGAACAACAACGCCCAGGCCTCTACTTCCGGTCTATAATTACTATCTACACCTTATGGACAGAGTTAATTTTACAATAATTCTATATCCATATATATATATATATATATATATATATATATATATATATATATTTATTTATTTTTTTGCTCCTGAACTTCTTCTACTCTCAACCTCTCCGATCATTTTCATGATGTCCATCCGGTTTGCTTCTAAATGCCATATCTTTCTAACTGTGCTCTTTCCCAAAAGCTCCCAACATACAACCTATATACTTATTATGGACACAGTATGCTTACATTATTAGCTATCTTTGTTATTATTTGTTGTTATTTGTTATTAGTCCCATCCTTCAACTCTATTCAATACCTCCCATCTATCTCTTAACACCATCCATATAGGATTTCTATTTGCCATATATATTTCAACCATACTGTGATGTTTTACAAAAGTTCTGAACCTTTCTATTCTCATTGCTTCTACAGATTGTGAATTAAAAATAAACATTTTTGCTAAAAGTATTATTATATTATTGATTGATTGACTATGACTTTTCAGATCACCCAGTAATGCTATCTGCAAGGTTAGTTCCAAGTAAATATTGCAATCCTTTAGCCATTCCTGGACCTGTGTCCAAAAACAAGCTACAAATGGACAGAACCAAAACAAATGATCTAATGATTCTATCTCTTCACAGCAAAATCTGCAGAGCTGGGAAGATTGTATCCCCCATATAAATAACATTCTATTGGTAGCAATAATTTTATATAATAATTTAAATTGAAAGATTCTAATTTTTGAATCCGGTGTCGTTTTGCGTGTCAGTTCATAAACACTATGCCATGGGATTGGTACGTCAAAGATCTCTTCCCAACTATTTTGCAATCTATATGGGACGGCTGTCAATCCTTTGGTCCTTAAGTGAAACTGATATACTTTTTTATTTATCACAGTTTTCCTTAACCAATTATGTTCTTTAATGCAAGGCCGACAGACAAGTTCCTTACTTTCTCCCCCTTCAACTTTCCTCTTCCACTTTTGCGGTAAGGCTGCAATTATTTGGTTGTAATTTTGGGTAGAGCAGACATTTCCATATGTTTTTGTTAGCTGCATGTGCGACATAACTCCACCAGTCCTACCGATGATATCATTTACGAAGATTATACCTTTTTTAAACATTCTGTCAAAAAATAAAGGTTTTTTGTCAATTAGTATATTTGAATTTAACCACAATATTTGTTGCATTATTTGTTCTGTCGTTTCTGGAGGATTAAATTGAAATTGCAACCAACTTTCTATGGCTTGTTTTAGAAATAGTGACATTTGGGAGATTATTTCCTTTTCAAATAACTGAAAGTAAGAGATTGTAATCTGAATAAAGGGAAAAAGGCCTTTCTTGAACAGTGGGTGAGACAATCTTACTAATTTGCTTGAGAACCAGTTCGGATTTAAGTATAACTTTTGGATGACTGAAGATTTTAGTGATAGGTCTAATGCTTTAATATTTAATAATTTCTGTCCTCCGAATTCATATTCATTATATAAATATGCTCTTTTAATTTTGTCTGGCTTGCCGTTCCAAATAAAATTGAATATTTTTTTCTCATATATTTTAAAAAACTGTTTGCTAGGCGTAGGCAAGACCATAAGCAAATAGGTAAACTGGGATAATACTAAAGAGTTAATCAGGGTGATTTTTCCACAAATTGACAGGTATTTTCCTTTCCATGGTAGTAAGATCTTATCTATTTTTGCTAACTTTCTATTAAAATTTATTGAAGTGAGATCATTTATTTCCTTTGGGATATGTATTCCGAGTATATCCACATCACCATCAGACCATTTTATTGGTAAACTACATGGTAATGTAAAAATTGTATTTTTTAGTGATCCAATACGTAATATAGTACATTTGTCATAATTTGGTTTTAATCCAGAGAGGTTAGAAAATGTATCTAGATCCTCTATGAGGCTGTGGAGGGATTCTAGTTCTATCCAGAGCGACTTACAGGAGCAATTAGGGTTAAGTGCCTTGCTCAAGGGCACATCAGCAGATTCTTCACCTAGTCGGCTCGGGGATTAGAACCAGAGACCTTTCGGTTACTGGCACAACGCTCTTAACCACTAAGCTACCTGCCTCCCTGTATGTCAGTGAAGGAGGCTACTGTATGATCAGAAATATAGGCCTGTATGTCAGTGAAGTAGACTACTGTATGACCAGAAATATAGGCCTGTATGTCAGTGAAGTAGACTACTGTATGACCAGAAATATAGGCCTGTATGTCAGTGAAGTAGGCTACTGTATGACCAGAAAAATAGGCCTGTATGTCAGTGAAGTAGGCTACCGTATGACCAGAAATATAGGCCTGTATGTCAGTGAAGTAGGCTACCGTATGACCAGAAATATAGGCCTGTATGTCAGTGAAGTAGGCTACTGTATGACCAGAAAAATAGGCCTGTATGTCAGTGAAGTAGGCTACCATATGACCAGAAATATAGGCCTGTATGTCAGTGAAGTAGGCTACCGTATGACCAGAAATATAGGCCTGTATGTCAGTGAAGTAGGCTACTGTATGACCAGAAATATAGGCCTGTATGTCAGTGAACATATAGAGCAGGAACACACAGTCCTATGCACGGAGTAGGAATAATTTAATAGACTGTTCAGATGGGTCAGATAGTTCAGATTGCAGTTGGCTACTGAGTTCCATATGGGTCTCCATGTTGACCTAAACACAACACATGATGGCAGCCTTGAGCTATTTTTTTTCTTCCATTTTCTCTGACTTGTCTGCATTTACATATTTTGTTCAACTTCAAAATAATGAAAATGTATTTTTAGGAAGATTATATGCACAAGGAATATTTGATTCCGTTTTGATATTCTAAACCAAATCTTTAATGTAGAACTTCATAATTAATTGCATATTCGTGCAATATAAGGTATTTCCTCTGAAAATAAAATGAAATAATTAGGTAATGATAGCCTTGTGTTATCAGTACAGTCTAAAATCTTATATTGTTATATTAATGCTATAGGCCTACATATTTAGACATTTTAGTCATTTAGCAGACGCTCTTATCCAGAGCAATTTACAGTTAGTGAGTGCATATATTTTTCAATACAGGCCCCCCGTGGGAATCGAACCCACTACCCTGGCCCCCCGTGGGAATCGAACCCACTACCCTGGCGTTGCATGCGCCATGCTCTACCAATTGAGCTACACCTTTGCATGTAGTCAAATCAAATCAAATCAAATGTTATTTGTCACATGCGCCGAATACAACAGGTACACCTGGAATAGTATAACAGTAATCCTTCTCCCCCACCCCCCCATCAAAAAAATGAAAAAAGTTGTTGTCCCACTGGCTATCCTAAGTTGAATGCACCAATTTATAAGATGCTATATACGACTCCCTCCCACCACTACAACCACCATCACCACCACCAGCACCACCACCACCATCACCACTATCACCACCGCCACCATCACCACCACCAGCACCACAACCACCATCACCACCATCACCACCACCAGCACCACAACCACCATCACCACCACCACCACTATCACCACCATCACCATCACCACCACCACCATCACCACTACCACCATCACAACCACACCCACCATCACCACCACCGCCATCACAACCACCACCACCATCACCATCACCACCACCACCACCACCACCATCACAACCACCACCATCACCATCACCACCACCACCATCACCACTACCACCATCACAACCACCGCCACCATCACCACCACCATCACCATCACCACCACTACCATCACCACCACCACCACCAATACCACCATCACCACCACCACCACCACCATCACCACTACCACCATCACAACCACACCCACCATCACCACCACCACCATCACCATCACCACCACCACCATCACCACTACCACCATCACAACCACCGCCACCATCACCACCACCATCACCATCACCACCACTACCATCACCACCACCACCACCAATACCACCATCACCACCACCACCACCACCATCACCACTACCACCATCACAACCACACCCACCATCACCACCACCACCATCACAACCACCACCACCATCACCATCACCACCACCACCACCACCATCACAACCACCACCATCACCATCACCACCACCACCATCACCACTACCACCATCACAACCACCGCCATCATCACCACCACCACCATCACCACCACCCACACCACCACCATCACCACCACCACCATCTCCACCTCCACCTCCACCACCACCACCATCACCACCACCACCACCAATACCACCATCACCTCCACCACCGCGGCATAACCTCACTAGTCTTACTCTCTGTTGGTGCACCTACAGTTCTCTGCTATCAAAAAACACAAGAGGCCCATTTTCCACTTCATGGTTTATCCCATCTGTTATTGTGGCGGGGAAGGAACTGTAGGTGCCCCAACAGAGAGTGGCATTGGGAGGGCTGCAGGTACTGGCTTCCTTCTGTTAGTGTTATCATAATGCTGATAAAGGAATGTGGTGTTATATCATATTATACAGTACCAGTCAAAAGTTTGGACACACCTACTCATTCAAGGGTTTTTCTTTATTTTTTACTATTTTTTACATTGTAGAATAATAGTGAAGACTATGAAATAACACATATGGAATCATGTAGTAACCAAAAAAGTGTTAAACAAATCAAAATATATTTTATATTTGAGATTCTTCAAAGTAGTCACCCTTTGCCTTGATGACAGCTTTGCACACTCTTGGCATTCTCTCAATCAGCTTCACCTGGAATGCTTTTCCAGCAGTCTTGAAGGAGTTCCCACATATGCTGAGCACTTGTTGGCTGCTTTTCCTTCACTCTGCCGTCCGACTCATCCCAAACATTTACATTTTAGTCATTTAGCAGACGCTCTTATCCAGAGGTGCCGTTCCCCTCACTGCTCCATAGGCAAGCACCATGGTCTTGTAACGGATGCGAGCTTCAACTGGAAGCCAGTGGAGTGTGCGGAGGAGGGGGGTGACGTGAGAGAACTTGGGAAGGTTGAACACCAGACGGGCTGCGGCATTCTGGATGAGTTGTAGGGGTTTAATGGCACAGGCAGGGAGCCCAGCCAACAGCGAGTTGCAGTAATCCAGACGGGAGATGACAAGTGCCTGGATTAGGACCTGTGCCGCTTCCTGTGTAAGGCAGGGTCGTACTCTCCGAATGTTGTAGAGCATGAACCTGCAGGATCGGGTCACCGCCTTGATGTTAGCGGAGAACGACAGGGTGTTGTCCAGGGTCACGCCAAGGCTCTTCGCACTCTGGGAGGAGGACACAACGGATTTGTCAACCGTGATGGCGAGATCATGGAACGGGCAGTCCTTCCCCGGGAGGAAGAGCAGCTCCGTCTTGCCAGGGTTCAGCTTGAGGTGGTGATCCGTCATCCATACTGATATGTCGGCCAGACATGCAGAGATGCGATTCGCCACCTGGTTATCAGAAGGGGGAAAGGAGAAGATTAGTTGTGTATCGTCAGCGTAGCAATGATAGGAGAGGCCATGTGAGGATATGACAGAGCCAAGTGACTTGGTGTATAGGGAGAAAAGGAGAGGGCCTAGAACTGAGCCCTGGGGGACACCAGTGGTTAGAGCACGTGGTGCGGAGACAGCTTCTCGCCACGCCACTTGGTAGGAGCGACCGGTCAGGTAGGACGCAATCCAGGAGTGAGCCGCGCCGGAGATGCCCAGCTCGGAGAGGGTGGAGAGGAGGATCTGATGGTTCACTGTATCAAAGGCAGCAGACAGGTCTAGAAGGACAAGAGCAGAGGAGAGAGAGTTAGCTTTAGCAGTGCGGAGAGCCTCCGTGACACAGAGAAGAGCAGTCTCAGTTGAATGACCAGTCCTGAAACCTGACTGGTTTGGATCAAGAAGGTCATTCTGAGAGAGATAGCAAGAGAGTTGGCTAAAGACGGCACGCTCAATAGTTTTGGAAAGAAAAGAAAGAAGGGATACTGGTCTGTAGTTGTTGACATCAGTGGGATCGAGTGTTGGTTTTTTGAGAAGGGGTGCAACTCTCGCTCTCTTGAAGACGGAAGGGACATGGCCAGCGGTCAAGGATGAGTTGATCAGCGAGGTGAGGTAGGGGAGAAGGTCACCGGAGATGGTCTGGAGAAGAGAGGAGGGGATGGGGTCAAGCGGGCAGGTTGTTGGGCGGCCTGCAGTCACTAGTCGCAAGATTTTATCTGGAGAGAGAGGGGAGAAAGAAGTCAAAGCATAGGGTAGGGCAGTGTGAGCAGGACCAGCAGTGTCATTAGACTTAACAAACGAGGATCGGATGTCGTCAACCTTCTTTTCAAAGTGGTTGACAAAGTCATCCACAGAGAGGGAGGAGGGGGGGGGGGGGGGGGGGGGATTCAGCAGTGAGGAGAATGTGGCAAAGAGCTTCCTAGGGTTAGAGGCAGATGCTTGGAATTTAGAGTGGTAGAAAGTGGCCTTAGCAGCAGAAACAGATGAAGAAAATGTAGAGAGGAGGGAGTGAAAAGATGCCAGGTCGGCAGGGAGTTTAGTTTTCTTCCATTTCCGCTCAGCTGCCCGGAGCTCTGTTCTGTGAGCTCGCAATGAGTCATCAAGCCACGGAGCTGGAGGGGAGGACCGAGCCGGCCGGGAGGATAGGGGACACAGGGAGTCAAAGGATGCAGAAAGGGAGGAGAGGAGGGTTGAGGAGGCAGAATCAGGAGATTGGAGGGAGAAGGATTGAGCAGAGGGAAGAGATGATAGGATGGAAGAGGAGAGAGTAGTGGGAGAGAGAGAGCGAAGGTTGCGGCGGCGCGTTACCATCTGTGTAGGGGCAGAGTGAGTAGTGTTGGAGGAGAGCGAGAGAGAAAAGGATACAAAGTAGTGGTCGGAGACATGGAGGGGAGTTGCAGTGAGATTAGTAGAAGAGCAACATCTAGTAAAGATGAAGTCAAGCGTATTGCCTGCCTTGTGAGTGGGGGGGGGATGGTGAGAGGGTGAGGTCAAAAGAGGAGAGGAGTGGAAAGAAGGAGGCAGAGAGAAATGAGTCAAATGTAGACGTAGGGAGGTTGAAATCCCCCAAAACTGTGAAGGGTGAGCCATCCTCAGGAAAGGAACTTATCAAGGCATCAAGCTCATTGATGAACTCTCCAAGGGAACCTGGAGGGCGATAGATGACAAGGATATTAAGCTTAAATGGGCTAGTGACTGACAGCGTGGAATTCAAATGAGGAGATAGACAGATGGGTTAGGGGAAAAATTGAGAATGACCACTTGGGAGAGATGAGGATTCCTGTGCCACCACCCCTCTGACCAGATGCTCTCGGGGTATGCGAGAACACATGGTCAGACGAGGAGAGAGCAGTAGGAGTAGCAGTGTTTTCAGTGGTAATCCATGTTTCCGTCAGCGCCAGGAAGTCGAGGGACTGGAGGGTAGCATAGGCTGGGATGAAGTCAGCCTTGTTGGCGGCAGAACGGCAGTTCCAGAGGCTGCCTGAGACCTGGAACTCCAGGTGTGTGGTGCGTGCAGGGACCACCAGGTTAGAGAGGCAGCAGCCACGCGGTGTGAGGCGTTTGTGTAGCCTGTGCGGAGAGGAGAGAACAGGGATAGGCAGAGGCATAGTTGACAGGCTGCAGCAGATGGCTACAATAATGCAGAGGAGATCGGAATGAAATGAACTAAACATCTGGGAAAGGAGAGAGCAGGCCTCCCTCACCAAAAAAAAAAAATATATATATATAACTCTCCCAACTTCCACCTCAGAAACTATAATTGTTTCACTGAACCACCCGAGTAAAACTCTCCCAACTTCCACTTTAGAAATTAGAATTGTTGTAAACTACAGCAGACTGTTATCAGTAGCTGTAATTAAGTACAGCAGCTACCAACCACCTAACGTTAATGCCTCGGATGAGGTTAGAAAAACAGCTGAATGGTAGCAGCTAGCTGGCTCAATCACAGGTACTCTTAAGCATGAAATAACATTGGAAACAATTAACCACAGTTGCAAAAAGTTACCAGTAGCTACCCGCTAGCTAGCTAGCTAGCTTTGTTGGTCCAAGTAGTGGGTAAGCTAGCCTCGTGCTTCGCCGGGGTCTGCCGAATACAATACTTACCTACAATAATTACCTACAATAACCTTCAATAACTACCTGAGTAAGCTACCTATAATACCAAACTACAATACCTACCTACAATCTAAATATATGGTTTAAGCTTAACTCAACACCATATAAGAAGCCAAGCTTACCTTTCATAACGCAGCAATGATTAAACGTTGGGTAGCTAGCACAAAGATATTGTATTTAGCTACCACAGTACAGCCAGCTGGTAGTGTTGGCTGGCTAGCAATGGCTGCTGTGTTGACTTTGTTTGAAAAACGGCGTCGCTGCGAACGAATGTAGCTGGCTAAAAGGATATTGTTTTTAGTTGCTACCGTTGCTAATAGCTACTCGCCAGCTAATCCAGGAGGTGAGTTAGCTAGCTAGCTTCGTGCTACACCCGGCACCGCCGAATACAAAAGTAACCTACAATAACTACACAACAGCTACCCACAACAGCCCACGATGCCTACCTATACTACTTAATAATATACAGCCCACGATGCCTACCTATAATACCTAACTACAATCTAAATACATAGTTTAAGCCTTACTCGACAAAGCCCAAGCTATGTATAAAGCCAAACTGGCAGACTGCAATCAGTAGCCGTAATTAAGTACAGCAGCTACCAACCACCTAACGTTAATGATAATGAGGTTAGAAAAACAGCTGAATGGTGACGGCTAGCTGGCTCAATCACAGGTACTCTTAAGCGTGAAATAACATTGGAAACAATTAACCACTGTTGCTAAAAGTTACCAGTAGCTACCCGCTAGCTAGCTAGCTAGCTTTGTTGGTCCAAGTAGTGGGTAAGCTAGCCTCGTGCTTCGCCGGGGTCCGCCGAATACAGTCCTTACCTACAATAATTACCTACAATAACCTACAATAACTACCTGAGTAAACTACCTATAATACCTAACTACAATACCTACCTACAATCTAAATACATGGTTTAAGCTTTACTCAACACCATATAAGAAGCCAAGCTTACCTCCTGCTAGAGAAAACACAACCTCTCCCGACCTCCTCTCACTACACCAGTGAGAAGATTGTGACCATCTCAATTGGATTGAGGTTGGGGGATTGTGGAGGCCAGGTCATCTGATGCAGCACTCCATCACTCTCCTTCTTGGTAAAATAGCCCTTACACAGCCTGGAGGTGTGTTGGGTCATCGTCCTGTTGAAAAACAAATGATAGTCCAACTAAGCCCAAACCAGATGGGATGGCGTATCGCTGCAGAATGCTGTGGTAGCCATGCTGGTTAAGTGTGCCTTGAATTCTAAATAAATCACAGACAGTGTCACCAGCAAAAAACACCCCCACACCATAACACCTCCTCCTCCGTGCTTTACGGTGGGAACTACACGTGCGGAGATCATCCGTTCACCCACACCACGTCTTACAAAGACACGGCGGTTAGAACCAAAAATCTCAAATTTGGACTCTATACCAAAGGACAAATTTCCACCGGTCTAATGTCGTGTTTCTTGGCCCAAGCAGGTCTCTTCTTCTTATTGGTGTCCTTTAGTAGTGGTTTCTTTGCAGCAATTCGACAATGAAGGCCTGATTCACACAGTCCCCTCTGAACAGTTGATGTTGAGATGTGTCTGTTATTTGAACTCTGTGAAGCATTTATTTGGGCTGCAATTTCTGAGGCTGGTAACTCTAATGAACTTATCCTTTGCAGCAGAGGTAACTTTGGGTCTTCCATTCCTGTGGCAGTCCTCATGAGAGCCAGTTTCATCATAGCGCTTGATGGTTTTTGCGACTGCACAAAGTTCTTGAAATGTTCCGTATTGACTGACTTTCATGTCTTTAAGTAATGATGGACTGTCGTTTCTCTTTGCTTATTTGAGCTGTTCTTGCCATAATATGGACTTGGTCTTTTACCAAATAGGGCTATCTTCTGTATACCCCCCCTACCTTGTCAAAACACAACTGATTGGCTCAAACGCATTAAGAAGGATATACATTCCACAAATTAACTTTTAAGAAGGCACACCTGTTAATTTAAATGCATTCCAGGTGACTACCTCATGAAGCTGGTTGAGAGAATACCAAGAGTGTGCAAAGCTGTCATCAAGGCAAAGGGTGGCTATTTGAAAAATCTGAAAATATAAAATATATTTTGATTTGTTTAACACTTTTTTGGTTACTACATGATTCCATATGTGTTCTTTCATAGTTTTGATGTCTTCACTATTATTCTACAATGTAAAAAAGAGTAATAATAAAGAAAAACCCTTGAATGAGTAGGTGTGTCCAAACTTTTGACTGGTAGTGTATTACTATTAGTATTACACATTGCATGTTCATTAAGTAGACCTGTGTTCATTAATAGGCCTGTGTTCATTAAGTAGGCATGCGTTCATTAAGTAGGCATGCGTTCATTAAGTAGGCCTGTGTTCATTAAGCAGGCCTGTGTTCATTAAGTAGGCATGCGTTCATTAAGTAGGCCTGTGTTCATTAAGCAGGCATGTGTTCATTAAGCAGGCCTGTGTTCATTAAGTAGGCATGCGTTCATTAAGTAGACCTGCGTTCATTAATAGGCCTGTGTTCATTAAGTAGGCCTGTGTTCATTAAGTAGGCATGCGTTCATTAAGTAGGCATGCGTTCATTAAGTAGGCATGCGTTCATTAAGTAGACCTGCGTTCATTAATAGGCCTGTGTTCATTAAGTAGGCATGCGTTCATTAAGTAGGCCTGCGTTCATTAAGTAGGCCTGCGTTCATTAAGTAGGCCTGCGTTCATTAAGTAGGCCTGCGTTCATTAAGTAGGCATGCGTTCATTAAGTAGGCATGCGTTCATTAAGTAGGCATGCGTTCATTAAGTAGGCATGCGTTCATTAATTAGCTGGCAAATATTTTATTAAGTCACCTTGAAATTTGGTTGTTGCAATATGGCTATTGGATGGCAGTTTTGAACCTTTTTGGGTGGATCATTTTGATGATTTGTTTTGTTGTGTATGGCGATGGCTGTGATGTGTTGAACAAATAATTGATTCAGAATGTATTATTTAGACAGCAGAAACAAGAAGGGCTAGCCCATGTAACAGACATATAACAGACATATAATAGACATAACAGACATATAATAGACATAATAGACATATAACAGACATATAAAAGAAATGTAACAGACATAACAGACATATAATAGACATAATAGACATATAACATACATATAAAAGACATATAACAGACATAACAGACATAACAGACATATAACAGACATGTAACAGACATATAAAAGACATATAACAGACATATAATAGACATATAACAGACATATAATAGACATAACAGACATATAATAGACATATAACAGACATAACAGACATATAACAGACATATAACAGACATAACAGACATAACAGACATATAACAGATAACAGACATATAACAGACATATAACAGACAGATAACAGACATATAATAGACATATAACAGACATATAATAGACATAACAGACATATAACAGACATAACAGACATATAACAGACATATAATAGACATATAACATACATATAATAGACATATAACAGACATAATAGACATATAACAGACATATAAAAGACATATAACAGACATAACAGACATAACAGACATATAACAGACATAACAGACATGTAACAGACATATAATAGACATATAACAGACATATAATAGACATATAACATACATATAATAGACATAACAGACATATAATAGACATATAACAGACATAACAGACATATAACAGACATAACAGACATAACAGACATATAACAGATAACAGACATATAACAGACATATAACAGACAGATAACAGACATATAATAGACATATAACAGACATATAATAGACATAACAGACATATAACAGACATAACAGACATATAACAGACATATAATAGACATATAACATACATATAATAGACATATAACAGATATATAATAGACATAACAGACATATAACAGACAGATAACAGACATATAATAGACATATAACAGACATATAATAGACATAACAGACATATAACAGACATATAACAGACATATAACAGACATAACAGACATATAATAGACATAACAGACATATAACAGACATATAACAGACAGATAATAGACATATAACAGACATATAACAGACAGATAACAGACATATAACAGACATATAACAGACACATAATAGACATTTAACAGACATATAATAGACATATAACAGACATATAACAGACATATAACAGACTTAACAGACATATATCAGACATATAATAGACATATAACAGACATATAACAGACATATAACAGACTTAACAGACATATAACAGACATAACAGACATATAACAGACATATAATAGACATATAACAGACATATAATAGACATATAACAGACATATAATAGACATAACAGACATATAACAGACAGATAACAGACAGATAATAGACAGATAACAGACATATAACAGATAACAGACATATAACAGACATATAACAGACAGATAACAGACATATAATAGACATACAACAGACATATAATAGACATAACAGACATATAACAGACATAACAGACATATAACAGACATATAATAGACATATAACATACATATAATAGACATATAACAGACATATAATAGACATAACAGACATATAACAGACAGATAACAGACATATAACAGACATATAATAGACATATAATAGACATAACAGACATATAACAGACATATAACAGACATATAACAGAAATAACAGACATATAATAGACATAACAGACATATAACAGACATATAACAGACAATAGACATTTAACAAACATATAACAGACAGATAACAGACAGATAACAGACATATAATAGACATATAACAGACATATAACAGACATATAATAGACATAACAGACATATAACAGACAGATAACAGACATATAACAGACATAACAGACATATAATTGACATATAACAGACATATAATAGACATATAATAGACATATAACAGACATATAATAGACATAACAGACATATAACAGACATATAACAGACATATAATAGACATATAACAGATATATAACAGACATATAATAGACATATAACAGACATATAACAGACATATAACAGACATATAATAGACATAACAGACATATAACAGACATATAACAGACATATAATAGACATTTAACAGACATATAACAGACATATAACAGACATATAACAGACACATAATAGACATATAACAGACATATAATAGACATATAACAGACATATAACAGACTTAACAGACATATAACAGACATAACAGACATATAACAGACATATAATAGACATATAACAGACATATAATAGACATATAACAGACATATAATAGACATAACAGACATATAACAGACATATAACAGACAGATAACAGACAGATAACAGACATATAACAGACAGATAACAGACATATAACAGACAGATAACAGACATATAATAGACATATAATAGACATATAACAGACATATAACAGACATATAACAGACATATACCAGACATATAATAGACATATAACAGACATATAACAGACATATAACAGACATAACAGACATATAACAGACATATAACAGACATATAATAGACATATAACAGACCTATAACAGACATAACACAGACATATAATAGACATATAACAGACATAACAGACATATAATAGACATATAATAGACATAACAGACATAACAGACATATAACAGACATATAACAGACATATAATAGACATATAATAGACATAACAGACATATAACAGACATATAATAGACATAACAGACATATAACAGACATAACAGACATATAACAGACATAACAGACATATAACAGACATAACAGACATAGAATAGACATAACAGACATATAACAGACATATAATAGACATAACAGACATATAACAGACATAACAGACATATAACAGACATAACAGACATATAACAGACATAACAGACATATAACAGACATAACAGACATATAACAGACATAACAGATATATAACAGACATATAATAGACATAACAGACATATAACAGACATAACAGACATATAACAGACATAACAGACATATAACAGACATATAATAGACATATAACAGACATATAATAGACATATAACAGACATATAACAGACATATAATAGACATATAACAGACAGATAACAGACAGATAACAGACATATAACAGACATATAACAGACATATAATAGACATAACAGACATAACACAGACAGATAACAGACAGATAACAGACATATAATAGACATATAATAGACATATAACAGACATATAACAGACATATAATAGACATATAACAGACAGATAACAGACATATAACAGACATATAACAGACATATAATAGACATAACAGACATAACACAGACAGATAACAGACAGATAACAGACATATAACAGACATATAACATACATATAATAGACATAACAGACATAACACAGACATATAACAGACAGATAACAGACATATAACAGACAGATAATAGACATAACAGACATAACACAGACATATAATAGACAGATAACAGACATATAACAGACAGATAACAGACATATAACAGACATATATGTCAAATTCAGTCAGGTTCATCGGCTGTCACCGAAGTCAGTTAAACAATTGTACGGTCGGTGTAACTTAACAAGTTTTTAGAACAGAGGTTAAACTGTACTTTTAAACAAATACCTTGTTCATGTTCTGAAATTAAATGCCAACTAGTGGACAGAACATTTTAACCTTTATTTAACCAGGAAAAGACCCTTAAGGTTAAAAAACGCTTTTGCGGAGGTTAAAAAACGCTTTTGCGAGGGGAACATTGTGCATGTCGCTGTCCCAAATGCAACACTTGCATATACTTCCATACTTCCTTCATATTCTAACACATGCGTGGCCTGATAAAGAGCCAGGATATGAGGTAGTGTTCTCAGCCTGAAGCTGTATCAAGCCATCAGAGCAGATTTACCCTGCCTCCTGTTTATCTGCTGCTCCCCTTCCGCTTGGCTCTTAGTAAACTCTATTTACAGGGAATTGGGGCTGTGGTATCAGGTCTTCCTACATGACCTGAAAAAGCGTACTGTGAAAATGGAGTCTACAGCAATTGGTTAGTTTCAGCAGTTATTGATTATAATACGTTTTTTTGTGTGTTTTCAATGGATTTAGAATGCTGAGAATGAACTGTATAAAAAAAAAAAAAACTAAAAAAAACATTGGTATAAATTGAACAGAAACCAGAAGACTGTGGCATTCGGTATCAGTGTAGCCTGTTACTGAAGTACAGAACAGTTTCTCAGTCTCTGCTGCACTGTGCTGTTCTGTTCAACAGTCATGGGGCACCATTATCACTGGATGAATTAAATCATAAACAAACTATGATCTAAACAGTAAAACATCTTGCAGTACTTCTATACTGTATGTGAACTGAGGTACATTATCTCTGTATCTGCTGTGCTGTTCTGTCCAGCAGTCATAAGTTAAAAGCATTACAGGCCATATTCATCTTCTGGGCCCCTCAATTAGCATTAAAAATAACATGCTTGTGTTATTATATACCATGGAGCCATTTCTGCTCCAGTGATGGAGTTTACAGGGGGAATTTTTGAAGCATGGCCCAACCTAACATATTTTGTCTTCCTGTCAATAACGTGGCACTTGTCCAAATTATAGATCAATACTAGTTGATCTTTTTTATTATTAAGGCACAACGAAGTTGGATCCCTTTTTATTGAAGATCAGGGCCGGTTCTAGGATGATATCTCTGGGTGGGCAGTCGGACTGTTTCAAAGCTTTCTTACTGCAATTCATCATGACTCTGTCGTAGTTAGTTGGGTGGGCAGTGCCCCACCCTGTTCAATATGTAATTCACCCCTCTGGTTACATTTGGATCCACTTTTGTAATGTAATATTCATTGAAGTGAAAAGGAATATATCTCAGTGATTGCATTCGGAAGCGTATTTAACAGCGTAACTTAATGACGTTTTTTCCAAAGGGCTCTTGAGTTTCATTCATGTGTGTGGTTGCTCAACAGAAAGCAAAGCGGACTCCCCTTGGAAGAAGGAAACCCATCTGTTGTGGTTGTGGGGCTGTCAGGCTCTCATCTTTATGGGCTGCTCTGTAGCTTCTGCTGTTTCACTCTCAAAGGCTGTCATTTGTTTTAATTTACTTGGTGTGTACTGTGTGTGTATGTGTGTGTGTGTGTGTGTGTGTGTGTGTGTGTGTGTGTGTGTGTGTGTGTGTGTGTGTGTGTGTGTGTGTGTGTGTGTGTGTGTCTCTCTCTCTGTGTGTTTGTGTACTGTGGAAAAGCATCATATCTATTTAACTGGCACATTTTCATCCTTGAGATCATTTCTACTGACTTTTCCTCCTAACAAATCCAGAGGCACTTGTCCCAGAGGGAATAAGCGTGAACATAGACAGTGACGGACAGCGACGATTAATTGGAATGAGTGTAGAAAATGCAGAGAAATTATAGTATGTCACAGCTGAAATTGTATAGTTGTTATAAAATATTGTCATCAGATATACAGTAGTATGCGCCTTTCTGTGTAGTGAACTGCATATATTGTGTATACCCTATTCATTCACAATTAGTATTTGTAATTGTGAGAATATTTTGTGCATCATATCTTATCTGTCCAAAGGTATATACAGTTTCATAGTATTTGTAGTAGTAGAAATGGAAACGTATTAAAATTTGATTATGCATACTTTGCATTTTTACTGAATCTTTTTGCTTTACTTTGCTTGTTCTGTCAGTGAAAATATATTAATTATATTTCAGGACATATTACAGTATTTAGATGTTTTAAAAAATATATTAATTTATAGAAATATATTAGGTAGGACTAATGAATGTGGGCTTTATGAAATTATTCTCATCTTCTAAACCCCAACCACTTCTTAAGTTACTTGGGAAATATTTACAGAGCAACTTTCAAAAAGCAACTGCCAAAAAGCTGGATGTCAATTCCATTTCAGGCTCTCCATAAATAAGACCCATCACAGAAGGCCAACTGAAGATCAAAACGATTTCATTTCAACAAACTCCTATTAATTATTTTAAGTCATGTCACCCATTTTATATTAAATACATTTTCTGTTTTTTTTTTTTCTGGAAGGTTTAACATTTAGCTAATAAGTGCTTTCATTTAAAGTGTATTTATTGTGTTGTGCTTCACTACAGGCTGTTATCATGAGCTGACTGGGTTCTGAACAATTCGTTTGGTCTTTCAGTGCAGTAAACTGTATGTTGATGTGAAAGCTGTATGTTCTTGAAATTTACACAGTTCAAATGAGTGCACTCAGTAGGGTTTTATTAATGTCTCTTTTTGCATACAGCAATTTGTGAGAAATAAAACATTAACTCTTTGTAAATAATATAGATCCAGTGTATTGTTAATAAATCATTTCTAAATTAGTCTTTACAGTGATTTCTAAATAAAAAACATCTGTAAGCAAATCAGATTTGCACTACAGTCAGAAACGGGGCTCTTATTTCGATGTCTAACATTTTGTCATTCACCGTAAATTAATTTGCATTTTAAGATGGAGAGAAAATGAAACGGGGGGGGGGGGGATTCAGAATCAGACCGGTTTACAGGAGGGGCTAAAAACGATGTTAGAGATTTCTGTTCATTTTCATATTTCTAATTAACAGACTTTTTTGTACCGTGTTCCTTCAATGAACTAGTCTTTTTTCCATTTATTTGATGTACTTTATCTCCTCTAAGCATTCACATACGCCCTCAGTGGATTGTGGGACTTTAGGATCAGTCTTTTGGCCACCAGAGAACCATAACTAATGACAACATTAGGGAGGCTTTGCGAGCGTGGCCACCGAATGTCGATTCACCAAGCAATAAATAACGTGGGATTTTGTAATCTGCATGAATAAACATTTGTTATGTTTTTGAATCAGTTCAACACCAAAAGCCTTTAATTTAGGATGAGGGCTCTAGTCTTTTTTGGACAGAACTTTGAAGGTGAAGTGTTTGTATGCTTGTTAAAAGTAGTTTTAGAAATCCTCTCTTACTAACTAGCTCCTCAGGGTCATATTATGTGATCCCTGTCCCAGACGTCAAGCCCAAGCCCCCCCCCCAGTCCAGAAAGGCTTTATTGAGAAGCTGCCTGCCTCTCCTTGTGCAATTTGAGGCCGTCAGTGCGGCCATTTCTCCTCCCGGAGCCCCAAACAAGGTTTAAGAGAACGGATGACACCGCCACACAAGACGTCTTCAGAATGGCCACCTAATTAGAGTGACATTTGAAGCTTTTCTTTAGACCTTAATAACTCCCCTCCAAACCATTAGGATCTCTCTAATGACTCTGGGATGGGGGCCGCATCCCAAATGACACCCTATCCCCTTCGTAGTGCACTACTTTTGACCAGGGCCCGTAGGGGGAATAGGGTTCCATTTGAGACGCAGTCTATAACTATAGTCAGGAGACAGGCAGAGCAGGATGTGGTGAAACACATGGGCAGCCAGGCCAGGCCAAGGCGTGCGTTCTAAATGGCACCCTGTTCCCTATATAGTTCACTACTTTTGACCAGGGCCCATAGGGGAAAAGGGTGCAGCCAGCCACAATACAGGAGGTCCTATTATTTCCTCCATCTCTCTTCATTACCATCTTGTTCTGTTGTTTTCTCTTGTTATGAATGGGACTTTATGACAAGTGAGACAGACTAACAATGTCTATTCACAACTTGGAGGGATTATTAGTCAGTTCAGCCCTTCATTAGGCTAGAAAGAGAGAGATCCTTCTGTCACCTGCTAGGTCAATGAAGTGGCTTGTTTTGAATCGTTAATGGTTTGACTACACATATTATTTATGGTAATATAATCTGCTCTTTTTTTAAAAAGTTGTTTTACAACATGTTTTTGTATGATTTATATGTTTTGAATGACATAAATGTATCTTGGATTTTTATAGAGGCGATAGTGTCTATTTGTCTGAAGAGATAAACTGTGTAATATTAGTCTCTGGGCTGCTCCTCTGCTTTCTCTGTAAAGTCTCTCACACACGGCCGCTGCTGCAAGGCAGACTGGTGTTCTTAGCAGCGCAGTGCTGTCAACGCTGGAGCGGTAAGTGACACTTGGACTGTTTGAAACGTCCGTACCGCCTTGCAGTGTAAACACTTCAAATATAATGTGCTGCTTGTGCAGTGAACCGCACTTCACCGGATGGACGCTAGCCTATGGTAGCTTATCTTACTGCCCTCTGAGTCGCCCTAACACAGAGTTTGATGGCTATTCTCACTGGCTCCCGCAAAACTGAGCTTTTTTTTAGCATAAATTACTAGTGCATATTTTATGCAAACCATGGAATTAGTTAAATCACTTTTCATAATCATAGTAAAAAAAAAATCCCCCAAAGAAAAGTGTCTCAGAATCAAAGCTGTGAAGATGCCACTGTGAAATGTAAATCTAATGAGTATTTTGAAAACCTGTAGTGTTGTCTGATGAGGAGTCATTGTGCCAGGAGAATTCTACTCTTCCTCACTGTAAAAACAAAAATCACCCACAAATCTTGTTGTTTCAACTAATTATTATTCAGTAACTGGTTCCACAGCCTTTTTTTTTTTGTTTACTCAACTTTTCGGTCCAAGTGTTTCCTGAACAACAACAAAAATAGTTGTGCCAAACTTAGCTCCAACTTGAGAAAACTTTGGCTAACATTCTGTCCATTTAAAATGATGTGTTTGCTCAACTTGTCTCATATGTTCATTCAACTACAAATTATTATTTGGGCATTTTAACTAAAAAAGGCTTTGCAACTGGTTATACACACAATGTCTTCAACTTTAATGATACACGTTGACATACACGATTGCATGTATACTGTAATTATTATTCAATATGTCCTCACCTGGGATTTGAACTCACAATCATGCCATTCCGATATTCCTGCTATGCCACCATATCTGCTCCGATATTCCTGCTATGCCACCATATCTGCTCCGATATTCCTGCTATGCCACCATATCTGCCAACTACATTTAGTCCTTTAGCAGACACTCGTATCCAGAGCGACTTACAGGAGCAACCAGGGTTAAGTGCCTTGCTCAGTTATCAGTTAATCTGACTATTCTCTCATCATTCATTGTATTTACTTATTTCAGCAATTTGATGGTTTTCTATATAGTTGTCTAATGTTGGTGGGGCATATTACTCTGTTTTAATGTTACTCCTGAATCACTATGATAAATAAAATAGTTGTTCTTGAGTGTACTTTTAACAGAGGTGAGATTTAGAAGTGCATAGTGGAGCAATACAGGTGAAAACAGTCATTAACACAGACATGGTGGCGTAACAGGAAGATCGGAATGCTGTGAACCAAGAGGTTGTGAGTTCAAATCCCAGGGGAGGATGTGTTGAAGATGAATTACTGTATAAATAATATGTAAGTTGAAAACATTGTATTTTGAAGGCACTGTGTGTGTCTCTCAAATTAACTAGTTCTGCAGCAGTTTTTTAGTTAAGATGCCCAAATAATAATGTATAGATGAATTAACATATGAGACAATTTGAGTAAATACATCATTTAAGTTGACATAATTTTTGCCTACAATTACTCATGTTGGAGCAAATTTTTGACAAAATAAAAATGTTAAGTTCAGGTAACACTTTGACCAAAAAGTTGAGTAAACCCAAAAAAAGGCTGTGGAATCGGTTACTTAATAATATTTAGCTGAAACAACTAGATTTTTTTTTAGAGTGTCTAACAGTCACACATGCATACATTTTTACATAAGGGTGGCCTCAGGAATCAAACCCACAATCCTGGTGTTGCAAGCACCATGCTCTACCAATTGAGCCATACAGGACCACAGAAGCCATACAGG
Source organism: Coregonus lavaretus (assembly GCF_964263955.1). Taxonomy (NCBI): domain Eukaryota; kingdom Metazoa; phylum Chordata; class Actinopteri; order Salmoniformes; family Salmonidae; genus Coregonus; species Coregonus lavaretus. The sequence goes on along the minus strand of NW_028167175.1, from coordinate 1,123,543 downwards.
ACCACAGAAGCCATACAGGACCACAGAAGCCGTACAGGACCACAGAAGCCATACAGGACCACAGAAGCCATAGAGGACCACAGAAGCCGTACAGGACCACAGAAGCCATAGAGGACCACAGAAGCCATAGAGGACCACAGAAGCCATACAGGACCACAGAAGCCATACAGGACCACAGAAGCCGTACAGGACCACAGAAGCCATACAGGACCACAGAAGCCATACAGGACCAGATCATTTTTTTCTGGGAAAATGAAGTATTGTATTCTATTCCTATTGTATTGTATTCTAGTCATCTGTAAATAAATCCAAGGACACCTGAAGTTTATCACAGCGAGAGTAACTAGCACATTCAATGGTAACTGGAGGGGCACCCACTAACTTACACTGACTGACACCTTTCCAGTCTCCCCTTTGCTCAAAAAGCAGTAGAAGAATAAATTGGATAAACTGTAAAACACGATCTCCTATTGTGATTGAGTTTGAATACTGAACTCTGACCTCTGCTTGCTGGAGGACACGGGTTGAAGCAGTAGTCACATTTCAGCGAGCCAAACGAGAGAGGAGGAGAGAGAGAGAGACCAGTAAAGCTTCTGCTTCAAGCAGCACTCACTAAGTGACAGTTATGTATTCAATGTCCTTATTTCTCCCTCACAGGGGGCCCACTATAGGCTATATCATTAATATTATTATACCTTAATAATCCTGAAGATGTTTTTTTGTAAAAAAATTATTTGCCATCTGTCCTCAGCAGTGTGTGACTTGCACTTTATACAAATGATTGAATATAATTGTTTTGTGTCGCGTACATCCTTTTCAGAACACATCGATTTGATTTGATTTGCACAATATGTACATTTATGTCACTCACAATAAATATTTTTTGGCTCAACAGTTATTTTCAAGGAGTGTTTGTATATTGGGTACTCAGGTGCAATAACCCTGTAATATTGTTGTGCTCATATGTTAAGTCATTACTATGGATATTGTTGTACTCATATGTTAAGTCATTGCTATGGATATTGTTGTACTCATATGTTAAGTCATTGCTATGGATATTGTTGTACTCATATGTTAAGTCATTACTATGGATATTGTTGTACTCATATGTTAAGTCATTACTATGGACATTAAGTCTCCCGAGTGGCGCAGTGGTCTAAGGCACTGCATCGCAGTGCTAGCTGTGCCACTAGAGATCCAGGTTCGAATCCAGGCTCTGCTGTAGCTGGCCGCAACCGGGAGACCAATGGGGCGGCGCACAATTGGCCCAGCGTCGTCCAGGGGAGGGGAGGGAATGGCCGGCAGGGAGGTAGCTCAGTTGGTAGAGCATGGCGTTTGCAACGCCAGGGTTGTGGGTTCGATTCCCATGGGGTATGAAAAATAAAAAAGAATAATGTATGTACTAACTGTAAGTCGCTCTGGATAAGAGCGTCTGCTAAATGACGTAAATTACATTTCTTTCTTCTTATCATCGTTGCATATTTTTAGTATTTTTTTTTTGCATGTTGCATGTTGATAAACCATGGTCGTACACCTCCCCATTTGAAGCAGAGATCAGTAGCCATGTGATCTGTTAGGCTATGTTATACATCAGGACTAATACTATGTTGACTGAAATTTCAACTGTTGAAAAGATTTCTACAGAGAATTCAGGAAAGCTGTCAAACGTTTATTTTCAAATATATACTAAATTATATTTTTACGGCTCAGCTTAGTTGATGAGTTAATTTCTACTAGTATTTTGTTTCATATAATATATATTTATAGTTAAATGTTTGTCATGTAAATGACTAGGATACTTGAAATTATAGATTTTAATTTGTAGTTGTAGTTTCAATAAGAATAACGTGGAGATCTCCAGCTTGGCATTATACATATTATACACATTATATACATTATACACATCATATACATTATACACATTATATACATTATACACATTATATATATTATACACATTATACACATTATACACATTATATACATTATACACATTGTACACATTATATATATTATATACATTATACACATTATACACATTATATATATTATATATATTATACACATTATATACATTATACATATTATATATATTAAATACATTATATATATTATATACATTCTATACATTATATATATATTATATACATTATATACATTATACACATTATATATATTATATACACTATCTACATTAGCTACATTATGCAGTCTATGTGGGTGTTCAGTCTATGTGTGAGTTCAGTCTATGTGTGTGTGTTTAGTCTATGTGTGTGAGTTTAGTCTGTGTGTGTTAGTTTAGTCTATGTGTGAGTTTAGTCTGTGTGTGTGAGTTCAGTCTATGTGTGAGTTCAGTCTATGTGTGTGAGTTCAGTACACGTGTGTGTTTAGTCTATGTGTGTGTGTTTAGTCTGTGTGTGTTAGTTTAGTCTATGTGTGTGAGTTCAGTCTATGTGTGTGAGTTCAGTCTATGTGTGTGTTTAGTCTATGTGTGAGTTCAGTCTGTGTGTGTGAGTTCAGTCTATGTGTGAGTTCAGTCTATGTGTGTGAGTTCAGTACACGTGTGTGTTTACTACCTGTGTGTGTTTAGTAACGTTGCGTGTCTCTATGTGTAGATTAATGACATTAACTAACCAAGTATTCATTAGCCGTGCGGTTAGGATGGGGCGAGACAGAAGCGGCCAAGCAGAAAGCCACATGACTGAAGCACTGATAAGAGAAAATGAAACACATCTCTGAGGGCCAAGAGGGGGAAGGAAACGCCACTCCAAATTAGCTGCAGGCCCAATTAGTTGTTACTTCATTAGCCCAGCCAGCTTCAGGAGAGCAGGGGAGGGAGGTGGTGACCCATCTTTTGCTTAAATGGGATCCCCGGGATGCCCACTGGGCCCCCACACCCCTCGAACCAACTGGCCCTGCGAAAGTATATGGGCCCTGGTCAAAAGTAGTGCACTGTGTAGGGAATAGGGTGCCGTTTGAGACACAGACTTTCTCTCTTTCTGTTGTTTGCGTTGGTTCAGACAGGTGGCCGGGGGAGAGGAGGACTCTGGCACCAAACCAAGGATGACAGGAACACAGTTGTCTCATTTGTTTTGTTCTCAAACAGAAGAAGCTGACGAAGCTTACGGACGGTCATTTGGTCAGGGAACCCCTGCTGATTCTGCTTGTCCAACAATCTAAAGTATGTCAGTCTGTGGTCTGGTAGCGTTGAGGGTTAGTCTGTGGTCTGGTTGCGTTGAGGGTTTGGTTAATGGTCATGACCCAAGCTGTATTGCTAGTGAAGAGGATGGTTGGCTCCGCTGGGAGCTCAGCTGGTTCATGGACTTTAGTTTTTATAACTTAAATAATACTACAAATGTTACATTTCTCACAACCAAGGCACTCATTTGAGAATTTAGCTAGGGGTTATGACTTAATGGAAATGTAGTGTAAGTAAATGACCCTGTTGGGATTCATTCATAATTAATTAATTAATTAATGAAGTCATCAGCCAGTCACCTCCTGAGTTTCTGCCTGTAGCTTGATTAAAGTGTTCAGTTTCAGTGCCCTGAACATGACCTATTGCGATTTTACCTCACACACACACTGGGTTAAAAGTGCAATCGGCGATATTTACAACTGTTCAATGATCATTACAATAAGTGGAGGCACTGCCTTTGACTTAAGAAATAAACAGCATATTGTAGCTTTAATTTAGAAAATCGTTTTGTAAAAAAAATACTTAGAGATTAGCTCGATTTACAGGCACTTTTTGAAGCTTACTTGTCTGCTTGGTACATTGTGTATTGCATGAGGCATCAACATGTTTGACAAATGACTCCATAAACTTCATCGCCGCTTAGGAGAACCATCTGGCTATGCATGCTTTCTGTTCAGTCAAAGCCAGCCAGTGAAAAAACTGAATGACATCGCTATGTCAATTCAGGTGTCTGCTTGGGATATAGGAACATGATAAAAAAGTGAATTTTTACTTTTTTTGCCAGACATGAGGACAAATATCAACTTTTTACTGTCACTTATCATTTTTAGCATAAACCTCCCCTGCTCTACATGTATGGGCACTTTACAGCCCTTTGGATGATGTCAGGAGGGTGGGATGAATCCAGGTCGTCACTTTACAGCCCTTTGGATGATGTCAGGAGGGTGGGATGAATCCAGGTCGTCACTTTACAGCCCTTTGGATGATGTCAGGAGGGTGGGATGAATCCAGGTCGTCACTTTACAGCCCTTTGGATGATGTCAGGAGGGTGGGATGAATCCAGGTCGTCACTTTACAGCCCTTTGGATGATGTCAGGAGGGTGGGATGAATCCAGGTCGTCACTTTACAGCCCTTTGGATGATGTCAGGAGGGTGGGATGAATCCAGGTCGTCACTTTACAGCCCTTTGGATGATGTCAGGAGGGTGGGATGAATCCAGGTCGTCACTTTACAGCCCTTTGGATGATGTCAGGAGGGTGGGATGAATCCAGGTCGTCACTTTACAGCCCTTTGGATGATGTCAGGAGGGTGGGATGAATCCAAGTCTTCACTTTACAGCCCTCTGGATGATGTCAGCAGGGTGGGATGAATCCAGGTCTCGAGTAGCTGCTTCTAGAGTGACGAGGACCCCTCAGATGGAACCATGAGGCTCCTGGAGTCTCCTCACAGTCAGAAGAGAAGAGCTGTTTCATTTGATCGACTCTTATCTATCTAAGAGCCGAGTGGTGTGTGGAGCTGCTTGGCTGCTTAGATGGCTCAGATGGCCAGTCCCTGTCTCTCTTATCTTCCCAGGCTCACTGAGGTCTGTAGGGGACCCAAACCTCAAGCCGCGGGGCTGGCCCCCCTCCTCATCCTTATTCTGTCCTTCCTAGACCGGATGAAAGGATGAGGAAGCCGCCTCCTCTGCGGATGATAGGACGTGTGTCCAAAATGACACCCTATTCCCTACATTGTGCAACCACAGGGTTCAGGTCAAAAAGTAGTGCACTATATAGGAGATAGGGTGCTATTTGGGATGCAGACAGGGGCTCTGGAGGATGGAGGATGCTTGCCATATGGCCCTTTGTATTCCCAGGGGAGTGGGAGCCTTTTGGGATGCCCCCTATCTAAATGTACACCAGGGGTTTGGGACAATGGAGGCTGCCTGCATGTGACAAAGGCATTTTGGACAGTTTTTGTTTGACATGGAAGCATCTGTGAGAAAGAAGAATCTTTATTAGCATTTCTATTTGCATCCCAGATCATTTTTAATGAGTTTTGATACTGTGTCTTTGTGGATGGACGCAGGTCTTCCTCTTTCTCGAGGTTTGATTAAATAACCGGATGCGTTTGAAAATAATCATTCTTATTTGGATTGGGACTCTTGGGGCAGAGTTCCTACAAACTTTTTTTCCTTTTGGGGGAAAATGGTTTGGTATTGTTAAAATAGCAGGTTGACTATTCTCACTGGTAGATGCTCCCGTTATCAAATTAAAGATTGTGTGTGTGTTTGCATGTGTGTGTGTGTGTGTGTGTGTGTGTGTGTGTGTGTGTGTGTGTGTGTGTGTGTGTGTGTATGTGTGTGTGTGTATGTGTGTGTGTGTGTGTGTGTGTGTGTGTGTGTGTGTGTGTGTGTGTGTGTATGTGTGTGTGTGTGTATGTGTGTGTGTGTGTGTGTGTGTGTGTGTGTGTGTGTGTGTGTGTATGTGTGTGTGTGTATGTGTGTGTGTGTGTGTGTGTGTGTGTGTGTGTGTGTGTGTGTGTGTGTGTGTGTGTGTGTGTGTGTGTGTGTGTGTGTGTGTGTGTGTGTGTGTGTGTGTGTGTGTGTGTGTGTGTGTGTCTGTGTGTGTGTGTCTGTGCAGCAGTTGATTGTAAACAAAAAAACGACTCACGGTGAGAGAGTTAAAACAGGAGAGGGTGCATTACTGAATGTGCCCAGCTGAGGACATGCTTCCCTCAGACAGGACCCAAGCAATGTACAGATTTAGTCAGGTCCCCTTATCATGGCAGCATTATAGTGGTATGTGTAGTTATTCATTGGAAATCAGTGGTATTGTACACCATAAAAACAGTGGGAATGATCAATGTTGATAATTGAAGGGTCTTCACATTTTTTTTGAACACCTTTGTATACCACATTTTTTATTTTAATTTAATTGAACAGCCAACAATGGCAATTATGATATGGGTACTTAATATCAACATTTTGATATTAATTTGATATGAGTTTGGGACAGCAGCATAGGTGCTTTACATATATTATCAGGTCCCACAGAAATTTTGTTTCTATGACGTATGTGCAATGTGTTGAATTTCTTTGTTGAAATGTGTCTGTATGTCCAGATCTCTGTTTTTAAGATATCTGTTTTGTACATGTTTTCTTGTTTATATGTTCAGCTGCCCTGAGACTGCAGATGTAAATTAGCTGTCAGCTAAATCTGGTGCAACGCATCACTTCTCATATTCTGAAACTTGGACATTGTCCCTGCCAAATAAACGTTATAAGTAAATAAATAAATAATTGCTATTTTACCGTGTCATAAAACAACTTATCCCGTCCAGCCTAAGCTACCTTAGTTAAACCTTCCCCCTAAACCAGTAGGAGAGCTCCATGTACCAGGCTTTATTATGTATTAAGTGTGTATCTTATACGGACAATTGTCCTGCTGAAAGGTGGTCTGGTCGGTGGTCTGGCCGGTGGCCCTATCATGTCATATCCCATAGCCAAAATATTGAACTTTGAACTTTTCCCACGCAGGTGTAAGTCTAAGCTAGCGTAATATATGAGTTAATCTTCCATTGGCCACCAACTATAAGAGACCTCCATGCACCAGGCTTCATTATTAAGTGTGTATCATTGAGGACAATTTTCCTGCTGAAAGGTGGTCTGGTCGGTGGTCTGGTCGGTGGTCTACCTACCTGCCCAGAAGGCCGATCCAATCCTCCGAGCTCGGCCGGCCCCACGCCAGCTGCATGTCATTTCTATCAAACCAGGCCAGGGTCTGTCAATTAAGAAAACAGAGGGCAATCTGTGGGCGCTGAAAGAGATCCCCTCGGCCCTCTCGGAGCCTGAGAGACGGCCTTTTGTTCCCAGGCATGTCTCACATACTTTCAGAGTCCAGATAAGCTCGGGCTCCATGAAACCCTGCTTTATATTTGGCCACTGTAATGTCTCTGTGGGGTCAGGGTATATGGTTAAGCACAGTCAGTGAAAAGGTAATATTCCCGTCCCCTCATAATGGGGCAATAGATGCCACCAACGGGTTAGGTGGTCCTGAGGCCTGGGACATTCGCTGAATGATTTCCCCTCTCCCGTGTGTGAGGTGCCTGCCTGCCTGCCCACCACCCCACCACCCACCGTAGTCTAAAAGTAGTGTACCGTATAAGGAATAGGATGCCATTTGGGACGCAATCCTACCACCACCAGATCTAAACAGCCAAACAAGAGGGCAGCTCAGGCTGTTTCCTCAAATGGGCTTAACAGCTACTCTATACCTGGATCTACTACAGGCCAGGGGGAAAGACATTAGTTTGAGCCCTGGTCTGGCTCTGGCTCTGAGACCACCCAGTGTCCACATAAACAGGTAGATCAAGGTGGGGTTGAAACCCGAGGAGGGGAGAGGGAGAGAGGGAGGAAGAGCCGAGGTATGGGCCAGGACGGCCAGGCACTCTCTTCCCAGCTGCGTCCCAAACTACACCCTGTTTCCTATATGATATAGTGCACTAGTTAATGCACTATACAGGGAATAGGGGGCCATTTTAGACACACGCCGTCTCCTCTTGCTTTCTCTCAATGACTCAGTGTTGCTGTGGCTTACTATAAAATGTGTCCTACTGCTCTTTTAAACAGAACAAGGCTTTAGCTTTAAGTAAATGCCAGGAATTCCTGACAGGCTACTTCAGCTGTATTAGATGTTGTTTCTCTATCTGGCCTGTATGGAACAGTTGTTATCTGACGTCTGTTGGCTTCTTAAATTTAAAAAAAATAGTTTGCTGTATAGTTTGTTTAGAATGAAGTATGTAATTCAGAATATTAGCTTTTTAGTAAATATCAAACAAATATTATATTATGTTAAACTAAAACTTAAAATCGAACATTCCATTTAGAGTTTTTGGACGCCTGGAAAGCCAAGATAGTGTTTCACTTATCACAGTCATCAAGATTACATTGGAGATGTCTAGGAACTGGCCCCACGTTTTATCTTGAATGTAAATATGAAGCTGGAAGTAGAAGTCTAAGTGTTGTTGTTCATTAGTTTACTCCAATTAGAGGAGGGCTGGTAGGTTAGGGGAAAATAATAAAGGAAAAAATATATATACATATATATATATATTTATATATATATATTTTTAAACATATATATATATATATACAGTGAGGGAAAAAGGTATTTGATCCCCTGCTGATTTTGTACATTTGCCCACTGACAAAGAAATGATCAGTCTATAATTTTAATGGTAGGTTTATTTGAACATTGAGAGACAGAATAACAACAAAAAAATCCAGAAAAACGCATGTCAGAAATGTTATAAATTGATTTGCATTTTAATAAGGGAAATAAGTATTTCCCTCACTGTATATATATACTTACAAAAACATATACAGTATGGGGGATTGGAAATGATGCAGACAATTACATTGATGGAAGCCACAATCTATCTGCAATATTAAATATGAACCAAGAACAATTAGTTACCCCGAAAGAAAAGTGTGTTTTTGTTGCCGTGGTGCCATCAGATAAATATAAAGACCATGCCTAGTGCTCTTGAACATTAGTTTTTGGCAACTTCCTGTGGAGGCATACAACACGGGTGTGTCCCAAATGGCACCCTATTTCCTATATAGTGCACTACTTTTGACCATTGCCTTATGGACTCTATTGACCCTGGTCAAACGTAGTGCACTATAAATGGGATATGGTGCCATTTGGACGCATTCACAGCCTCCCTCCCTCCCTCCCTCCCTCCCTCCCTCCCTCCCTCCCTCCCCCCTCCCTTCCTCCCTCCCTCCCTCCCTCCCTCCCTCCCTCCCTCCCTCCCTCCCTCCCTCCCTCCCTCTCTCCCTCCCTCCCTCCCTCCCTCCCTCCCTCCCTCCCTCCCTTCCTCTCTCCCTCCATCCCTCCTTCCTTCCTTCCTTCCTTCCTTCCTTCCTTCCTTCCTTCCTTCCTTCCTTCCTTCCTTCCTTCCTTCCTTCCTTCCTTCCTTCCTTCCTTCCTTCCTTCCTTCCTTCCTTCCTTCCTTCCTTCCTTCCTTCCTTCCTTCCTTCCTTCCTTCCTTCCTTCCTTCCTTCCTTCCTTCCTTCCTTCCCTGCCTCCCTGCCTCCCTCCCTGCCTGCCTCCCTGCCTCCCTCCCTGCCTGCCTCCCTCCCTCCCTGCCACCAAGTCTTTGTTAACACTAGCTCTGCTTTAAAACCCCACAGCCTTTCAAGCCTCCCATTATGCCAGAGTCAGTGGGGTAGAAAGAGAAAGAGCCTTTTCTGCAGTCATGTGGCCATACTGGCATTATACACAGTTCAGTATGAGATATTTGTGAGTCGTATAAACAGAGAGGCTGTGAGGCTTCTGGAAAGACGTTTTTATAATTGGGAGTTATATAAGTGGTTAAATCCTCCAGAGAAGGATTTCATTTTTTCTTCTTTCTTTCCTCTCCTCTATTGTGTGTTTTTGAAAAGCCTCACAGGGAAGACCTCACAGCAGAGAGGGGACAAATCCTTTGACACAACCATTCTGGTTAGGTTAGAGTCACGTCCCAAATGGCACCCTATCCCCTAAATAGTGCATTACCATAGTGGGCTCTGGTCAAAAGTAGTGCACTATATAGGGAATAGTGTACCATTTGGGACGCTCGCTAGGAATAAGTGAAGTCTTGAAGTCCCAGAGAAGAAATGCGGCTAATTGTCCCCTGCTGTGTAGTTTTTGTGCAAGGTGTTTTACAAATTAAATTACAGCTGCTGTGAAGTGCCGTGCAGTGCAGAATGTGTAGCAAGCGGAGGTAGGAGGTAGGAGGGGAGGTATAGGATAGGTTTTTATCTGTGTGCTGTGATGATGAACGTGTACACCGGTGTTCCACTTGACAGCTGTGGTAGGCAGGCAGGCAGGTGGGAGGAGAGATCCGTTTTTACCCACTCTCACAGATCAAGCTTTTTATTCCAGTACAGTAATCACTGATGGGCCCATGCAGAAGCAGAAGCCTGTAGAGTAGAATGGAGTACCAATGGGTAGATTGTTCTGAGGGAAGCAGACTGAATACAACTTCAGTCTTTAACTTTAGGAGGAAAATCGAGATTGGCTCATTTAAACTGATTTACATATTTTGGCCAGTATGTTTTTTCTGATCGTTTTTTCATTTTATTTAGATTCGTATTGTGAATGTGTTACTTTTTTTTTTTTTGCATGAGCATCATACAAGCACAACATGTTATACAAAGAGAGAACTGAAAACCAGTGTTCGTCGCAATCACTTGAAAGCTCCCCACTGCTTTTAGGAGTTTAGCCTGGTAACACACCCTTGAGTCTATTTGTTCTGGTTCTGTTCCTCTCTCTGTAGCCTCTCCGCCCCAATTATAAACTCTACGTGTGTGTGTGTGTGCGTTTGTGTGTGTGTCCGTGTCCGTGTGTGTGTCCATGAGTGTGAGATTTTGATTCCACCCGTGTCTGTGTCTGTTTATGCGTGTGTGTCCGATGTGTACCAGTCTCTCTGGTGGTCTGGGCCCCCCGGTTGGCCCAGCTGTGAGTGATTGTGTACAGTGTGTAAATGTGGTGCTAGCCGGGGTCAGTCAGGCGTGACCCTGGCCATGTCAGGCCTTGCGTTGGGAGGGAGGGAGAGTTTGTGTCCCAAATGGCACCCCAATAACCGATATAGTGCACTAGGTTTGACTAGGGCCCTATGGGTAGCGGGGCACTATGTAAGGGATAGAGCACCGTTTGGGAGAGACAGCAGAGCAGAACGCTTCCAGGCTCCAGCAGGGTGTGTTTTCCTCTCCCTACCTTGGCCAGCCCCAGCCCAGCTCACAAACAAGGACCGCACTCAAACGGCACCCTGTTCCTAAACAGGGCACTACTTTTGACCAGAGCTCTGTATAGGGAATAGGGTGCCGTTTGGTATGTACATATGGATTTAGGTACAACTTGATGCCCCCTTGATGTTTGTTAACATACATTTGATTCCCTGTTTTCGGTCAGACTGGTCAGAATGCTGGTGTGGTGTGACCTTGTAAAAGTTGGATGTTGTGTGTGGATTATTTTATAACATTCCCACTTGTATTTTATGTTATCAAAGTACTAATTTCATGTGATTCCTATTTGATTCTTTATTGAATTTCTGCATAGGATCCAAACCTGTGTTGTTGTGTGAGCCACTGAAAATTTTCCTCAGCTTTCTTCAGAGACTGGATGCTTTGATTTAACCAATGAGCTGTCTTCTAAGCCGAGCCACTGCAGGGCGTGAGAAGGGCTTCCCTACAACAGCCCCTACCACCACCAGTTAAACATTTTCATGGTGGATTTGAAATGAGATTATGCACGGGTTCAATTGACTTAATGGATTTCAAGAGGACTAGATCCTGTTAATGAATAGGGTGCCCTAAGGCTGCTTGCCCCCACCAATAGCAAGCTAATCTGGCATGCAAATTAAATCCTGCCTCAATATGGCTGCCTCTTTAATGTCATCCATTACACACTTTCCCTTATTGATATGTATTATTATAGCAGAATAGGCTTCTAAACAAACGGACTGGCCCTACATGAGGGAGGTGATTATGGGGTGAATGGGACCCATGCTGGGCAGGGGGAGAGTGGAGGCAGGGGTGTGTGTGTGTGTGTGTGTGTGTGTGTGTGTGTGTGTGTGTGTGTGTGTGTGTGTGTGTGCGTGCGTGCGTGCGTGCGTGCGTGCGTGTGTGCGTGCGTGCGTGCGTGCGTGTGTGTGTGAGCAGGGTAGTAGAATCAGCATGTAGCCCTCCCTATAGCCTATAGAATGGGGTCAAGTCCAGCGGAGGGAGCTGTGCTGTTTCTCTGTCCCTCTCAGCCGCTGTGCTGTTTCTCTGTCCCTCTCTCAGCCGCTGTGCTGTTTCTCTGTCCCTCTCAGAGCCGCTGTGCTGTTTCTCTGTCCCTCTCTCAGCCGCTGTGCTGTTTCTCTGTCCCTCTCAGCCGCTGTGCTGTTTCTCTGTCCCCCTCAGAGCCGCTGTGCTGTTTCTCTGTCCCTCTCAGCCGCTGTGCTGTTTCTCTGTCCCCCTCAGAGCCGCTGTGCTGTTTCTCTGAGGTAGGTAGGCACTTATGTAGTATTATAAACTAGATTATTAATCTAAAAAGGTCAAATTGGTTATAATTTTTGGGGGAATTTGGGAACAATATCCCAATACAGACTTATCTATGTTTAGTGTTTCCTGTTTTGGACGTATATTCCACACATTACCTCACAGGCTTCAATAGGCCTGTCTCCTTCACCACAGGCTTCAATAGGCCTGTCTCCTTCACCACAGGCTTCAATAGGCCTGTCTCCTTCACCACAGGCTTCAATAGGCCTGTCTCCTTCACCACAGTGCATTCCACTACATTTACCACTGGAGCCTGCTTTACGTAAAGAAGAAACATTAGGTGTGTTGTTGTGTTGAAACATGTACGCACTCACTAACTGTAAGTCGCTCTGGATAAGAGCGTCTGCTAAATGACTAAAATGTAAAACGTAAATGTGTTGAGTTCAGTTTATTTGGAGTCCTAATCTGGCTGAAGGCTGAAGGCCGTAGCGTAGTGTGATGTCTGGCTGCCATGAGACGTTCTTGGCATTCTTAGCCCCTCTCTCTCTCTCTATGTCTTCATCTCTGCTGATGTCTTCATGCCTGGTTACCCAGGAGCCTGCTTTGTTAGTGTCTAACAGGGGGGATAGTTAGGGGTCATTGGGAGGCCAGGTGCGCGTCCCAAATGGCACTGTATTAGTGTGCTAATGTAGACCTGAGCCCTGTGGGTCCTGGTTGTCCCAAATGGCACCCTATTTCCAATACAGCGCTCTGGTCCAAAGTAGTGCACTAGAAAGAGAACAGGGTGAGATTTCAGACACAAACCCAGGTTGCACCCTAACCTCATCCCAGCCGGGGCTACCTGCTTTGGCTTATCAGGAGAAGACTGTATTACACACAGAATGTATATAGACGGTATACACACTGAGTAGACAAAACATCAAGGACACCTGATCTTTCCATGACATAGACTGACCAGGAGAATCCAGGTGAAAGCTATGACCCCTTATTGATGTCACTTGTTAAATCCACTTCAAATCAGTGTAGATGAAGGGGAGGAGACGGGTTAAAGAAGGATTTTTAAGCGTGGAGACAATTGAGACATGGATTGTGTATGTGTGCCATTCAGAGGGTGAATGGGCAAGACAAAAGATTTCAGTGCCTTTGAACGGGGTATGGTAGTAGGTGCCAGGCGCACCGGTTTGTGTCAAGAACTGCAACGCAGCTGGGTTTTTCACGCTCAACAGTTCCCCCGTGTGTATCAAGAATGGTCCACCACCCAAAGGACATCCAGCCAATTTGACAAAACTCAATATTAGGAAGGTGTCCTTAATGTTTTGGGGGGTTGACTGAGAATACTCCTCTTAGTTATGGCTACTTTCTCATCCATTGAAAAAGCTTGGTATGAAGTTGGTCAAGTTCAGCTACTGATGTTATGAAACCGTTGCTCTAGAAGTACAATGTCGGTCAATATTCATTGCACTTAACTTTACATTGCTAAACTGTATACTAGGTGTGTCTTGTCCAGTAGTCTATGTCTCATGATGTAAGCTTCCCTTATTGAGACAGGCTGGTTGTCTGATTCAATCTGTCTCAACCTCTCTCAATACACACTTCAGCACAAGTCTTTCTTTTGAGAGAAATTAAATAAGACGTGAATTGAATATTTTCAATTTATCTGACAGGAGTCAGGAGTCCTGGTAAATAAAAAAATAAATAAAAAAAACATGGTTCTAATGCAGGCCAGATAGGTATGGTTGAGTGTGTGAGCCTCATTTCAAGCACAATTAACTTGAAATGGAGTCCTGCAGGATCAATAGGTCCTAGTTGATCCAGGGGGTCTCTGCCACTCCATGGAAATAGCCCACATATGGTAATACAACCCAGTGTGTGTGTGTGTGTGTGTGTGTGTGTGTGTGTGTGTGTATGTGTGTTAATGCAACCCCACCCCAACAGAGGATTTACTTCTGCCGCTGTGGTTCCAGACCAACATGAATAACAAACAGTGGGGCCACCCCTTGGGAGCCATCTTCTTTTATCCCAACTCCAATTAATCTTTAGGGGAGATACCATTTAGACCTAATGAAACAGGGGGTAACAATTATGTGGCTGTGTTGTTGATACTGAAAGGTAATGGCACCAGAATAACATGCCGTATGATTTTCTGAGCCTTGGGAGGGGTGTCAATGTCGTTTTGCCTCGGGCTGTTTCTGTAAAGTCACGTCACAACGTACCCACACTGATGAAACAATAACAAGATAAAAAGCCAGATCTATGTTACTGCATTATGTAAAGCCAGCTCTATGTTACTGCATTATGTAAAGCCAGCTCTATGTTACTGCATTATGTAAAGCCAGCTCTATGTTACTGCATTATGTAAAGCCAGCTCTATGTTACTGCATTATGTAAAGCCAGCTCTATGTTACTGCATTATGTAAAGCCAGCTCTATGTTACTGCATTATGTAAAGCCAGCTCTATGTTACTGCATTATGTAAAGCCAGCTCTATGTTACTGCATTATGTAAAGCCAGCTCCATGTTACTGCATTATGTAAAGCCAGCTCTATGTTACTGCATTATGTAAAGCCAGATCTATGTTACTGCATTATGTAAAGCCAGCTCTATGTTACTGCATTATGTAAAGCCAGCTCTATGTTACTGCATTATGTGAAGCCAGCTCTATGTTACTGCATTATGTAAAGCCAGCTCTATGTTACTGCATTATGTGAAGCCAGCTCTATATTACTGCATTATGTAAAGCCAGCTCTATGTTACTGCATTATATACATGCTCATGGTCGTCTTTCAAGAGAGTTCAAACATTTTGTTGTTTCACCTCCCTTTTTACTGCATTTCTTGCTAAAATCATGACTTGCTGTACCTTAGTAGGCTGTTAAGGGGACAATGATGTAAACAAAGGAGAAATGAATGACTGACTGAGTGACCTCATGCTTAGTCCTCAAGTCTCTGCTTCGCCTTGATCAGATAAATAACAACAAGACGAAAGTGAAGCTAAAGCTAGCAGTCAGACGTGTGCTGCTCACTGTGCTTCTGAAACAATTCCCTAATGGGTGCTTATGTGAAATGCAACTTTCCCTTGCATTTCCAGGCTCAGAATGTGTGTGGCATTTATTTGCAGAACTCCATTTCAATTTGCAGGGACTGGCAGCTGAAGGAGGCACAGGGGACGCTGCCTCATCGCCTCCACTTACTAACGTTATAGACCTTATAGGAGGCTGCCTGGAGGGAACACACACACACACACACACACACGCACACGCACACACACACACACACACACACACACACACACACACACACACACACACACACACACACACACACACACACACACACACACTGTTATAGGCCTTATAGGCCCTGCCTAGGAGGGAACCCTCAGCAGGCTGCAACACTTAAACGTCTGAAGACCTCCACCAGTCAATGTAATGTGCACTGCTCTGATGGATCCAGATTCCCCATCCATTCCTGTGTGTGTGTGTGTGTGTGTGTGTGTGTGTGTGTGTGTGTGTGTGTGTGTGTGTGTGTGTGTGTGTGTGTGTGTGTGTGTGTGTGTGTGTGTGTGTGTGTGTGTGTGTGTGTGTGTGTGTGTGTGTGTGTGTGTGTGTGTGTGTGTGTGTGTGTGTGTGTGTGTGTGGGTGGGGTGGTAGGGTGGGCTAAGGCTTGCTCACAAGTGCATGTAGAAAGCATGATTTGATTCCACAGTCAGAGAAGTGTCTCTGAATCTTCTTTCTAATCTCTGGTTGTTTGTTTAAAACAATCAAACATATTAAATAAAACAAATAACAACCGACAACAAGGGAGTAGTGTATTCTAATGTAGTCATCTCAACAGATGGACATCGATGGTTAGAAGTCATATGGCCTGTGTCACGTCATAAGACTTTATCAATATTTAGTACTCTACTTTGATCGGTTAAAAACAGATACAGTTTTTAAGTCCATATGGGAAAACAAAAGCTAATTCAACTTTCATTATACTACCAATCTGGCATAATCACCAAAATAGTACAGCAAACCCCCCCCCTCCCAAAAAAAAAAATAATGTTTGGAGGTGAAATTAAAACAGCACAACGGACAAATTAACAAATTAACTTATTCACCAACAACAACATAACAGCACGACAGACCATTGGCAATATCATCTGTAGCCTAGCTGTGTCCCTTTTGGCTCAGCCTGGGATTTTTAATTGTTTGATAATTCATCTCGGAGCACTAATTTACCCCCCACCGTCAGAGTTGTATGTTCCACCATTTAGTGAAACATTCCCACAGAATTCTAAATGAGCTGGTGGCATATAAAGGCTGTGTTCCGGGGAATAGCACCTATTTATGGACGGGTTTTTCAAGACCCGTTCATCAACATTAACCCTTTGGGGAAAAAAATAATGCCCATATGCTACATTTTCAGGACATTCTATTCGAAAGTCCTTGTG
Organism: Coregonus lavaretus; assembly: GCF_964263955.1. NCBI lineage: Eukaryota > Metazoa > Chordata > Actinopteri > Salmoniformes > Salmonidae > Coregonus > Coregonus lavaretus. The sequence continues at coordinate 1,106,901 of NW_028167175.1, read as the reverse complement.
AGCAACAGTACTTTCATTCCTGTTGTAGCTACTGTATCAACTAATGTGTGTGTGATTCAAGTTTCCTTTTAGTAGCTAGTACAAGTTTGTGGATGCAGTATTTTGTTTTCCCAGTTTCGATTTGATGAGCCAGAATTACATTTGATAGTTTCTGATTGAATACAGCCGGTTTTGTCCTCCTTTCCATTTGGTTGTGTGGTCCGTCCTGTCCTGTCCTGTCTCTGGCCTGCAAGTCAGGGTTAGGGTTAGGGTTAGGTTTAGGGTTAGGGTTAGGGTTAGGGCAGTGGTAGAGGGGGGTTGTGTGGTCTGTCCTGTCCTGTCTCTGTCTCTGGCCTGCAGGTGGGCTCTTCCATCTGTGATGAAGAGGTCAGCATCACTGAGGGTCACAGGGCCACATGGTGTTCTGAGACCACCGAGGCCTCCGAGTCCTCCCTCTCCCGTCCCCACTGGTCAATAAACTATTACAGGGCTCCCCACCCTCTCCCCACAGTGACTAATGCCTCTGAGCTCAGATGGACTGTTAAAGGTTAATGCTGGACCCTGACCTCCGTCACATCTGACAAATACTGTCATTGTTTGATACCCAGATCTCCCAGCTTGTAGCTTGTATAATTGAGGCTGGTTTAAAAGATCACCAGGGTGAGCTGTTCAGACTAGATAGACAACTATGCATGGAAGTGCACGGTCTGAAATTCTAATTCCTAATTGTAGGCCAATGCACTTGGTGGAATAGTGTTATATTATCACAGACCTTGGTTGGTCTCTTGACTGATGTGCTGTGATTCAGAGGTTGATTCAGAGGTTAGTTTGTAACAAGCAAAGAAGAGCGTATCAGTTTATTGAACGGGTGAAACAGTTAAAATCCCACTGTGTGGATATTTATCGCGCTGTACAGAGCAGCCTTTCTCAAACCTATCGTCTGGGACACGCAGCCTTTCCATGTGTTTGATCTATTCCACAGCTAGCACACCTGATTCACCCTTGTCAACTAATCATCAAGCCCTTGACGAGGTGAATCGGTTGAGCTAGTTCAGGGCTACAACAACATGGTGAAACGTCTGGGGGTCCTCGAGGAGAGGTGTGAGAACCACCAGTATAGAGTATGACTACAAAAAAACGACTACAGTGGTATGGCAGTAATATAGTCATGTCAGTAATATGATAATCAGTGTGTAGTGTTAATGGAGTCCTATGATAGTCGGTGTGTTACGTCAGTGTTAATGGAGTCCTATGATAGTCGGTGTGTTACGTCAGTGTTAATGGAGTCCTATGATAGTCGGTGTGTTACGTCAGTGTTAATGGAGTCCTATGATAGTCGGTGTGTTACGTCAGTGTTAATGGAGTCCTATGACAGTCGGTGTGTTACGTCAGTGTTAATGGAGTCCTATGATAGTCGGTGTGTTACGTCAGTGTTAATGGAGTCCTATGATAGTCAGTGTGTTACGTCAGTGTTAATGGAGTCCTATGATAGTCGGTGTGTTACGTCAGTGTTAATGGAGTCCTATGATAGTCGGTGTGTTACGTCAGTGTTAATGGAGTCCTATGATAGTCGGTGTGTTACGTCAGTGTTAATGGAGTCCTATGATAGTCGGTGTGTTACGTCAGTTTTAACAGAGTCCTATGATAGTCGGTGTGTTACATCAGTGTTAATGGAGTCCTATGATAGTCAGTGTGTTACGTCAGTGTTAACCTCTTAAGGATCTGACAATTTTATTCAATTTTCGCCTAAAATGACATACCCAAATCTAACTGCCTGTAGGTCAGGACCTGAAGCAGGGATATGCATATTATTGATACCATTTGAAAGGAAACACTTTGAAGTTTGTGGAAATGTGAAATTAATGTAGGAGAATATATCTGAATATCTGGTAAAAGATAATACATTCAAAAAAACATGTGTTTTCTATTTATTTTTTGGTTCCATCACCTTTGAAATGCAAGAGAAAGGCCACAATATAATATTGCAGTTTAGGCACAATTTAGATTGTGGCCACTAGATGGCAGCATTGTGTGTGCAAAGTTTCAGATTGATCCAGTGAAGCATTGCAATACCGGACTATTTTGTATCAAGTCTGCCCAAATGTGCCGAATTGGTAAATTGATACATTTTCAAGTACATAACTATAGAGAACATACAAAAATGATACGGTAATACAAAATGTAAGTTTACACACTCCCAGGAATGTCATACATGATGGATCATTAGCTTATACACTAACTTTCACACATCTAGATGGCCGGGCGGGGTGGGTGTGGAGCCAGCGACAGCATGGGTTCAAACTGTAGAACCCAGTTCCTACATTTGAATATAAAAATTGATTTTATCAAACAAAACTATGCTACATTTTATCTCTGGGACCCTTAGGATGACAAATCAGAGCAAGATTACTGAATGTAAGTACATTATTTACCTTCAGAGGTGAATGTATCAAACCAGTTGCCGTGATAATATTTTTGTT
>NW_028167175.1:1085567-1104242 GCF_964263955.1 Coregonus lavaretus | reverse complement strand
TATATATTATATACATTATATACATTATACACATTATATATATATATTATATACACTATCTACATTAGCTACATTATGTAGTCTATGTGTGTGTTCAGTCTATGTGTGTGAGTTCAGTCTATGTGTGTGAGTTCAGTATATGTGTGTGTTTAGTCTATGTGTGTGTGTTTAGTCTATGTGTGTTAGTTTAGTCTGTGTGTGTGAGTTCAGTCTATGTGTGTGAGTTCAGTACACGTGTGTGTTTACTACCTGTGTGTGTTTAGTCTATGTGTGTTAGTTTAGTCTGTGTGTGTGAGTTCAGTCTATGTGTGTGAGTTCAGTACACGTGTGTGTTTACTACCTGTGTGTGTTTAGTCTATGTGTGTGAGTTCAGTCTGTGTGTGTGAGTTCAGTCTATGTGTGAGTTCAGTCTATGTGTGAGTTCAGTCTATGTGTGAGTTCAGTCTATGTGTGAGTTCAGTCTATGTGTGTGAGTTCAGTCTGTGTGTGTGAGTTCAGTCTATGTGTGAGTTCAGTCTATGTGTGTGAGTTCAGTCTATGTGTGAGTTCAGTCTATGTGTGTGAGTTCAGTCTATGTGTGAGTTCAGTCTATGTGTGTGAGTTCAGTACACGTGTGTGTTTACTACCTGTGTGTGTTTAGTAACGTTGCGTGTCTCTATGTGTAGATTAATGACATTAACTAACCAAGTATTCATTAGCCGTGCGGTTAGGATGGGGCGAGACAGAAGCGGCCAAGCAGAAAGCCACATGACTGAAGCACTGATAAGAGAAAATGAAACACATCTCTGAGGGCCAAGAGGGGGAAGGAAACGCCACTCCAAATTAGCTGCAGGCCCAATTAGTTGTTACTTCATTAGCCCAGCCAGCTTCAGGAGAGCAGGGGAGGGAGGTGGTGACCCATCTTTTGCCTAAATGGGATCCCCGGGATGCCCACTGGGCCCCCACGCCCCTCGAACCAACTGGCCCTGCGAAAGTATATGGGCCCTGGTCAAAAGTAGTGCACTGTGTAGGGAATAGGGTGCCGTTTGAGACACAGACTTTCTCTCTTTCTGTTGTTTGCGTTGGTTCAGACAGGTGGCCGGGGGGAGAGGAGGACCCTGGCACCAAACCAAGGATGACAGGAACACAGTTGTCTCATTTGTTTTGTTCTCAAACAGAAGAAGCTGACAAAGCTTACGGACGGTCATTTGGTCAGGGAACCCCTGCTGATTCTGCTTGTCCAACAATCTAAAGTATGTCAGTCTGTGGTCTGGTAGCGTTGAGGGTTAGTCTGTGGTCTGGTTGCGTTGAGGGTTTGGTTAATGGTCATGACCCAAGCTGTATTGCTAGTGAAGAGGATGGTTGGCTCCGCTGGGAGCTCAGCTGGTTCATGGACTTTAGTTTTTATAACTTAAATAATACTACAAATGTTACATTTCTCACAACCAAGGCACTCATTTGAGAATTTAGCTAGGGGTTATGACTTAATGGAAATGTAGTGTAAGTAAATGACCCTGTTGGGATTCATTCATAATTAATTAATTAATTAATGAAGTCATCAGCCAGTCACCTCCTGAGTTTCTGCCTGTAGCTTGATTAAAGTGTTCAGTTTCAGTGCCCTGAACATGACCTATTGCGATTTTACCTCACACACACACTGGGTTAAAAGTGCAATCGGCGATATTTACAACTGTTCAATGATCATTACAATAAGTGGAGGCACTGCCTTTGACTTAAGAAATAAACAGCATATTGTAGCTTTAATTTAGAAAATCGTTTTGTAAAAAAAATACTTAGAGATTAGCTCGATTTACAGGCACTTTTTGAAGCTTACTTGTCTGCTTGGTACATTGTGTATTGCATGAGGCATCAACATGTTTGACAAATGACTCCATAAACTTCATCGCCGCTTAGGAGAACCATCTGGCTATGCATGCTTTCTGTTCAGTCAAAGCCAGCCAGTGAAAAAACTGAATGACATCGCTATGTCAATTCAGGTGTCTGCTTGGGATATAGGAACATGATAAAAAAGTGAATTTTTACTTTTTTTGCCAGACATGAGGACAAATATCAACTTTTTACTGTCACTTATCATTTTTAGCATAAACCTCCCCTGCTCTACATGTATGGGCACTTTACAGCCCTTTGGATGATGTCAGGAGGGTGGGATGAATCCAGGTCGTCACTTTACAGCCCTTTGGATGATGTCAGGAGGGTGGGATGAATCCAGGTCGTCACTTTACAGCCCTTTGGATGATGTCAGGAGGGTGGGATGAATCCAGGTCGTCACTTTACAGCCCTTTGGATGATGTCAGGAGGGTGGGATGAATCCAGGTCGTCACTTTACAGCCCTTTGGATGATGTCAGGAGGGTCGGATGAATCCAGGTCGTCACTTTACAGCCCTTTGGATGATGTCAGGAGGGTGGGATGAATCCAGGTCGTCACTTTACAGCCCTTTGGATGATGTCAGGAGGGTGGGATGAATCCAGGTCGTCACTTTACAGCCCTTTGGATGATGTCAGGAGGGTGGGATGAATCCAGGTCGTCACTTTACAGCCCTTTGGATGATGTCAGGAGGGTGGGATGAATCCAAGTCTTCACTTTACAGCCCTCTGGATGATGTCAGCAGGGTGGGATGAATCCAGGTCTCGAGTAGCTGCTTCTAGAGTGACGAGGACCCCTCAGATGGAACCATGAGGCTCCTGGAGTCTCCTCACAGTCAGAAGAGAAGAGCTGTTTCATTTGATCGACTCTTATCTATCTAAGAGCCGAGTGGTGTGTGGAGCTGCTTGGCTGCTTAGATGGCTCAGATGGCCAGTCCCTGTCTCTCTTATCTTCCCAGGCTCACTGAGGTCTGTAGGGGACCCAAACCTCAAGCCGCGGGGCTGGCCCCCCTCCTCATCCTTATTCTGTCCTTCCTAGACCGGATGAAAGGATGAGGAAGCCGCCTCCTCTGCGGATGATAGGACGTGTGTCCAAAATTACACCCTATTCCCTACATTGTGCAACCACAGGGTTCAGGTCAAAAAGTAGTGCACTATATAGGAGATAGGGTGCTATTTGGGATGCAGACAGGGGCTCTGGAGGATGGAGGATGCTTGCCATATGGCCCTTTGTATTCCCAGGGGAGTGGGAGCCTTTTGGGATGCCCCCTATCTAAATGTACACCAGGGGTTTGGGACAATGGAGGCTGCCTGCATGTGACAAAGGCATTTTGGACAGTTTTTGTTTGACATGGAAGCATCTGTGAGAAAGAAGAATCTTTATTAGCATTTCTATTTGCATCCCAGATCATTTTTAATGAGTTTTGATACTGTGTCTTTGTGGATGGACGCAGGTCTTCCTCTTTCTCGAGGTTTGATTAAATAACCGGATGCGTTTGAAAATAATCATTCTTATTTGGATTGGGACTCTTGGGGCAGAGTTCCTACAAACTTTTTTTCCTTTTGGGGGAAAATGGTTTGGTATTGTTAAAATAGCAGGTTGACTATTCTCACTGGTAGATGCTCCCGTTATCAAATTAAAGATTGTGTGTGTGTTTGCATGTGTGTGTGTGTGTGTGTGTGTGTGTGTGTGTGTGTGTGTGTGTGTGTGTGTGTGTGTATGTGTGTGTGTGTGTATGTGTGTGTGTGTGTGTGTGTGTGTGTGTGTGTGTGTGTATGTGTGTGTGTGTGTATGTGTGTGTGTGTGTGTGTGTGTGTGTGTGTGTGTGTATGTGTGTGTGTGTATGTGTGTGTGTGTGTGTGTGTGTGTGTGTGTGTGTGTGTGTGTGTGTGTGTGTGTGTGTGTGTGTGTGTGTGTGTGTGTGTGTGTGTGTGTGTGTGTGTGTGTGTGTGTGTGTGTGTGTGTCTGTGTGTGTGTGTCTGTGCAGCAGTTGATTGTAAACAAAAAAACGACTCACGGTGAGAGAGTTAAAACAGGAGAGGGTGCATTACTGAATGTGCCCAGCTGAGGACATGCTTCCCTCAGACAGGACCCAAGCAATGTACAGATTTAGTCAGGTCCCCTTATCATGGCAGCATTATAGTGGTATGTGTAGTTATTCATTGGAAATCAGTGGTATTGTACACCATAAAAACAGTGGGAATGATCAATGTTGATAATTGAAGGGTCTTCACATTTTTTTTGAACACCTTTGTATACCACATTTTTTATTTTAATTTAATTGAACAGCCAACAATGGCAATTATGATATGGGTACTTAATATCAACATTTTGATATGAATTTGATATGAGTTTGGGACAGCAGCATAGGTGCTTTACATATATTATCAGGTCCCACAGAAATTTTGTTTCTATGACGTATGTGCAATGTGTTGAATTTCTTTGTTGAAATGTGTCTGTATGTCCAGATCTCTGTTTTTAAGATATCTGTTTTGTACATGTTTTCTTGTTTATATGTTCAGCTGCCCTGAGACTGCAGATGTAAATTAGCTGTCAGCTAAATCTGGTGCAACGCATCACTTCTCATATTCTGAAACTTGGACATTGTCCCTGCCAAATAAACGTTATAAGTAAATAAATAAATAATTGCTATTTTACCGTGTCATAAAACAACTTATCCCGTCCAGCCTAAGCTACCTTAGTTAAACCTTCCCCCTAAACCAGTAGGAGAGCTCCATGTACCAGGCTTTATTATGTATTAAGTGTGTATCTTATACGGACAATTGTCCTGCTGAAAGGTGGTCTGGTCGGTGGTCTGGCCGGTGGCCCTATCATGTCATATCCCATAGCCAAAATATTGAACTTTGAACTTTTCCCACGCAGGTGTAAGTCTAAGCTAGCGTAATATATGAGTTAATCTTCCATTGGCCACCAACTATAAGAGACCTCCATGCACCAGGCTTCATTATTAAGTGTGTATCATTGAGGACAATTTTCCTGCTGAAAGGTGGTCTGGTCGGTGGTCTGGTCGGTGGTCTACCTACCTGCCCAGAAGGCCGATCCAATCCTCAGAGCTCGGCCGGCCCCACGCCAGCTGCATGTCATTTCTATCAAACCAGGCCAGGGTCTGTCAATTAAGAAAACAGAGGGCAATCTGTGGGCGCTGAAAGAGATCCCCTCGGCCCTCTCGGAGCCTGAGAGACGGCCTTTTGTTCCCAGGCATGTCTCACATACTTTCAGAGTCCAGATAAGCTCGGGCTCCATGAAACCCTGCTTTATATTTGGCCACTGTAATGTCTCTGTGGGGTCAGGGTATATGGGTAAGCACAGTCAGTGAAAAGGTAATATTCCCGTCCCCTCATAATGGGGCAATAGATGCCACCAACGGGTTAGGTGGTCCTGAGGCCTGGGACATTCGCTGAATGATTTCCCCTCTCCCGTGTGTGAGGTGCCTCCCTTCCTGCCCACCACCCCACCACCCACCGTAGTCTAAAAGTAGTGTACCGTATAAGGAATAGGATGCCATTTGGGACGCAATCCTACCACCACCAGATCTAAACAGCCAAACAAGAGGGCAGCTCAGGCTGTTTCCTCAAATGGGCTTAACAGCTACTCTATACCTGGATCTACTACAGGCCAGGGGGAAAGACATTAGTTTGAGCCCTGCTCTGGCTCTGGCTCTGAGACCACCCAGTGTCCACATAAACAGGTAGATCAAGGTGGGGTTGAAACCCGAGGAGGGGAGAGGGAGAGAGGGAGGAAGAGCCAAGGTATGGGCCAGGACGGCCAGGCACTCTCTTCCCAGCTGCGTCCCAAACTACACCCTGTTTCCTATATGATATAGTGCACTAGTTAATGCACTATACAGGGAATAGGGGGCCATTTTAGACACACGCCGTCTCCTCTTGCTTTCTCTCAATGACTCAGTGTTGCTGTGGCTTACTATAAAATGTGTCCTACTGCTCTTTTAAACAGAACAAGGCTTTAGCTTTAAGTAAATGCCAGGAATTCCTGACAGGCTACTTCAGCTGTATTAGATGTTGTTTCTCTATCTGGCCTGTATGGAACAGTTGTTATCTGACGTCTGTTGGCTTCTTGATTTAAAAAAAATAAATAGTTTGCTATATAGTTTGTTTAGAATGAAGTATGTAATTCAGAATATTAGCTTTTTAGTAAATATCAATCAAATATTATATTATGTCAAACTAAAACTTAAAAAAAAAATCTAACACTCCATTTAGAGTTTTTAGACGCCTGGAAAGCCAAGATAGTGTTTCACTTATCACAGTCATAAAGATGACATTGGAGATGTCTAGGAACTGGCCCCACGTTTTATCTTGAATGTAAATATGAAGCTGGAAGTAGAAGTCTAAGTGTTGTTGTTCATTAGTTTACTCCAATTAGGGGAGGGCTGGTAGGTTAGGGGAAAATAATAAAGGAAAAAATATATATACATATATATATATATTTATATATATATATTTTTAAACATATATATATATATACAGTGAGGGAAAAAGGTATTTGATCCCCTGCTGATTTTGTACATTTGCCCACTGACAAAGAAATGATCAGTCTATAATTTTAATGGTAGGTTTATTTGAACATTGAGAGACAGAATAACAACAAAAAAATCCAGAAAAACGCATGTCAGAAATGTTATAAATTGATTTGCATTTTAATAAGGGAAATAAGTATTTCCCTCACTGTATATATATACTTACAAAAACATATACAGTATGGGGGATTGGAAATGATGCAGACAATTACATTGATGGAAGCCACAATCTATCTGCAATATTAAATATGAACCAAGAACAATTAGTTACCCCGAAAGAAAAGTGTGTTTTTGTTGCCGTGGTGCCATCAGATAGATATAAAGACCATGCCTAGTGCTCTTGAACATTAGTTTTTGGCAACTTCCTGTGGAGGCATACAACACGGCTGTGTCCCAAATGGCACCCTATTTCCTATATAGTGCACTACTTTTGACCATTGCCTTATGGACTCTATTGACCCTGGTCAAACGTAGTGCACTATAAATGGGATATGGTGCCATTTGGACGCATTCACAGCCTCCCTCCCTCCCTCCCTCCCTCCCTCCCTCCCTCCCTCCCTCCCTCCCTCCCTCCCTTCCTCTCTCTCCCTCCATCCCTCCTTCCTTCCTTCCTTCCTTCCTTCCTTCCTTCCTTCCTTCCTTCCTTCCTTCCTTCCTTCCTTCCTTCCTTCCTTCCTTCCTTCCTTCCTTCCTTCCTTCCTTCCTTCCTTCCTTCCTTCCTTCCTTCCTTCCTTCCTTCCTTCCTTCCTTCCTTCCTTCCTTCCTTCCTTCCTTCCTTCCTTCCTTCCTTCCTTCCTTCCTTCCTTCCTTCCTTCCTTCCTTCCTTCCTTCCTTCCTTCCTTCCTTCCTTCCTTCCTTCCTTCCTTCCTTCCTTCCTTCCTTCCTTCCTTCCTTCCTTTCTTCCTTCCTTCCTTCCTTCCCTGCCTCCCTCCCTGCCTCCCTCCCTGCCTCCCTGCCTGCCTGCCTCCCTCCCTCCCTGCCACCAAGTCTTTGTTAACACTAGCTCTGCTTTAAAACCCCACAGCCTTTCAAGCCTCCCATTATGCCAGAGTCAGTGGGGTAGAAAGAGAAAGAGCCTTTTCTGCAGTCATGTGGCCATACTGGCATTATACACAGTTCAGTATGAGATATTTGTGAGTCGTATAAACAGAGAGGCTGTGAGGCTTCTGGAAAGACGTTTTTATAATTGGGAGTTATATAAGTGGTTAAATCCTCCAGAGAAGGATTTCATTTTTTCTTCTTTCTTTCCTCTCCTCTATTGTGTGTTTTTGAAAAGCCTCACAGGGAAGACCTCACAGCAGAGAGGGGACAAATCCTTTGACACAACCATTCTGGTTAGGTTAGAGTCACGTCCCAAATGGCACCCTATCCCCTAAATAGTGCATTACCATAGTGGGCTCTGGTCAAAAGTAGTGCACTATATAGGGAATAGTGTACCATTTGGGACGCTCGCTAGGAATAAGTGAAGTCTTGAAGTCCCAGAGAAGAAATGCGGCTAATTGTCCCCTGCTGTGTAGTTTTTGTGCAAGGTGTTTTACAAATTAAATTACAGCTGCTGTGAAGTGCCGTGCAGTGCAGAATGTGTAGCAAGCGGAGGTAGGAGGTAGGAGGGGAGGTATAGGATAGGTTTTTATCTGTGTGCTGTGATGATGAACGTGTACACCGGTGTTCCACTTGACAGCTGTGGTAGGCAGGCAGGCAGGTGGGAGGAGAGATCCGTTTTTACCCACTCTCACAGATCAAGCTTTTTATTCCAGTACAGTAATCACTGATGGGCCCATGCAGAAGCAGAAGCCTGTAGAGTAGAATGGAGTACCAATGGGTAGATTGTTCTGAGGGAAGCAGACTGAATACAACTTCAGTCTTTAACTTTAGGAGGAAAATCGAGATTGGCTCATTTAAACTGATTTACATATTTTGGCCAGTATGTTTTTTCTGATCGTTTTTTCATTTTATTTAGATTCGTATTGTGAATGTGTTACTTTTTTTTTTTTTGCATGAGCATCATACAAGCACAACATGTTATACAAAGAGAGAACTGAAAACCAGTGTTCGTCGCAATCACTTGAAAGCTCCCCACTGCTTTTAGGAGTTTAGCCTGGTAACACACCCTTGAGTCTATTTGTTCTGGTTCTGTTCCTCTCTCTGTAGCCTCTCCGCCCCAATTATAAACTCTACGTGTGTGTGTGTGTGCGTTTGTGTGTGTGTCCGTGTCCGTGTGTGTGTCCATGAGTGTGAGATTTTGATTCCACCCGTGTCTGTGTCTGTTTATGCGTGTGTGTCCGATGTGTACCAGTCTCTCTGGTGGTCTGGGCCCCCCGGTTGGCCCAGCTGTGAGTGATTGTGTACAGTGTGTAAATGTGGTGCTAGCCGGGGTCAGTCAGGCGTGACCCTGGCCATGTCAGGCCTTGCGTTGGGAGGGAGGGAGAGTTTGTGTCCCAAATGGCACCCCAATAACCGATATAGTGCACTAGGTTTGACTAGGGCCCTATGGGTAGCGGGGCACTATGTAAGGGATAGAGCACCGTTTGGGAGAGACAGCAGAGCAGAACGCTTCCAGGCTCCAGCAGGGTGTGTTTTCCTCTCCCTACCTTGGCCAGCCCCAGCCCAGCTCACAAACAAGGACCGCACTCAAACGGCACCCTGTTCCTAAACAGGGCACTACTTTTGACCAGAGCTCTGTATAGGGAATAGGGTGCCGTTTGGTATGTACATATGGATTTAGGTACAACTTGATGCCCCCTTGATGTTTGTTAACATACATTTGATTCCCTGTTTTCGGTCAGACTGGTCAGAATGCTGGTGTGGTGTGACCTTGTAAAAGTTGGATGTTGTGTGTGGATTATTTTATAACATTCCCACTTGTATTTTATGTTATCAAAGTACTAATTTCATGTGATTCCTATTTGATTCTTTATTGAATTTCTGCATAGGATCCAAACCTGTGTTGTTGTGTGAGCCACTGAAAATTTTCCTCAGCTTTCTTCAGAGACTGGATGCTTTGATTTAACCAATGAGCTGTCTTCTAAGCCGAGCCACTGCAGGGCGTGAGAAGGGCTTCCCTACAACAGCCCCTACCACCACCAGTTAAACATTTTCATGGTGGATTTGAAATGAGATTATGCACGGGTTCAATTGACTTAATGGATTTCAAGAGGACTAGATCCTGTTAATGAATAGGGTGCCCTAAGGCTGCTTGCCCCCACCAATAGCAAGCTAATCTGGCATGCAAATTAAATCCTGCCTCAATATGGCTGCCTCTTTAATGTCATCCATTACACACTTTCCCTTATTGATATGTATTATTATAGCAGAATAGGCTTCTAAACAAACGGACTGGCCCTACATGAGGGAGGTGATTATGGGGTGAATGGGACCCATGCTGGGCAGGGGGAGAGTGGAGGCAGGGGTGTGTGTGTGTGTGTGTGTGTGTGTGTGTGTGTGTGTGTGTGTGTGTGTGTGTGTGTGTGCGTGCGTGCGTGCGTGCGTGCGTGCGTGTGTGCGTGCGTGCGTGCGTGCGTGTGTGTGTGAGCAGGGTAGTAGAATCAGCATGTAGCCCTCCCTATAGCCTATAGAATGGGGTCAAGTCCAGCGGAGGGAGCTGTGCTGTTTCTCTGTCCCTCTCAGCCGCTGTGCTGTTTCTCTGTCCCTCTCTCAGCCGCTGTGCTGTTTCTCTGTCCCTCTCAGAGCCGCTGTGCTGTTTCTCTGTCCCTCTCTCAGCCGCTGTGCTGTTTCTCTGTCCCTCTCAGCCGCTGTGCTGTTTCTCTGTCCCCCTCAGAGCCGCTGTGCTGTTTCTCTGTCCCTCTCAGCCGCTGTGCTGTTTCTCTGTCCCCCTCAGAGCCGCTGTGCTGTTTCTCTGAGGTAGGTAGGCACTTATGTAGTATTATAAACTAGATTATTAATCTAAAAAGGTCAAATTGGTTATAATTTTTGGGGGAATTTGGGAACAATATCCCAATACAGACTTATCTATGTTTAGTGTTTCCTGTTTTGGACGTATATTCCACACATTACCTCACAGGCTTCAATAGGCCTGTCTCCTTCACCACAGGCTTCAATAGGCCTGTCTCCTTCACCACAGGCTTCAATAGGCCTGTCTCCTTCACCACAGGCTTCAATAGGCCTGTCTCCTTCACCACAGTGCATTCCACTACATTTACCACTGGAGCCTGCTTTACGTAAAGAAGAAACATTAGGTGTGTTGTTGTGTTGAAACATGTACGCACTCACTAACTGTAAGTCGCTCTGGATAAGAGCGTCTGCTAAATGACTAAAATGTAAAACGTAAATGTGTTGAGTTCAGTTTATTTGGAGTCCTAATCTGGCTGAAGGCTGAAGGCCGTAGCGTAGTGTGATGTCTGGCTGCCATGAGACGTTCTTGGCATTCTTAGCCCCTCTCTCTCTCTCTATGTCTTCATCTCTGCTGATGTCTTCATGCCTGGTTACCCAGGAGCCTGCTTTGTTAGTGTCTAACAGGGGGGATAGTTAGGGGTCATTGGGAGGCCAGGTGCGCGTCCCAAATGGCACTGTATTAGTGTGCTAATGTAGACCTGAGCCCTGTGGGTCCTGGTTGTCCCAAATGGCACCCTATTTCCAATACAGCGCTCTGGTCCAAAGTAGTGCACTAGAAAGAGAACAGGGTGAGATTTCAGACACAAACCCAGGTTGCACCCTAACCTCATCCCAGCCGGGGCTACCTGCTTTGGCTTATCAGGAGAAGACTGTATTACACACAGAATGTATATAGACGGTATACACACTGAGTAGACAAAACATCAAGGACACCTGATCTTTCCATGACATAGACTGACCAGGAGAATCCAGGTGAAAGCTATGACCCCTTATTGATGTCACTTGTTAAATCCACTTCAAATCAGTGTAGATGAAGGGGAGGAGACGGGTTAAAGAAGGATTTTTAAGCGTGGAGACAATTGAGACATGGATTGTGTATGTGTGCCATTCAGAGGGTGAATGGGCAAGACAAAAGATTTCAGTGCCTTTGAACGGGGTATGGTAGTAGGTGCCAGGCGCACCGGTTTGTGTCAAGAACTGCAACGCAGCTGGGTTTTTCACGCTCAACAGTTCCCCCGTGTGTATCAAGAATGGTCCACCACCCAAAGGACATCCAGCCAATTTGACAAAACTCAATATTAGGAAGGTGTCCTTAATGTTTTGGGGGGTTGACTGAGAATACTCCTCTTAGTTATGGCTACTTTCTCATCCATTGAAAAAGCTTGGTATGAAGTTGGTCAAGTTCAGCTACTGATGTTATGAAACCGTTGCTCTAGAAGTACAATGTCGGTCAATATTCATTGCACTTAACTTTACATTGCTAAACTGTATACTAGGTGTGTCTTGTCCAGTAGTCTATGTCTCATGATGTAAGCTTCCCTTATTGAGACAGGCTGGTTGTCTGATTCAATCTGTCTCAACCTCTCTCAATACACACTTCAGCACAAGTCTTTCTTTTGAGAGAAATTAAATAAGACGTGAATTGAATATTTTCAATTTATCTGACAGGAGTCAGGAGTCCTGGTAAATAAAAAAATAAATAAAAAAAACATGGTTCTAATGCAGGCCAGATAGGTATGGTTGAGTGTGTGAGCCTCATTTCAAGCACAATTAACTTGAAATGGAGTCCTGCAGGATCAATAGGTCCTAGTTGATCCAGGGGGTCTCTGCCACTCCATGGAAATAGCCCACATATGGTAATACAACCCAGTGTGTGTGTGTGTGTGTGTGTGTGTGTGTGTGTGTGTGTATGTGTGTTAATGCAACCCCACCCCAACAGAGGATTTACTTCTGCCGCTGTGGTTCCAGACCAACATGAATAACAAACAGTGGGGCCACCCCTTGGGAGCCATCTTCTTTTATCCCAACTCCAATTAATCTTTAGGGGAGATACCATTTAGACCTAATGAAACAGGGGGTAACAATTATGTGGCTGTGTTGTTGATACTGAAAGGTAATGGCACCAGAATAACATGCCGTATGATTTTCTGAGCCTTGGGAGGGGTGTCAATGTCGTTTTGCCTCGGGCTGTTTCTGTAAAGTCACGTCACAACGTACCCACACTGATGAAACAATAACAAGATAAAAAGCCAGATCTATGTTACTGCATTATGTAAAGCCAGCTCTATGTTACTGCATTATGTAAAGCCAGCTCTATGTTACTGCATTATGTAAAGCCAGCTCTATGTTACTGCATTATGTAAAGCCAGCTCTATGTTACTGCATTATGTAAAGCCAGCTCTATGTTACTGCATTATGTAAAGCCAGCTCTATGTTACTGCATTATGTAAAGCCAGCTCTATGTTACTGCATTATGTAAAGCCAGCTCTATGTTACTGCATTATGTAAAGCCAGCTCCATGTTACTGCATTATGTAAAGCCAGCTCTATGTTACTGCATTATGTAAAGCCAGATCTATGTTACTGCATTATGTAAAGCCAGCTCTATGTTACTGCATTATGTAAAGCCAGCTCTATGTTACTGCATTATGTGAAGCCAGCTCTATGTTACTGCATTATGTAAAGCCAGCTCTATGTTACTGCATTATGTGAAGCCAGCTCTATATTACTGCATTATGTAAAGCCAGCTCTATGTTACTGCATTATATACATGCTCATGGTCGTCTTTCAAGAGAGTTCAAACATTTTGTTGTTTCACCTCCCTTTTTACTGCATTTCTTGCTAAAATCATGACTTGCTGTACCTTAGTAGGCTGTTAAGGGGACAATGATGTAAACAAAGGAGAAATGAATGACTGACTGAGTGACCTCATGCTTAGTCCTCAAGTCTCTGCTTCGCCTTGATCAGATAAATAACAACAAGACGAAAGTGAAGCTAAAGCTAGCAGTCAGACGTGTGCTGCTCACTGTGCTTCTGAAACAATTCCCTAATGGGTGCTTATGTGAAATGCAACTTTCCCTTGCATTTCCAGGCTCAGAATGTGTGTGGCATTTATTTGCAGAACTCCATTTCAATTTGCAGGGACTGGCAGCTGAAGGAGGCACAGGGGACGCTGCCTCATCGCCTCCACTTACTAACGTTATAGACCTTATAGGAGGCTGCCTGGAGGGAACACACACACACACACACACACACGCACACGCACACACACACACACACACACACACACACACACACACACACACACACACACACACACACACACACACACACACACACACACTGTTATAGGCCTTATAGGCCCTGCCTAGGAGGGAACCCTCAGCAGGCTGCAACACTTAAACGTCTGAAGACCTCCACCAGTCAATGTAATGTGCACTGCTCTGATGGATCCAGATTCCCCATCCATTCCTGTGTGTGTGTGTGTGTGTGTGTGTGTGTGTGTGTGTGTGTGTGTGTGTGTGTGTGTGTGTGTGTGTGTGTGTGTGTGTGTGTGTGTGTGTGTGTGTGTGTGTGTGTGTGTGTGTGTGTGTGTGTGTGTGTGTGTGTGTGTGGGTGTGTGTGTGTGTGTGTGTGTGGGTGGGGTGGTAGGGTGGGCTAAGGCTTGCTCACAAGTGCATGTAGAAAGCATGATTTGATTCCACAGTCAGAGAAGTGTCTCTGAATCTTCTTTCTAATCTCTGGTTGTTTGTTTAAAACAATCAAACATATTAAATAAAACAAATAACAACCGACAACAAGGGAGTAGTGTATTCTAATGTAGTCATCTCAACAGATGGACATCGATGGTTAGAAGTCATATGGCCTGTGTCACGTCATAAGACTTTATCAATATTTAGTACTCTACTTTGATCGGTTAAAAACAGATACAGTTTTTAAGTCCATATGGGAAAACAAAAGCTAATTCAACTTTCATTATACTACCAATCTGGCATAATCACCAAAATAGTACAGCAAACCCCCCCCCTCCCAAAAAAAAAAATAATGTTTGGAGGTGAAATTAAAACAGCACAACGGACAAATTAACAAATTAACTTATTCACCAACAACAACATAACAGCACGACAGACCATTGGCAATATCATCTGTAGCCTAGCTGTGTCCCTTTTGGCTCAGCCTGGGATTTTTAATTGTTTGATAATTCATCTCGGAGCACTAATTTACCCCCCACCGTCAGAGTTGTATGTTCCACCATTTAGTGAAACATTCCCACAGAATTCTAAATGAGCTGGTGGCATATAAAGGCTGTGTTCCGGGGAATAGCACCTATTTATGGACGGGTTTTTCAAGACCCGTTCATCAACATTAACCCTTTGGGGAAAAAAATAATGCCCATATGCTACATTTTCAGGACATTCTATTCGAAAGTCCTTGTGAGCAACAGTACTTTCATTCCTGTTGTAGCTACTGTATCAACTAATGTGTGTGTGATTCAAGTTTCCTTTTAGTAGCTAGTACAAGTTTGTGGATGCAGTATTTTGTTTTCCCAGTTTCGATTTGATGAGCCAGAATTACATTTGATAGTTTCTGATTGAATACAGCCGGTTTTGTCCTCCTTTCCATTTGGTTGTGTGGTCCGTCCTGTCCTGTCCTGTCTCTGGCCTGCAAGTCAGGGTTAGGGTTAGGGTTAGGTTTAGGGTTAGGGTTAGGGTTAGGGCAGTGGTAGAGGGGGGTTGTGTGGTCTGTCCTGTCCTGTCTCTGTCTCTGGCCTGCAGGTGGGCTCTTCCATCTGTGATGAAGAGGTCAGCATCACTGAGGGTCACAGGGCCACATGGTGTTCTGAGACCACCGAGGCCTCCGAGTCCTCCCTCTCCCGTCCCCACTGGTCAATAAACTATTACAGGGCTCCCCACCCTCTCCCCACAGTGACTAATGCCTCTGAGCTCAGATGGACTGTTAAAGGTTAATGCTGGACCCTGACCTCCGTCACATCTGACAAATACTGTCATTGTTTGATACCCAGATCTCCCAGCTTGTAGCTTGTATAATTGAGGCTGGTTTAAAAGATCACCAGGGTGAGCTGTTCAGACTAGATAGACAACTATGCATGGAAGTGCACGGTCTGAAATTCTAATTCCTAATTGTAGGCCAATGCACTTGGTGGAATAGTGTTATATTATCACAGACCTTGGTTGGTCTCTTGACTGATGTGCTGTGATTCAGAGGTTGATTCAGAGGTTAGTTTGTAACAAGCAAAGAAGAGCGTATCAGTTTATTGAACGGGTGAAACAGTTAAAATCCCACTGTGTGGATATTTATCGCGCTGTACAGAGCAGCCTTTCTCAAACCTATCGTCTGGGACACGCAGCCTTTCCATGTGTTTGATCTATTCCACAGCTAGCACACCTGATTCACCCTTGTCAACTAATCATCAAGCCCTTGACGAGGTGAATCGGTTGAGCTAGTTCAGGGCTACAACAACATGGTGAAACGTCTGGGGGTCCTCGAGGAGAGGTGTGAGAACCACCAGTATAGAGTATGACTACAAAAAAACGACTACAGTGGTATGGCAGTAATATAGTCATGTCAGTAATATGATAATCAGTGTGTAGTGTTAATGGAGTCCTATGATAGTCGGTGTGTTACGTCAGTGTTAATGGAGTCCTATGATAGTCGGTGTGTTACGTCAGTGTTAATGGAGTCCTATGATAGTCGGTGTGTTACGTCAGTGTTAATGGAGTCCTATGATAGTCGGTGTGTTACGTCAGTGTTAATGGAGTCCTATGACAGTCGGTGTGTTACGTCAGTGTTAATGGAGTCCTATGATAGTCGGTGTGTTACGTCAGTGTTAATGGAGTCCTATGATAGTCAGTGTGTTACGTCAGTGTTAATGGAGTCCTATGATAGTCGGTGTGTTACGTCAGTGTTAATGGAGTCCTATGATAGTCGGTGTGTTACGTCAGTGTTAATGGAGTCCTATGATAGTCGGTGTGTTACGTCAGTGTTAATGGAGTCCTATGATAGTCGGTGTGTTACGTCAGTTTTAACAGAGTCCTATGATAGTCGGTGTGTTACATCAGTGTTAATGGAGTCCTATGATAGTCAGTGTGTTACGTCAGTGTTAACCTCTTAAGGATCTGACAATTTTATTCAATTTTCGCCTAAAATGACATACCCAAATCTAACTGCCTGTAGGTCAGGACCTGAAGCAGGGATATGCATATTATTGATACCATTTGAAAGGAAACACTTTGAAGTTTGTGGAAATGTGAAATTAATGTAGGAGAATATATCTGAATATCTGGTAAAAGATAATACATTCAAAAAAACATGTGTTTTCTATTTATTTTTTGGTTCCATCACCTTTGAAATGCAAGAGAAAGGCCACAATATAATATTGCAGTTTAGGCACAATTTAGATTGTGGCCACTAGATGGCAGCATTGTGTGTGCAAAGTTTCAGATTGATCCAGTGAAGCATTGCAATACCGGACTATTTTGTATCAAGTCTGCCCAAATGTGCCGAATTGGTAAATTGATACATTTTCAAGTACATAACTATAGAGAACATACAAAAATGATACGGTAATACAAAATGTAAGTTTACACACTCCCAGGAATGTCATACATGATGGATCATTAGCTTATACACTAACTTTCACACATCTAGATGGCCGGGCGGGGTGGGTGTGGAGCCAGCGACAGCATGGGTTCAAACTGTAGAACCCAGTTCCTACATTTGAATATAAAAATTGATTTTATCAAACAAAACTATGCTACATTTTATCTCTGGGACCCTTAGGATGACAAATCAGAGCAAGATTACTGAATGTAAGTACATTATTTACCTTCAGAGGTGAATGTATCAAACCAGTTGCCGTGATAATATTTTTGTTCTTGTGCACTCTCCTCAAACAATAGCATGGTATTTTTTCACTGTAATAGCTACTGTAAATTGGACAGTGCAGTTAGATTAACAAGAATTTAAGCTTTCTGCCCATATAAGACATGTCTATGTCCTGGAAAGTTTGCTGTTACTTACAACAGTCATGCTAATCACATTAGCGCACTTTAGCTCAACCGTCCCGTATACGGGACACCGATCCCATAGAGGTTAATGGAGTCCTATGATAGTCAGTGTGTTACGTCAGTGTTAATGGAGTCCTATGATAGTCAGTGCATTACTTTAGGGTAATGGATGGGATGGCGGAGCTGTAAACGTCCAGGTGCAGCCTCACCATTATTAGGAGTTGATAAACAGATCTCTTTATAAACCGCGCGCTGATTGGTTGAACATCATGTTATTCTGCCAACCCTCACTTCCAATCAATTCATGCCACAAATTCTAACTCACACTCACTCAAGCATTGCCTATTGCCTTGTTCCTTCATTTCCTCTCCCCTTGTCAACGTTGGTTGGGTCCTCTCTCTCTCTCTCTCTCTCTCTCTCTCTCTCTCTCTCTCTCTCTCTCTCTCTCTCTCTCTCTGTGTCTTTCTCTGTCTCTCTGTCTCTCTCTGTCTCTCTCTCTCTCTCTCTCTCTCTCTCTCTCTCTCTCTCTCTCTCTCTCTCTCTCTCTGTGTGTCTTTCTCTGTCTCTCTGTCTCTGTCTCTGTCTCTGTCTCTCTCTCTCTCTCTCTCTCTCTCTCTCTCTCTCTCTCTCTCTCTCTCTCTCTCTCTCTCTCTCTCTCTCTCTCTCTCTCTCTCTCTCTCTCTCAATCTCTCAATCTCTCTCTCAGTCAGTTCCATAAACAACGCTCAACACAACTGCATATTTATCAGCTCTAGGGGCTGTTATGTTGTCATCGCTACAAAAGCTCCAAATCAACAGTGGGGTTGAATTTTATTCCAATGAATTTGAATTCCAACATGCAATCATAAATGTTATTATCTTTACTGCCTACATACTGTATTTTGATCAGTCCCTTTCCAGAGGTTTTTCCCGACTGCGACATATATTGCTTAAGTGACAGGTCAGATAAAATGACCCTGTCTGTCTGTTGTTTTGAAAGTGGGAAGCCCTTCTCCTAGATAAATAGCAGAGTGGAGTAGCAGTCATCTTCTGGGCTGTGGATGGCCGTCTCATCAAGCTCTGTCTTTACAGCAATGGGGGGGGGGGACGTCAGCGAGACAGGCAGGGGACAACCTCTGAGGGCCCTGCCTACCCCAACCTCCCCCCACCGTCCTCTGGGACCCTTCAACCAGCTTTAGAGGCCAAATGAGGTGTAAGTCTATTAAAAGGCAGTTTGTCTGTGGATCACGGTCTCACAGGGAGGGGGGTGGGACGGGGCCTTTGCCTTGTCATTCAGGTGCAGCTAATTTCCTTCTGGTCGACACATGAAGAGGCAGAGCATACACTGGCCTGGCCCTAGCCACGGGGTGGGGTGGGGGGGGGGGGGGGGGTAGT
>NW_028167175.1:1065567-1083067 GCF_964263955.1 Coregonus lavaretus | reverse complement strand
ATACTGCATTATCCAGTTAAAGGTGTCCTCATAACTCTAATAACTGAAAAACACTGTGAATGTTAGAAATCTTTGAAGTTCTTTCTCTATTTTTGTACAATGAAATGAACAAGACATTTCATTACAGCACTGTACAATGAGCAGAACCTATCCTGTCACGCCAGAGCCATGGGCCAAGCACGGCACGTTATATAGAGAAAGAGAGAGGAAGAGAGAGCCATGGGCCAAGCACGGCACGTTATATAGAGAAAGAGAGAGGAAGAGAGAGCCATGGGCCAAGCACGGCACGTTATATAGAGAAAGAGAGAGGAAGAGAGAGCCATGGGCCAAGCACGGCACATTATATAGAGAAAGAGAGAGGAAGAGAGAGCCATGGGCCAAGCACGGAATGTTATATGTGGTCCTCTGTAGCTCAATTGGTAGAGCATGGTGCTTGTAATGCCAGGGTAGTGGGTTCGATCCCCGGGACCACCCATACGTAAAAAAAATACAAAAAAAAATTATGCACACATGACTGTAAGTCGCTTTGGATAAAAGCGTCTGCTAAATGGCATATTATTATATTACATTTATAGAGAGAAAGAGAGAGGAAGACAGAGCCACAGATAGAGGGCAAATTCTCTGATGGTCATGGGATGGGACATAGACAGTGTCTGTGTCAAGAATGGCACCCTATTCACTATATGGTGCACTAAACTGACCAGGGCCCACATAAGCCTGGTCAAAAGTAGTGCACTATGAAGGGAATAGGGTGATTTTTGGGACCCGTAGTGTATAAAATAAGTCATCAGGATTTGAATGCACTTGGTCACTATGTGTGAATGAAACAGGACCTGTGCTCTAATGCAGAGCGGGAGCGGAGGGTTGCATCATGAAGGGTCATCTGTTCCCCACAGGGCTCTGGTCAAAAGTAGTGCACTATATTTGCATTTGATTTAACCTTGATTTCAACAAGGAGTCATATATGTATACAGTGGGGAAAAAATGTATTTAGTCAGCCACCAATTGTGCAAGTTCTCCCACTTAAAAAGATGAGAGAGGCCTGTAATTTTCATCATAGGTACACGTCAACTATGACAGACAAATTGAGAAGAAAAAATCCAGAAAATCACATTGTAGGATTTTTAATGAATTTATTTGCAAATTATGGTGGAAAATAAGTATTTGGTCACCTACAAACAAGCGAGATTTCTGGCTCTCACAGACCTGTAACTTCTTCTTTAAGATGCTCCTCTGTCCTCCACTCGTTACCTGTATTAATGGCACCTGTTTGAACTTGTTATCTGTATAAAAGACACCTGTCCACAACCTCAAACAGTCACACTCCAAACTCCTCTATGGCCAAGACCAAAGAGCTGTCAAAGGACACCAGAAACAAAATTGTAAACCTGCACCAGGCTGGGAAGACTGAATCTGCAATAGGTAAGCAGCTTGGTTTGAAGAAATCAACTGTGGGAGCAATTATTAGGAAATGGAAGACATACAAGACCACTGATAATCTCCCTCGATCTGGGGCTCCACGCAAGATCTCACCCTGTGGGGTCAAAATGATCACAAGAACGGTGAGCAAAAATCCCAGAACCACACGGGGGGACCTAGTGAATGACCTGCAGAGAGCTGGGACCAAAGTAACAAAGCCTACCATCAGTAACACACTACGCCGCCAGGGACTCAAATCCTGCAGTGCAAGACGTGTCCCCCTGCATAAGCCAGTACATGTCCAGGCCCGTCTGAAGTTTGCTAGTGTGCATTTGGATGATCCAGAAGAGGATTGGGAGAATGTCATATGGTCAGATGAAACCAAAATAGAACTTTTTGGTAAAAACTCAACTTGTCGTGTTTGGAGGACAAAGAATGCTGAGTTGCATCCAAAGAACACCATACCTACTGTGAAGCATGGGGGTGGAAACATCATGCTTTGGGGCTGTGTTTCTGCAAAGGGACCAGGACGACTAATCCGTGTAAAGGAAAGAATGAATGGGGCCATGTATCGTGAGATTTTGAGTGAAAACCTCCTTCCATCAGCAAGGGCATTGAAGATGAAACGTGGTTGGGTCTTTCAGCATGACAATGATCCCAAACACACCGCAAGGGCAACGAAGGAGTGGCTTCATAAGAAGCATTTCAAGATCCTGGAGTGGCCTAGCCAGTCTCCAGATCTCAACCCCATAGAAAATCTTTGGAGGGAGTTGAAAGTCTGTGTTGTCCAGCGACAGCCCCAAAACATCACTGCTCTAGAGGAGATCTGCATGGAGGAATGGGCCAAAATACCAGCAACAGTGTGTGAAAACCTTGTGAAGACTTACAGAAAACGTTTGACCTGTGTCATTGCCAACAAAGGGTATATAACAAAGTATTGAGAAACTTTTATTATTGACCAATTACTTATTTTCCACCATAATTTGCAAATAAATTCATTAAAATCCTACAATGTGATTTTCTGGATTTTTTTTCCTCATTTTGTCTGTCATAGTTGACGTGTACCTATGATGAAAATGACAGGCCTCTCTCATCTTTTTAAGTGGGAGAACTTGCACAATTCGTGGCTGACTAAATACTTTTTTTCCCCACTGTATATTGTTAGAAAGGGAATAGGGTGTCATTTTGGACGCAGTCTGTTAGACTGGAGATAGAGGTGCCCCTGGTGGGTCAGATGAATCTCTCAGGCTGAGTTGGCAGTTTATAGCAGAATGGATGGTGGAGACAAGATGGAGGACCAGAAGACACTACCATTCTGAGTGTGGTCTGAGGTGGATCTGACCATAAGGCTGCAGATGACAATTACGAAACAAGTACAATTATTTGCGTGTATTTGTATTCTTGTCCAAAAATTGACAAGTCATTCCACTGTCATGAATCGGAAATAAATTAAAGATGGTTCTCTTCAATGGTTATCCCCGCTATTATTTGATACTTTTAAACATCTCCCATAGTTTATGAGTTGCCCGATTTTCTCTGTCCAACCTCAGCCTTTGTTGTGGACACTTCATCCATGACAAGTGTAAACAGCCAAGCCAGTAGCACATCTACAACATGCTGAGAGAGACTAACGCTGAGTGCAAAGTGCTTGAGGGGCTCTGGATAGAAAAGTTCACTATACATCATACTAAATAATGATCTATACATTTAATCAGTCCCACTGTCTCTCCCTGCTGTCTCTGTTAATTCTGGACTGTAGATGCTGCTGTCTCTGGCTGGTTGATGTTAATGAGTGGAAGGTGATGGATACAGCCAGTCGGTCCTGACAGGGACACGTGAATCCTCCCTATCAGTGCCATCCGCTCCATGTTTATCAATATGTTGTTGTTGTTGTTGTTTACTGCTCAGGGACACGGAGCTGTCCCTATCAGTGCCATCCGCTCCGTGTTTCATCTATATTTTATTGTTGTTGACAACAGGAGGATCCTGGTTTGACACTATGGAATATTTGCGGAATTACTTGGTGTAGATACAAGTTTGCATTTTGTTTTCTGAAATATTTCGCTCTATGATTTTGGGAGAAAGCAGTGTACTGTAGGCTACAATGTTGAGACACCAGATCCCAGCATCCTCTATGATTTTGGGAGAAAGCAGTGTACTGTAGGCTACAATGTTGAGACACCAGATCCCAGCATCCTCTATGATTTTGGGAGAAAGCAGTGTACCGTAGGCTACGGTGTTGAGACACCAGATCCCAGCATCCTCTATGATGAAAGCAGTGTACTGTAGGCTACAGTGTTGAGACACCAGATCCCAGCATCCTCTATGATGAAAGAAGTGTACCGTAGGCTACAAACCAGATCCCAGCATCCTCTATGATGAAAGCAGTGTACCGTAGGCTACGGTGTTGAGACACCAGATCCCAGCATCCTCTATGATGAAAGCAGTGTACCGTAGGCTACGGTGTTGAGACACCAGATCCCAGCATCCTCTATGATGAAAGCAGTGTACCGTAGGCTACGGTGTTGAGACACCAGATCCCAGCATCCTCTATGATGAAAGCATTGTACTGTAGGCTACGGTGTTGAGACACCAGATCCCAGCATCCTCTATGATGAAAGCAGTGTACCGTAGGCTACGGTGTTGAGACACCAGATCCCAGCATCCTCTATGATGAAAGCAGTGTACCGTAGGCTACGGTGTTGAGACACCAGATCCCAGCATCCTCTATGATGAAAGCAGTGTACCGTAGGCTACGGTGTTGAGACACCAGATCCCAGCATCCTCTATGATGAAAGCAGTGTACCGTAGGCTACAGTGTTGAGACACCAGATCCCAGCATCCTCTATGATGAAAGCAGTGTACTGTAGGCTACGGTGTTGAGACACCAGATCCCAGCATCCTCTATGATGAAAGCAGTGTACCGTAGACTACGGTGTTGAAGTAGACATGTGATGTCTGGACTACTATAGGGGAAGTGGTCCTACAGACACAGACACAGGTGAGACCAGGCCTCTCTAGTGCCAGCTCCAGTCTTGGTCTCTGGTCCTCTACTTTCCTATCTCCAGGCTCTGCCCTGCTGAGAGCACTCGTGTGTGGTCACTCCATGGAAGGGGACCTATCGGCCAGCCAGCCAGCCGGCCGGAGACAGACCAGACCCTGGGAGCACTCAACCCCCCGCTGTCCGCCCCATCCTACCCCATCCATCCGTCTAGCAGTATGTTGGCAATGTGAAGAATAAACAGGGCTCATCACTGGGAGAGGCGGAGGTGTGTGTGTGTGTGTGTGTGTGTGTGTGTGTGTGTGTGTGTGTGTGTGTGTGTGAACTCTGGGAGGGAGGGCACCGGAGAGTAGCCCCTTCCTCACTGGAGAGCCAGCAACCAGCAGGCTCAGATTAGAGGAAATTTGTTCCACAATATTGCTGCCTCCTGC
The DNA here is from genome assembly GCF_964263955.1 of Coregonus lavaretus. Classification (NCBI taxonomy): domain Eukaryota; kingdom Metazoa; phylum Chordata; class Actinopteri; order Salmoniformes; family Salmonidae; genus Coregonus; species Coregonus lavaretus. The sequence continues at coordinate 1,078,216 of NW_028167175.1, read as the reverse complement.
TTTCCAAGGCTGGGGCAGAGGCCTGCACAGAAGGTAGAGGCAGAGATTTGGGCGCAGGCCAAACCCTTTTCACGTGTCTGTGGCTCATCGTATCTACGCCACATGTGCTGAGCTCGACTCCCCACTGATCCTGCTCGAGCTTCGTAGCCTCCCTGCCTGATGGAACAAATGCTAGATTTTCAGAAAATAAACTTATCTCATTTTGGATGACAACACATCCCCTCGGGTTGCGACGAAGGCAAGGCACCATTCTGGAAACCAGGCAGGCGGGGTCAACTGTACATTTCCCTACAGCTCTCTTCTGCTGTTAAAATGGCAGTCATTTTCTCCTCCAAGGGTGTTTCCAGTGAATTAGATGCACTTGGCCTTATTTTATTCCTGTGGCTGTAGTTTTAAAATAATCTCTCAGTATCAATATCTAAATGTATGAAGTCCCTTCTGGAAACACCTCCTTATACACGTCAGAGTTATTACATTATCAGACCAGATTTAGCCTATTGAGTCTATCTCTAAACAATGTCTTTATTAAGTTCAAGGTGTTGCTCTAAAACCCGTAGCTCCTTTTCGACGCCTGTACGTACACTGGCTAATGTTTTTCTAAGTTGAAGTGTCACATGACATGATTGATGGCCTTAGTGGATTATCTATCTCCGATACGAGAGCCGTGATTGGACAGACAGCAGGACGGCCAGTGTGTGTGTGTGTGTGTGTGTGTGTGTGTGTGTGTGTGTGTTTTCTGTTTGTGCTTGTTTCCCATTTATTTCAGTTGTATATTTTCATGATCTATATGAAATGGCCAGCTGTGGGAGAGAATTGTTGGCACACCAAACTGTGAATATCCATTCTGGACCTTATTCCCCTCATGATGAGTGTTTCAATGTAGGCTCTACTTTTCCCAGTCAGTTCCTTAGTGAGTTGCTAGCTAGTGGTCTCCTTGGGGACAGCCACTCACTGACCGTATTGCTAAATGACATGCTAATACCATTGATCTCAACAGTTAATCAGATCGACATAACTCCCACACGGAGAACAGTGACGGTCGCAACACACATTGGAACTAGTAGGATAGCCAACCATTCTTACCGCTATGCTTGTTGAAGACGATGAACCAAGCGGAAAATAAATATATTTAAATATACTTAAATCATACTTCATTAATATAGTTATGTATATAGAATATGTCCATAATAAATATACTTTAGTATATTAAACATGATCGCAATTGGAACAATTTTAAATACATTTAATGCATTTAATGTCAACTTTATTAGTGTTATTAGCTTTTACATATATTAAATACGTTTAAAAAATATCTAAATGTAGACTCTTTTTTTTGTACTTAAGTATATTCTTAGTATATTAGATAAAGAGTAAAACAAATATACCTTGAATACACCTTAAGTATATTTTATGCATATTCCTCCTAAAGTAGAAGTAGACTAAAATTCTGATTAAGTATAAGCTTGACGTAGTTGGCCAGTCAACGTCATTGTATTATAATGTGTTTCAAGTATACTTTACAAATGGACTTCCACTCATGAACCACATTGGCTATTGTAATTAGCCATGTATTGGTTACCTTGATTGACCAAGGCATCTTCTCATCCACAATGTTACAACATGCTATTTACAAAGCAGTTGTGGCTGGAGTAGCAATTTACAAGTTAAATGTTTGATAACTATGCATCTTGTGGCATTTCGTACTTGTTGTTCACATTACAGTGATAAATTAACATTAAATCATTTTTTATAATGTGTAAAGTGTAATAAAAAAATGTACAACATTATTCAGTTGGAAAATTTACAACAAAACATTTGAATAAACTAAATATAAGGAACAACATCATATTATAAATCAAAACTCCAGCTGCAGAAAAAGAAGCTGGGTAATATGCACATACCTTTTTGGAAAGTATACTTAAGCATATTTTTTCTTGAGATGTTAAAAAGTAAACTCTTAGGAAGCGTGTTCCTCAGCTGTGCAAGTTTCCCTTATGTGGAATAAACAATCATTATCATGGCCAACTTCTTCTTTCTCTGCACTGTTCTGAACAGGAATTCAGAAAGTACCTCCAAACGTATTATTGGCACTGAAACTACACTTCACGTGTACTTGATCACTCACAAGCAGAGTTTCATTAAAACAACCAATGTTTCAACTGAAAAAAAAATCTACTCCAAGTGTATTTTGAATGAATATCTAAATTACAATGGAAAGTGTATGCAATTGAAGTACACTTGTAATATGTTTGTTTACGTGTAATGATAGGTAACATATAGTATAGTTAAAGACTGAAAAACTATTAATTTAAAATACACTTTTAATAAGTGTATTGAGGTGTAATGATAGTATATTGCCACGTATACATTGTAGTCAGAACTAGGAAAATCTGAAATTTGCTAACTGGTTGTAGTTATACAAGTGCCATGTTCAACCAGTTAGCAAGTCGGAAATGTCAGCGTTCTGACTAGCACGTGAACGTGGAATACGTATAGTATACCAGAAGACTGAAAAAACACTTCATTTAAAGTACACTTTTATACGTGTGTTTGAAGTGTAATAATAGTATGTGTATAGTATACTTAAGATATACTTGAAAAGTACATCTCGTATTTGAAGTATATTATATTAATTTGTAGTATATTTTAGTATACTTCATTATATTTGTAATATATTTAAATATACTTTCTTTTTGCTTGGGGTTAGATACTTTCGCTATAGGATTGATTTGAAAAGATAGATACAGTGGCTTGCAAAAGTATTCACCCCCCTTGGCATTTTTCCTATTTTGTTGCCTACCATGCCTACCACTTTCAAGATGCAAAATATTTTTTTTGTGAAACAAACAAGAAATAAGACAAAAAAACTGAAACCTTGAGCGTGCATAACTATTCACCCCCCCCCCCCCCCCCCCAAGTCAATAGAGCCACCTTTTGCAGCAATTACAGCTGCAAGTCTCTTGGGGTATGTCTCTATAAGCTTGGCACATCTAGCCACTGGGATTTTTGCCCATTCTTCAAGGCAAAACGGTTCCAGCTCATTCAAGTTGGATGGGTTCCGCTGGTGTACAGCAATCTTTAAGTCATACCACAGATTCTCAATTGGATTGAGGTCTGGGCTTTGACTAGGCCATTCCAAGACATTTAAATGTTTCCCCTTAAACCACTCAAGTGTTGCTTTAGCAGTATGCTTAGGGTCATTGTCCTGCTGGAAGGTGAACCTCCGTCCCAGTCTCAAATCTCTGGAAGACTGAAACAGGTTTCCCTCATGAATTTCCCTGTATTTAGCGCCATCCATCATTCCTTCAATTCTGACCAGTTTCCCAGTCCATGCCGATGAAAAACATGATGGCGCCAGACACAGCGTTTTCCTTGATGGCCAAAAAGCTCAATTTTAGTCTCATCTGACCAGAGTACCTTCTTCTATATGTTTGGGGAGTCTCCCACATGACTTTTGGTGAACACCAAACGTGTTTGCTTATTTTTTTCTTTAAGCAATGGCTTTTTTCTGGCCACTCTTCCGTAAAGCCCAGCTCTGTGGAGTGTATGGCTTAAAGTGGTCCTATGGACAGATACTCCAATCTCCGCTGTGGCGCTTTGCAGCTCCTTCAGGGTTATCTTTGGTCTCTTTGTTGCCTCTCTGATTAATGCCCTCCTTGCCTGGTCCGTGAGTTTTGGAGGGCGGCCCTCTCTTGGCAGGTTTGTTGTGGTGCCATATTCTTTCAATTTTTTAATAATGGATTTAATGGTGCTCCGAGAGATGTTCAAAGTTTCTGATATTTTTTTATAACCCAACCCTGATCTGTACTTCTCCACAACTTTGTCCCTGATCTGTTTGGAGAGCTCCTTGGTCTTCATGGTGCCGATTGCTTGGTGGTGCCCCTTGCTTAGTGGTGTTGCAGACTCTGGGGCCTTTCAGAACAGGTGTATATAACTGAGATCATGTGACACTTCGATTGCACACAGGTAGACTTTATTTAACTAATTCTGTGACTTCTGAAGGTAATTGGTTGCACCAGATCTTATTTAGGGGCTTCATAGCAAAGGGGGTGAATACATATGCATGCACCACTTTTTCCTTATTTTTAATTTTTTTAAACAAATTATTTTGTTCATTTCACTTCACCAATTTGGACTATTTTGTCCATTACATGAAATCCAAAAAAAAATCCATTGAAATTACAGGTTGTAATGCAACAAAAGAGGAAAAACTGCAAGGGGGATGAATACTTTTTGCAAGGCACTGTGATCATATGACCGGTGTCCTAGTCTGTCATGTGACCTCCAGTGATCATATGTGATCATATGACCGGTGTCCTAGTCTGTCATGTGACCTCCAGTCAGACTAGATTCTGTTGGCCCGCCTTCTATTAATGAAATAACTCCCTAATAGACCTGGCCTGTCCACTGAGAACCTATTAAACGCTGATCTGTATTCATCTCTCACACAAGACCAGACAAGAGAGGGTCTGCATCCCAAACGGCACACCAAACCAGGGCCAAAGTAGTGCACTCTGTAGGGAATAGGGTGCCATTTGGGACACAGAGAGGAATATCCACTATCAGCAGCACCTCAGAAGAGCAACGCCAAAATAACAAAAAAAGCTGAACAAAGAAGGACTATTGGGGACTTCATTAGATCTAAATGAATAGTCTCCTGGGTCCATGGCTGTCCTCCTTTCCTTGGGCCAAAGGATTAGAAGTCCTTAATTGCTTTTTATCACCCTGTGGTTTCCATCCAGCAATCAAGTGGCTTCTTTCATTTAATTTAAGTGTCTTGAGATGATGAGAGAGAAACATGTCCCTCAATATGACCTATGACCTGGAGTATAGACTGAGAGCGACGAGTCTCACTACTCCCTATGTCCTGGAGTGTAGACTGAGAGAGTCTCACTACTCCCTATGTCCTGGAGTGTAGACTGAGAGAGACTAGTCTCACTACTCCCTATGTCCTGGAGTATAGACTGAGAGAGTCTCACTACTCCCTATGACCTGGAGTATAGACTGAGAGAGACTAGTCTCACTACTCCCTATGACCTGGAGTATAGACTGAGAGAGACTAGTCTCACTACTCCCTATGTCCTGGAGTGTAGACTGAGAGAGACTAGTCTCACTACTCCCTATGACCTGGAGTGTAGACTGGCACACTACTCTCTATGTAGTGCACTCCTTTTCACCAGGGCTCATAGTGCTCTGTGTACACTACATAGGGAATAGGGTGCCATATTGGGACACAGACAGGTACACCCTCCAAATTAGAAAAAACAGTGCCTGCCGTATATTAACGTAAATCCACAACATTTGCCCTGTGATTGAAAGCTCAGGCAGGCAGCCCTCAGTCAGATGGGCATGGCCGTGCCGGAAGCATCTTTGGGATGGTTATAAATAAATATTTTTAGCTAAACTGACCCCCCTAATTGGAACAACTCAGGAGCCGAGGGATTTGGGAAACAACCACAGATGTATATATTCATTTGCACCAAAGAAAACAAGTGATAGACAACAATACAGATAAAACTAATAAAATAACAGAAACGGTGTGCAGGTTGGAAGGGCTGATATGAAAACCACACCACAAAAAAAAATGATATACACTGCTCAAAAAAATAAAGGGAACACTTAAACAACACAATGTAACTCCAAGTCAATCACACTTCTGTGAAATCAAACTGTCCACTTAGGAAGCAACACTGATTGACAATACATTTCACATGCTGTTGTGCAAATGGAATAGACAACAGGTGGAAATTATAGGCAATTAGCAAGACACCCCCAACAAAGGACTGGTTTTGCAGGTGGTGACCACAGACCACTTCTCAGTTCCTATGTTTCCTGGCTGATGTTTTGGTCACTTTTGAATGATGGCGGTGCTTTCACTCTAGTGGTAGCATGAGACGGAGTCTACAACCCACACAAGTGGCTCAGGTAGTGCAGCTCATCCAGGATGGCACATCAATGCGAGCTGTGGCAAGAAGGTTTGCTGTGTCTGTCAGCGTAGTGTCCAGAGCATGGAGGCGCTACCAGGAGACAGGCCAGTACATCAGGAGACGTGGAGGAGGCCGTAGAAGGGCAACAACCCAGCAGAAGGACTGCTACCTCCGCCTTTGTGCAAGGAGGAGCAGGAGGAGCACTGCCAGAGCCCTGCAAAATGACCTCCAGCAGGCCACAAATGTGCATGTGTCTGCTCAAACGGTCAGAAACTGACTCCATGAGGGTGGTATGAGGGCCCGACGTCCACAGGTGGGGGTTGTGCTTACAGCCCAACACCGTGCAGGACGTTTGGCATTTGCCAGAGAACACCAAGATTGGCAAATTCGCCACTGGCGCCCTGTGCTCTTCACAGATGAAAGCAGGTTCACACTGAACACGTGACAGACGTGACAGAGTCTGGAGACGCCGTGGAGAACGTTCTGCTGCCTGCAACATCCTCCAGCATGACCGGTTTGGCGGTGGGTCAGTCATGGTGTGGGGTGGCATTTCTTTGGGGGGCCGCACAGCCCTCCATGTGCTCGCCAGAGGTAGCCTGACTGCCATTAGGTACCGAGATGAGATCCTCAGACCCCTTGTGAGACCATATGCTGGTGCGGTTGGCCCTGGGTTCCTCCTAATGCAAGACAATGCTAGACCTCATGTGGCTGGAGTGTGTCAGCAGTTCCTGCAAGAGGAAGGCATTGATGCTATGGACTGACCTGAATCCAATTGAGCACATCTGGGACATCATGTCTCGCTCCATCTACCAACGCCACGTTGCACCACAGACTGTCCAGGAGTTGGTGGATGCTTTAGTCCAGGTCTGGGAGGAGATATCTCAGGAGACCATCCACCACCTCATCAGGAGCATGCCCAGGCGTTGTAGGGAGGTCATACAGGCACGTGGAGGCCACATACACTACTGAGCCTCATTTTGACTTGTTTTAAGGACATTACATCAAAGTTGGATCAGCCTGTAGTGTGGTTTTCCACTTTAATTTTGAGGGTGACTCCAAATCCAGACCTCCATGGGTTGATACATTTGATTTCTATTGATAATTTTTGTGTGATTAATAATAAGATTATTTCATTCATTCAGATCTAGGATGTGTTATTTTAGTGTTCCCTTTAAAACAGATAACAAAACCTACTAAACCTATTAAACCTACTAACCTACTAACCCTACTGAACCTAATAAACCTACTAACCTACTAACCTACTAAACCTACTAAACCTACTAACCTACTAAACCTACTAAACCTACTAAACCTACTAACCTACTAAACCTACTAAACCTACTAACCTACTAACCTACTAAACCTACTAAACCTACTAACCTACTAAACCTACTAAACCTACTAAACCTACTAAACCTGCTAAACCTACTAAACCTGATAAACCTACTAAACCTACTAACCTACTAAACCTACTAAACCTACTAACCTACTAAACCTACTAAACCTACTAACCTACTAACCTACTAAACATACTAAACCTACATACCTACTAAACCTACTAAACCTACTAACCTACTAAACCTACTAAACCTACTAAACCTACTAAACCTACTAAACCTACTAAATCTACTAACCTACTAAACCTACTAACCTACTAACCTACTAAACCTACTAACCTACTAAACCTACTAAACCTACTAACCTACTAAACATACTAAACCTGCTAAACCTACTAAACCTACTAAACCTACTAACCTACTAAACCTACTAACCTACTAAACCTACTAACCTACTAAACCTACTAACCTACTAAACCTACTAAACCTGCTAAACCTACTAAACCTACTAAACCTACTAACCTACTAAACCTACTAACCTACTAAACCTACTAAACCTACTAACCAACTAAACCTACTAACCTACTAAACATACTAAACCTGCTAAACCTACTAAACCTACTAAACCTACTAAACCTGCTAAACCTACTAAACCTACTAACCTACTAAACATGCTAAACCTGCTAAACCTACTAAACCTACTAAACCTACTAACCTACTAAACCTACTAACCTACTAAACCTACTAAACCTACTAAACCTGCTAAACCTACTAAACCTACTAAACCTACTAACCTACTAAACCTACTAACCTACTAAACCTACTAACCAACTAAACCTACTAACCTACTAAACCTACTAAACCTGCTAAACCTACTAAACCTACTAAACCTACTAAACCTGCTAAACCTACTAAACCTACTAAACCTACTAAACCTACTAACCTACTAAACCTACTAACCTACTAAACCTACTAACCTACTAGACCTACTAACCTACTAAACCTACTAAACCTACTAAACCTGCTAAACCTACTAACATACTAAACCTACTAACCTACTAAACCTACTAACCTACTAAACCTACTAAACCTACTAACCTACTAAACCTACTAACCTACTAAACCTACTAAACCTACTAACCTACTAAACCTACTAAACCTACTAACCTACTAAACTTACTAAACCTACTAAACCTGCTAAACATACTAAACCTACTAAACCTACTAACCTACTAAAACTACTAACCTACTAAACCTACTATAAACCTAATAACTAACTAAACCTACTAACCTACTAAACCTACTAAACCTGCTAAACCTACTAAACCTACTAAACAGACTAAACCTGCTAAACCTACTAAACCTACTAAACCTACTAACCTACTAAACCTACTAAACCTGCTAAACCTACTAACCTACTAAACCTACTAATCCTACTAAACCTGCTAAACCTACTAAACCTACTAAACCTACTAAATAAATAATAAATTATTAGTCATTTAGCAGACGCTCTTATCCAGAGCGACTTACAGGAGCAATTAGGGTTAAGTGCCTTGCTCAAGGGCACATCGACAGATTTTTCACCTAGTCGGTTCGGGGATTAGAACCAGCGACCTTTCGGTTACTGGCACAACGCTCTTAACCACTAAGCTACCTGCCGCCCTAACCTACTAACCTACTAAACCTACTAACCTACTAAACCTGCTAAACCTACTAAACCTACTAAACCTACTAAACCTACTAAACCTACTAAACCTACTAACCTACTAAACCTGCTAACCTACTAAACCTGCTAAACCTACTAAACCTACTAAACCTACTAAACCTATTAAACCTACTAAACCTACTAACCTACTAAATCTACTAACCTACAAACCTACTAAACCTGCTAAACCTACTAAACCTACTAACCTACTAAACCTACTAAACCTACTAACCTACTAAACCTACTAAACCTACTAAACCTACTAAACCTGCTAAACCTACTAAACCTACTAAACCTGCTAAACCTACTAAACCTGCTAAACCTACTAAACCTACTAACCTACTAAACCTACTAAACCTACTAACCTACTAAACCTACTAACCTACTAAACCTACTAAACCTGCTTAACCTACTAAACCTACTAACCTACTAAACCTACTAAACCTACTAACCTACTAAACCTACTAAACATACTAAACATACTAAACCTACTAACCTACTAAACCTACTAAACCTACTAACTTACTAAACCTACTAAACCTACTAAACCTACTAAACCTACTAAACCTACTAAACCTGCTAAACCTACTAAACCTACTAAACCTACTAAACCTACTAAACCTACTAAACCTACTAACCTACTAAACCTGCTAAACCTACTAAACCTACTAAACCTGCTAAACCTACTAAACCTACTAAACCTACTAAACCTACCAACCTACTAAACCTACTAACCTACTAAACCTACTAAACCTACTAAACCTACTAAACCTACTAACCTACTAAACCTACTAACCTACTAAACCTACTAAACCTACTAAACCTACTAAACCTGCTAAACCTACTAAACCTACTAAACCTGCTAAACCTACTAAACCTGCCAAACCTACTAAACCTACTAACCTACTAAACCTACTAAACCTACTAACCTACTAAACCTACTAACCTACTAAACCTACTAAACCTGCTAATCCTACCTAAACCTACTAACCTACTAAACCTACTAAACCTACTAACCTACTAAACCTACTAAACCTACTAAACCTACTGAACCTACTAACCTACTAAACCTACTAAACCTACTAAACCTGCTGAACCTACTAAACCTACTAAACCTACTAAACCTACTAAACCTACTAAACCTACTAACCTACTAAACCTACTAAACCTACTAAACCTACTAAACCTACTAAACCTACTAACCTACTAAACCTACTAAACCTACTAAACCTACTAACCTACTAAACCTGCTAAACCTACTAAACCTACTAAACCTGCTAAACCTACCAAACCTACTAAACCTACTAAACCTACTAACCTACTAAACCTACTAACCTACTAAACCTACTAAACCTACTAAACCTACTAAACCTACTAACCTACTAAACCTACTAACCTACTAAACCTACTAAACCTACTAAACCTACTAAACATACTAACCTACTAACCTACTAAACCTACTAACCTACTAAACCTACTAAACCTGATAAACCTACTAAACCTACTAAACCTACTAACCTACTAAACCTGCTAAACCTACTAAACCTGCTAAACCTACTAAGCTACTAAACCTACTAAACCTACTAACCTACTAAACCTGCTAAACCTACTAAACCTACTAAACCTACTAAACCTACTAAACCTGCTAAACCTACTAACCTACTAAACCTACTAAACCTACTAAACCTACTAACCTACTAAATCTACTAACCTACTAAACCTACTAAACCTGCTAATCCTGCTAAACCTACTAACCTACTAAACCTGCTAAACCTACTAAACCTACTAAACCTACTAAACCTACTAACCTACTAAACCTACTAACCTACTAAACCTACTAAACCTACTAAACTTACTAACCTACTAAACCTACTAACCTACTAAACCTACTAAACCTGCTAAACCTACTAAACCTACTAAACATACTAACCTACTAACCTACTAAACCTACTAACCTACTAAACCTACTAAACCTGATAAACCTACTAAACCTACTAAACCTACTAACCTACTAAACCTACTAACCTACTAAACCTGCTAAACCTACTAAACCTGCTAAACCTACTAAGCTACTAAACCTACTAAACCTACTAACCTACTAAACCTGCTAAACCTACTAAACCTACTAAACCTACTAAACCTGCTAAACCTACTAACCTACTAAACCTACTAAACCTACTAAACCTACTAACCTACTAAACCTACTAAACCTACTAAACCTGCTAAACCTACTAAACCTACTAAACCTACTAAACCTACTAAACCTACTAAACCTACTAACCTACTAAATCTACTAACCTACTAAACCTACTAAACCTGCTAATCCTGCTAAACCTACTAACCTACTAAACCTACTAAACCTACTAACCTACTAAACCTACTAAACCTACTAAACCTACTAAACCTACTAAACCTACTAACCTACTAAACCTACTAAACCTACTAAACCTACTAACCTACTAAACCTGCTAAACCTACTAAACCTACTAAACCTACTAAACCTACTAAACCTACTAAACCTACTAAACCTGCTAAACCTACTAAACCTGCCAAACCTACTAAACCTACTAACCTACTAAACCTACTAAACCTACTAACCTACTAAATCTACTAACCTACTAAACCTACTAAACCTGCTAATCCTGCTAAACCTACTAAACCTACTAACCTACTAAATCTACTAACTTACTAAACCTACTAAACCTACTAAACCTACTAAACCTACTAAACCTACTAAACCTGCTAAACCTACTAAACCTACTAAACCTACTAAACCTACTAAACCTACTAACCTACTAAATCTACTAACCTACTAAACCTACTAAACCTACTAAACCTACTAAACCTACTAAACCTGCTAAACCTACTAAACCTACTAAACCTACTAACCTACTAAACCTACTAAACCTACTAAACCTACTAAACCTGCTAAACCTGCTAAACCTACTAAACTTACTAAACCTACTAAACCTACTAAACCTACTAAACCTACTAAACCTGCTAAACCTACTAAACCTACTAAACCTACTAAACCTACTAACCTACTAACCTACTGAACCTATTAGATTTTTTGGATCAATTTAGAATTTCAATAGAAGAGGATAAAGGGACAGAAATGTTGTTTAAAATAACACGACCAGAAGCCTTAATTAGAGGCGTGTTATTTCATTACACTAATAGGAGCAGTGTATCTTGTCTATAGACACCCGTCTACGGGGAAATATATCACCACTGTAGATATGTTTCACATAGAACAGACACCTACAGGGAAATATATCACTACTGTAGATATGTTTCACATAGAACAGACACCTACAGGGATATATATCACTACTGTAGATATGTTTCACATAGAACAGACACCTACAGGGAAATATATCACTACTGTAGATATGTTTCACATAGAACAGACACCTACATGGATATATATCACTACTGTAGATATGTTTGACATAGAACAGACACCTACAGGGACATATATCACTACTGTAGATATTTTTCACATAGAACAGACACCTACAGGGATATATATCACTACTGTAGATATGTTTCACATAGAACAGACACCTACATGGATATATATCACTACTGTAGATATGTTTCACATAGAACAGACACCTACAGGGATATATATCACTACTGTAGATATGTTTCACATAGAACAGACACCTACAGGGATA
>NW_028167175.1:1000567-1060567 GCF_964263955.1 Coregonus lavaretus | reverse complement strand
AGCCTGTTTTCAAATCATTAAGCCTATTTTCAAAACTCTCAAATCATGAAGCCTGTTCTCAAACCTCTCAAATAATTAAGCCTGTTCTCAAACCTCTCAAATCATGAAGCCTGTTATCAAAACCTCTCAAATCATGAAGCCTGTTCTCAAATTATGAAGCCTGTCCTCAAAACTCTCAAATCATGAAGCCTGTTCACAAACCTCTCAAATCATGAAGCCTGTTCTCAAATCATGAAGCCTGTCCTCAAACCTCTCAAATCATGAAGCCTGTTCTCAAACCTCTCAAATCATGAAGCCTGTTCTCAAACCTCTCAAATCATGAAGCCTGTTCTCAAACCTCTCAAATCATTAAGCCTGTTCTCAAACATCTCAAATCATGAAGCATGTTCTCAAACCTCTCAAATCATTAAGCCTATTCTCAAAACTCTCAAGTCATGAAGCCTATTCTCAAAGCTCTCAAATCATGAAGCCTGTTCTCAAACCTCTCAAATAATTAAGCCTGTTCTCAAACCTCTCAAATCATGAAGCCTGTTATCAAAACCTCTCAAATCATGAAGCCTGTTCTCAAATCATGAAGCCTGTTCTCAAATCATGAAGCCTGTTCTCAAACCTCTCAAATCATGAAGCCTGTTCTCAAAGCTCTCAAATCATGAATCCTCTTCTCAAACCTCTCAAATCGTTAAGCCAGAAGTTGGCAGATCGACTGTACCAACTTCAGACGAGTCCCAAGACGATTGCGGGGGTCGTAGATCAAAATGGGTCATAATAGTTTGTAGGCCAAACCATTCGGACGCTACAGAGGATTTTATGACAAGACTGATTTTCGGGATTTCTCATCATCTGACAAACACCGCTCTAGCTCTGTCATCTTTCACCTCAAATGCGGAAGTGCGACATCGGCGAGTGTGGTGAAAACAGATATCTCTAGCTTAAATGTATGTATTTTTATTGGTATTTTTTAAATTATGCTAATTAAAATTTCCACGTGGGCGCAGTTCAAACAACAACAAACCATCACCTTGTTTTGAGGCTATACAGTGTTTGTTTACAATTACATTGTTTACAAACGGAGTAAAACAAGCTTCTATTAAGGGTTCTGATGAGGTACGACAGTTGAACTAAGCTCATGAGGCATTTAGAAGTTATATTCTTCAAGAATCAATAGTTCATTTAAAAGTCCCAAAATGTATGTAGCGATCGCAGATTGCCCCTTTAAATCACTCGGTGATGAGATGTAACAATCCTATGGTTGCTTGTTTTTAAGATATGAAATGACATGTGTACTCATATCAATGGTACATGGTACATGACATGAAAGCAAAAAATTTCCACATTTCCATTGTCTCTGTGCATTTCCACGGTAACAGAATGATGCTGAGAAAATGTATGCCAAAACAAAAACCAATGATTGCAAAGTTAAACAAACCATACAACTCTATGCACAAGGACTTTTAACAGTGCAGATGCTCCGTTTGGTAACAGAATAACGGCACCAACAGCACTAACTGTCATTCTGTTACCAAACTTTGTATCTGCACCATTCTTCAAGTAAATGTGTTTTTGTTACATACACTGCTCAAAAAAATAAAGGGAACACTTAAACAACACATCCTAGATCTGAATGAATGAAATAATCTTATTAAATACTTTTTTCTTTACATAGTTGAATGTGCTGACAACAAAATCACACAAAAATTATCAATGGAAAACAAATGTATCAACCCATGGAGGTCTGGATTTGGAGTCACCCTCAAAATTAAAGTGGAAAACCACACTACAGGCTGATCCAACTTTGATGTAATGTCCTTAAAACAAGTCAAAATGAGGCTCAGTAGTGTGTGTGGCCTCCACGTGCCTGTATGACCTCTCTACAACGCCTGGGCATGCTCCTGATGAGGTGGCGGATGGTCTCCTGAGGGATCTCCTCCCAGACCTGGACTAAAGCATCCGCCAACTCCTGGACAGTCTGTGGTGCAACATGGCGTTGGTGGATGGAGCGAGACATGATGTCCCAGATGTGCTCAATTGGATTCAGGTCTGGGGAACGGGCGGGCCAGTCCATAGCATCAATGTCTTCCTCTTGCAGGAACTGCTGACACACTCCAGCCACATGAGGTCTAGCATTGTCTTGCATTAGGAGGAACCCAGGGCCAACCGCACCAGCATATGGTCTCACAAGGGGTCTGAGGATCTCATCTCGGTACCTAATGGCAGTCAGGCTACCTCTGGCGAGCACATGGAGGGCTGTGCGGCCCCCCAAAGAAATGCCACCCCACACCATGACTGACCCACCGCCAAACCGGTCATGCTGGAGGATGTTGCAGGCAGCAGAACGTTCTCCACGGCGTCTCCAGACTCTGTAACGTCTGTCACATGTGGTCAGTGTGAACCTGCTTTCGTCTGTGAAGCGCACAGGGCGCCAGTGGCGAATTTGCCAATCTTGGTGTTCTCTGGCAAATGCCAAACGTCCTGCACGGTGTTGGGCTGTAAGCACAACCCCCACCTGTGGACGTCGGGCCCTCATACCACCCTCATGGAGTCTGTTTCTGACCGTTTGAGCAGACACATGCACATTTGTGGCCTGCTGGAGGTCATTTTGCAGGGCTCTGGCAGTGCTCCTCCTGCTCCTCCTTGCACAAAGGCGGAGGTAGCGGTCCTGCTGCTGGGTTGTTGCCCTCCTACGGCCTCCTCCACGTCTCCTGATGTACTGGCCTGTCTCCTAGTAGCGCCTCCATGCTCTGGACACTACGCTGACAGACACAGCAAACCTTCTTGCCACAGCTCACATTGATGTGCCATCCTGGATGAGCTGCACTACCTGAGCCACTTGTGTGGGTTGTAGACTCCGTCTCATGCTACCACTAGAGTGAAAGCACCGCCAGCATTCAAAAATGACCAAAACATCAGCCAGGAAGCATAGGAACTGAGAAGTGGTCTGTGGTCACCACCTGCAGAACCACTTCTTTATTGGGGGTGTCTTGCTAATTGCCTATAATTTCCACCTGTTGTCTATTCCATTTGCACAACAGCATGTGAAATATATTGTGTATCAGTGTTGCTTCCTAAGTGGACAGTTTGATTTCACAGAAGTGTGATTGACTTGGAGTTACATTGTGTTGTTTAAGTGTTCCCTTTATTTTTTTGAGCAGTGTATTTAGTGGAAATTGTTGAAAGTCATCCTTGTGCATTGGTTTTGGTTTGGCATACATTTGAAAGTGGAAGATCTGAGTCTCAACATCACTCTGTCACCGTGGAATTGCCCCTCTGTATAATGGATCAATAAAGATGGTAATGTATTGTATTATCAGCATGTCCTCTTTCCAGTCCACAAAGGGTTAACTTAATTCATATTTTTTCAAATTCCTTCCTTCCATCCTCCTCTCTCCACTCCTCTCTTCCCCCTCGCTCCTCTCCTCTCTTCTCCCTCGCTCCTCTCCTCTCTTCTCCCTCGCTCCTCTCCTCTCTTCCCCCTCGCTCCTCTCCTCTCTTCCTCTGTCTTTTAGGTTAATCAGGTGTAATTTAAATCCGAAATGCCTGACAGTACATTTCTGTGACGGAAGAAGGCTATTGCTTGTATTTCTGCATGGCTGTTTGGATCAAAGACTGGTTATCTCTTCTATTGAGCTGTTCTAACCTCTGTCTAGTCTGATTACAGACAAAGGGAACTGAATTTCCCTGTTAATCAGCACTAATGTTCAGGGACAGCTATAGACTATAGACACATTAAACAAGTTAAAATGCAAAGCCAAGTAGAAAAGTACTATAAAGGGATTGAATGAGACACCACTTCACCTGGAAGTGAAGTTTAAAAAGATAAAGCCTGGCTAGATAATGCTATGGAGATGGACACAGAACTCTCACATGTAGCAAGCAAGACCAACATAATTTAGGCCTATATGTATTTAGCTAAATCCTAAAATGTGTAATCTCTTACTTTCTTACATTTAATTCAATTCAATACGACTTTAATAGAGGATTTACAAGAGCATTTATGTTATCACCCTGACGCGTAGACCTTATAACATTTGGTGCTGTTTGTATAGGATGTATCCAGGCTAATTGCGTGCAGTGTGTTGGGGTGACGTCTGATGTGGGGGGGGTTTTCTGGTAGATGTGACAGTTGAAAGGTTGAGACCCAACAGCTGTGTTTATGAATTCCCCAGTGCACCTGCTAAGGTTAGACTGCGGAGCAAGTGTTAGTGGACTCACTCACTCTCTGTCTCAGGGATTAACCAACAAGGCCCTGCTGCGCCCCAAGTGGCACCCTATTCCCTATTCCCTGTAGTAGGGGAATAGGGTGCCACTTTGGGACTCAGCCAAGTCTGTGTATAGGCCACTGTGAGACTGACGCAGGAGAGAGAGTAACTACAGACGTGTAGAGTTTAGGAAGCGTGTCCTCAACTTCCTCGTTGGTGTCTGTGTAGGTTCGTAAGATATTCATTGTTGTAGTTAGCGTGTAGATTCAGGGCTAATCTCTGTTTTGTTGCCTTTATGTAAATAGGTCTATGTAGGCATAACAGGAGGAGATGACAGTACTGGAATGATGCTATTTTGCGGCAGGATAAAGTCTTTATGTGCTCTTATGTTAATGTTAAAATCTAACCTAAGATACTGTTGCTATTTAATTGTTTGCATGGAGAATCCTCAATGCTCAATTTCAAAAGAAGACACAAACACAAAATGAAGATTGAGACAAACCATTTGACAGACCCATTTAAATTAAGGCAGGTTCACAGATAGACATTTAAGTTTTCGCTAGTTTGCTAGTTCTTGATTACAATGTTGACATTTTACTCTGCATTAACCTGATTAATGTAATTGAATGTAAAAGCCCATGCCTCAGCGTTTCACATGATCACAGGAGATGGATTAAGAAAGAAGGCTTTCAAATTGAATATAGCTCTCCCTGCTCCGCCTGTTAATGTGCGTTTACCACTACTTGAGTCACTGACCGCCGCTATTTAGTCAAACTAATGATGATGCACAGTCCGTTCCCATCCCTAGATAATTAAAAGAAAAGCCTCTCCACACACCTCTAATTCAGCATTAACTTTTTGGTAGAATTGACAGACTCGCTTGCATCCAAAAAATGGTCTTATCAATTTGGCCCTCTCTAAATCACTTGTGGTGTTGTTTGCGGGGAAATTACTATTTTAAAATCTATTCTCTGTCACTCATTATTGATTACTCAAAACCTGGAACTACTGCGAACATTCCATAGCTTCCATAGAATGCTGTGAATTTCCTGTCAGGTGAGCGTTTATAGCACTTAGCCTCAGCATCTATTCAAATAACGTTGCTTAGCAAGACAGTATTGGAATTTAATTTCATGTTTAGCTGAGACACAGGCAGTTGCTGATATCAAAAGTTTTCTGATATGTCGATGTGTAAGCACTCTAGTTAAAACTCCATTTAAAAGTGATTTTGGTCAATACACTTTATTTGGCAGTTCAGGCTGCACGTGAGGTTGAGACATACTGTATCTATCATTACATACTATTTAATTCTGAATTAATAATATTCCAAATATATAATCTGTTGCCTAGAAACACTCCTTTATGTTTCGTCTGTGTTTTTTTTTTTAAATCCTCTGATTGCGCTACACTCTTAGAAAAAAGGGTTCCAAAATAGTTATTCAGCTGTCCCCATAGGATAACCCTTTTTGGTTCCAGGAAGAACACTTTTTGGTTCCAGGTAGAACTCTTTTGTGTTCCATGTAGAACCCTCTGTGGAAAAGGTTCTACATGGAACTCAAAAGGGTTCTACCTGGAACCTAAAAGGGTTCTTCAAAGGGTTCTCCTGTGGGGACAGCTGAATAACCCTTATTGGTTCTAGATAGCAACTTTTCTTCTAAGCGTGTAGTGCCTTCCAAAACACCCTAACCTGCCACTAAACACCAGAGGCATATTATGCCCTAACCTGTTACTAAACACATCACAGTTGTTCTGTGTGCAGTGTGACTGTCCCCACTCACCGCTCTCTCCCAGACAGGCTGTTACACACCCAGACAGAGAATTGGTTGGTAGAATAAGTAAATGAATAAATAGACTGATGTTGAATTTTCCCCTCACTTGCCTCCACTGACACAAATAGGATCTACAGTAATTTATAATGCTGTTAGAGAAACCAAGTGGCTGGGTTCTCTCTCTCTCTCTCGCTCTCTCTCTCTCTCTCTCTCTCTCTCTCTCTCTCTCTCTCTCTCTCTCTCTCTCTCTCTCTCTCTCTCTTCTCTCTCGCTCTCTCGCTCTCTCTCTCTTTTTCACTCTCCTCTCTCTCACGCTCTCTCTCTCTCTCTCTCTCTCCTCTCTCTCGTGCTCTCTCTCGCGCTCTCTCAACTCTCTCTCTATCCACCCCCCCTCTCTCTCTCCTCTCCTCTCTCTCTCTCCACCCCCCTCTCTCTCTCTCCTCTCTCTCTCTCTCTCTCCTCTCCTCTCTCTCTATCCACCCCCCCCTCTCTCTCTCTCCTCTCCTCTCTCTCTCCTCTCTCTCTCTCCTCTCCTCTCTCTCTATCCACCCCCCTCTCTCTCTCTCCCCCCTCTCTCTCTCTTTAACCAAGGTGTCTGTCACCTTGTGTGCAGGAGGGCCTGAGAGAGCCAGAGAGTGGGACCGAGGGAAGGAAGGCACTGACACCCTGCTTTACAATTCCACGCACGGCCCAAAGGCTAAGTGACATCAAGACTCATTATTGTGATCACATGCCACATTTGTAACTGGTTAGTGAGCAAATTGTGATAAAATAGGCTGATGCCCCTTCTGAGCCCAGCTCCCCTTTCACACGCTGGACTTCTCCTCTCCTAATGGTGGAAATGGTGTGTGTGTTTTTTTCTCTCTCTAAATATCAATGGACACAATTACCTTATCCACTGACACTCACAGAGACTGGAGAAAACACAAATAGGTGGATGTTTGTGTATCAACATTTGGAGACTAGGCAATGTAACTGTACGACCGACTGGCCATTTTCAGCCCTGTGGTATTATCACTCCTAATGTGTTATGGTGTGCAGTATTTATCCAAAGGATGAACGGGGGATTCTCAGTGAATCTACAGCGACTTGGAACACATTTAGGAAAATGAGTAGTGGTCTACTTACCCCATTAGACCAAAGGGGAAATCAGGTGATGCTCTGACATCACCTTTCACATAGTGAAAATGGCGTCCCAAATGCGTCCCAAATGGCACCCTATACCCTTTATAGTTCACTATTTTTGACAGGCCCTGGTCTAAACTAGTGTACTAAATACCGAATAGGGGCCAGTATTTAGGAAAACATGATTTCATTTTGGGGTTGTATTTCAATACATGGAATATACAACCATAGATATAGGATCCTAACTCACCTGAGTCAAGGCAGACACCGTACATACAACAGGCAATTCACCTGAGTCAAGGCAGACACCGTACATACAACAGGCAATTCACCTGAGTCAAGGCAGACACCGTACATACAACAGGCAATTCACCTGAGTCAATGCAGACACCGTACATACAACAGGCAATTCACCTGAGTCAAGGCAGACACCGTACATACAACAGGCAATTCACCTGAGTCAAGGCAGACACCGGACATACAACAGGCAATTCACCTGAGTCAAGGCAGACACCGGACATACAACAGGCAATTCACCTGAGTCAAGGCAGACACCGTACATACAACAGGCAATTCACCTGAGTCAAGGCAGACACCGTACATACAACAGGTAATTCACCTGAGTCAAGGCAGACACCGTACATACAACAGGCAATTCACCTGAGTCAAGGCAGACACCGTACATACAACAGGCAATTCACCTGAGTCAAGGCAGACACCGTACATACAACAGGCAATTCACCTGAGTCAAGGCAGACACCGTACATACAACAGGCAATTCACCTGAGTCAAGGCAGACACTGTACATACAACAGGCAATTCTTAGCATATGCTGAAATAATGAGGATAGGGGAAATGAAGAAGGAAAAGCATCTCTCTATGCCTGCTTGCTTGCTTGCCTGCATAAACCTCCAATTGGCGAAATGAAAATCTGTCTTAAACAAAGAGAGGAGAGACCCCATGGAGTCTGGGTCTACAGTTTCTGTCACATAACTATTCCTTGGAGGTTTCATATGACAAAAGGCAGAAAGTTTCTTTGTCCCTTCTCTTCTTGTCACGTTACACCCCTCTTACCCGTAGTCTACCCCCCCCCCCCCCCCCCCCTCCTGTTGTCTGGCTGTCGGTTCTGTCAGCCCGTAGCCTGGCACCTGCTCTCACGTTCCTAATTAGGATCCTTTAATTAATTATATACGGCAGAGCATCTCCTTATCTCTGGGCTGGTCTCTCCCCCCCCCTCCCTCTACTGTAGTTCTATCTAGTCTTTATCTGTGCCATGAAATATTTGTATGGTTTTTCTGATTGCTCCATATCTGAAAATGTCCAGGGCCCAAGTTTTTATTTACATCTCTGTATCTCCTGCTTGGTTTCTTTAACCTACCTACTGCTGTATGAACATCTATCTGGGGCTGTACGCACAACAGCATCTCGGAGTGGGAGTACTGATCTAGGATCAGGTCCCAACTCTCCATGTAATCACATTCATTATAATCTAAAAGGCAAAACTGATCCAGGTCGTCACTCCTACTCGGAGACACTTTATACATTCATGTCCTGGTCTTGGTGCCATTAAATATTGTGGTAACGACATTTGTGGGGTGGGTTGTGTTTTACAGTAGTGATTAGCCTCAAGGTGGGTTGTGTTTTACAGTAGTGATTAGCCTCAAGGTGGGTTGTGTTTTACAGTAGTGATTAGCCTCAAGGTGGGTTGTGTTTTACAGTAGTGATTAGCCTCAAGGTGGGTTGTGTTTTACAGTAGTGATTAGCCTCCAGGTGGGTTGTGTTTTACAGTAGTGATTAGCCTCAAGGTGGGTTGTGTTTTACAGTAGTGATTAGCCTCAAGGTGGGTTGTGTTTTACAGTAGTGATTAGCCTCCAGGTGGGTTGTGTTTTACAGTAGTGATTAGCCTCAAGGTGGGTTGTGTTTTACAGCAGTGATTAGCCTCCAGGTGGGTTGTGTTTTACAGTAGTGATTAGCCTCAAGGTGGGTTGTGTTTTACAGTAGTGATTAGCCTCAAGGTGGTTTGTGTTTTACAGTAGTGATTAGCCTCAAGGTGGGTTGTGTTTTACAGTAGTGATTAGCCTCAATGTGGGTTGTGTTTTACAGTAGTGATTAGCCTCAAGTTGTTGATCTTGGTAAAGGAATACGCATCTGTCAGGCATCACCATCACAAACCGCCTCACAACTGCTGCTACTCCTTTTACACTAGACTGCATCCCAAATGGAACCCTATTCCCTATATAGTGCGCAACTTTTGACCAGGGCAGATAGGGTTAAAAGTAGAGCACTATATAGGGAATAGGGTGCCATTTGGTACGCAATATGAGACGTGCCTGGTTGAAGAAAAGCTCCTATAAAATATTGATTCACTGATCAGCACACAATAGAGGAAAGATTGAAGTTTTGGCCGGGCCGACTCGTGGACTGTCGTCTCCTCTCTGATCAAGGTTTTGGCCGGGCCGACTCGTGGACTGTCGTCTCCTCTCATAAATGATCCTGCTAACAGTATTGCAGGCGTCCACCATATGGGCTTCACAATGACTGTACTGTAGTCTACAGGGCAATATACGTGTCTGATTAGATAGAATAGAACAGAATAGAACAGAACAGAATAGAACAGAACAGAATAGAACAGAATAGAACAGAACATAATAGAATAGAATAGAACAGAATAGAACAGAACAGAATAGAACAGAACAGAATAGAACAGAATAGAACAGAACAGAATAGAACAGAATAGAACAGAATAGAATAGAACAGAACAGAATAGAACAGAATAGAACAGAATAGAACAGAATAGAATAGAATAGAACAGAACAGAACAGAACAGAACAGAATAGAACAGAATAGAATAGAATAGAATATAATATAATAGAATAGAATAGAATAGAATAGAACAGAACAGAATAGAACAGAACAGAATAGAACAGAATAGAATATAATAGAACAGAATAGAACAGAATAGAACAGAATAGAATAGAATAGAATAGAATAGAACAGAACAGAATAGAACAGAATAGAATAGAATAGAACAGAATATAATAGAACAGAATAGAACAGAATAGAACAGAATATAATAGAACAGAATATAACAGAATAGAATAGAATAGAATATAATAGAATAGAATAGAACAGAATATAATAGAACAGAATAGAACAGAACAGAATAGAACAGAATAGAATAGAATAGAATAGAATAGAATAGAATAGAATAGAATAGAATAGAACAGAATAGAACAGAATAGAACAGAACAGAACAGAATAGAACATAATAGAATAGAATAGAACAGAATATAATAGAACAGAATAGAACAGAATAGAACAGAACAGAATAGAACAGAACAGAATAGAACAGAACAGAACAGAACAGAATAGAACAGAATAGAATAGAACAGAATAGAATAGAACAGAATAGAACAGAATAGAACAGAATAGAATAGAATAGAACAGAATAGAATAGAACAGAATAGAATAGAACAGAATAGAATAGAACAGAACAGAACAGAATAGAACAGAACAGAATAGAATAGAATAGAACAGAATAGAACAGAATAGAATAGAATAGAATAGAACAGAATAGAATAGAACAGAATAGAACAGAATAGAACAGAACAGAATAGAACAGAACAGAATAGAATAGAACAGAATAGAACGGAACAGAACAGAACAGAATAGAATAGAATAGAATAGAACAGAACAGAATAGAACAGAATAGAATATAATAGAACAGAATAGAACAGAATAGAACAGAACAGAATAGAACAGAATAGAATAGAATATAACAGAATATAATAGAACAGGATAGAACAGAATAGAATAGAACAGAACAGAATAGAACAGAATAGAACAGAATAGAATAGAACAGAATAGAACAGAATAGAATAGAATAGAATAGAATAGAATAGAATAGAATAGAATAGAACAGAATAGAACAGAATAGAATAGAATAGAATAGAACAGAACATAACAGAATAGAACATAATAGAATAGAATAGAACAGAATATAATAGAATAGAACAGAATAGAATAGAACAGAATAGAACAGAATAGAACAGAATAGAATAGAATAGAACAGAATAGAATAGAACAGAATAGAATAGAACAGAATAGAATAGAACAGAACAGAACAGAATAGAACAGAACAGAATAGAATAGAATAGAATAGAACAGAATAGAACAGAATAGAATAGAATAGAATAGAACAGAATAGAATAGAACAGAATAGAACAGAATAGAACAGAACAGAATAGAACAGAACAGAATAGAATAGAACAGAACAGAACAGAACAGAACAGAACAGAACAGAACAGAACAGAATAGAATAGAATAGAATAGAACAGAACAGAATAGAACAGAATAGAATAGAACAGAATACAACAGAATACAACAGAATAGAGGAACTTTATTTTTCCCAGACGGAACTTCAATAGTTTGTTGGCTACTGCCATTCCTTCCACAATTTTCTCAACAAAAGTTTAGATAAATCTGCTAAATTATTATTATAATTATGATAAAAACATATATACAGTACCAGTCAAAAGTTTGGACACACCTACTCATTCAAGGGTTTTTCTTTATTTTTACTATTTTCTACATTGTAGAATAATAGTGAAGACTTCAAAATGAAATGAAATATGAAATAACACATATGGAATTATGTAGTAACCAAAAAAGTGTTTTAAAAAATCAAAATATATTTTATACCCACCATTTGCCTTGATGACAGCTTTGCACACTCTTGGCATTCTCTCAACCAGCTTCACCTGGAATGCTTCTCCAACAGTCTTGAAAGAGTTCCCACATATGCTTAGCACTTGTTGGCTGCTTTTCCTTCACTCTGCCATCTGACTCATCCCAAACCATCTCAATTGGGTTGAGGTTGGGGGATTGTGGAGGCCAGGTCATCTGATGCAGCACTCCATCTCTCTCCTTCTTGGTAAAAAAGCCCTTACACAGTCTGGATGTGTGTTGGGTCATTGTCCTGTTGAAAAACAAATGATAGTCCCACTAAGCCCAAACCAGATGGGATGGCGTATTGCTGCAGAATGCTGTGGTAGCCATGCTGGTTAAGTGTGCCTTGAATTCTAAATAAATCACAGACAGTGTCACTAGCAAAGCACTCCCACGCCATAACACCTCCTCCTCCATGCTTTACGGTGGGAACTACACATGCGGAGATCATCCGTTCACCCACACCGCTTCTCACAAAGACACGGCGGTTGGAACCAAAAATCTCCAATTTGGACTCCATACCAAAGGACAAATTTCCACCGGTCTAATGTCCATTGCTCGTGTTTCTTGGCCCAAGCAGGTCTCTTCTTCTTATTGGTGTCCTTTAGTAGTGGTTTCTTTGCAGCAATTCGACCATGAAGGCCTGATTCACACAGTCCCCTCTGAACAGTTGATGTTGACATGTGTCTGTGACTTGACCTCTGTGAAGCATTTATTTGGGCTGCAATCTGAGGTGCAGTTAACTCTAATTAACTTATCCTCTGCAGCAGAGGTAACTCTGGGTCTTCCATTCCATGAGAGCCAGTTTCATCATAGCACATGATGGTTTCAAAGTTCTTGAAATGTTCCGTATTGATTGACCTTCATGTCTTAGAGTAATGATGGACGGTCGTTTCTCTTTGCTTATTTGAGCTGTTCTTGCCATAATATGGACTTGGTTTTTTACCAAATAGGGCTATCTTCTGTATACCCCCTCTACCTTGTCACAACACAACTGATTGGCTCAAACGCATTAAGAAGGAAAGAAATTCCACAAATTAACTTGGAGTTGCTTTATCCAACACCCATGCATATATTAAGCCTATAAGAGAGTGCATTTATGGAGAAATTGTCTGTGGATTTTTCAGCCTGTACCCCTGAGGGGAACAAGATCCCAATGTTTGTGCAGGTAAACCCCCTTACCGTCATCGGCCCATCTCTTTATCTCTGCATTCCACGCCGTCCAAATTAAATCTAATGTACAACTCAGCTGGAACCAAACCAACCACATTCAGATAGCATAGCAAACTGTACTGTATTCCCTGTTCCCTTGAAAAATGTCTATATTTCAATAGGTGTGTGGATTTCCTTCTATTAACCTCTGGTGCGGTGTTAAAGGATGTGTTTACGGAGGAATGGGAAATGACAAGAAGTGGAGTTGACAGGCCTGGAGTGAGACAGTTAAATGGCCCCTGGCTGCTCTGGATAATTAATAAATAAAGCACCAGGGGAGTCCTGTCATGGCTTTCTGTATGACAGGGGCTGTCTCCAGTGCGCTAAAGCATTAAATGACCAATTCCTGTCAGGCTAACTTCCACCAAGCTCCCTCGGCACCCCCCCCCCCCCTCCCCCCCTCGCTCTCTCTCTCTCTCTCTCTCTCTCTCTCTCTTTCTCCTCTCTCTCTGCTCTCTCTCTACCCCCATCTCTCACTCCTCTCTTTCTCTACCCCCTCTCTCTACCCACCTCTCTCTCACTCCCCTCTCTCTCTACCCCTCTCTCTCACTCCCCCCTCTCTCTACCCCTCTCTCTCACTCCCCTCTCATTCTAACCCCTCTCTCTCACTCCCCCCTCTCTCTACCCCTCTCTCTCACTCCCCTCTCATTCTAACCCCTCTCTCTCACTCCCCCCTCTCTCTACCCCCTCACTCTCTATCTCTCCTCTCTCACTCCCCTCTCTCCCTTTCTTTCTACCCCCTCTCTCTCACTCCTCTCTCTCTCTACCCTCTCTCTCTACCCCACTCTCTCTCTCTACCACCACTTCTCTCTCTCACTCCCCTCTCTGTCTATCCCTCTCTCTCTACACCCCTCTCTCTCACTCCCTCTCTCTCTACCCCCCCTTTCTCTCTCTCACTCCGCTCTCTCCCTCTCTCTCTACCCCCTCACTCCCCCCTCTCTCTCTCTCTCTCTTCCCCACTCTCTCACCCCTCTCTTTCTCTACCCCCTCACTATCCCCCTCTCTACCCACCTCTCTCTCACTCCCCTCTCTCTCTCACTCCCCTCTCTCTCTACCCCCTCTCTCACTCCCCTCTCTCTCTACCCCCTCTCTCACTTCTCAATCCCCTCTTTTTCTCTCTCTCTCTCTCCCCCCTTCTCTCCCCCCTCTCTCTATACCCCCTCTCTCTACCTCCTTCTCTCTCTACCCCCCTCTCTTTCACTCTCCGCTCTTTCTTTACCCCCTCTCTCTCTCACTCCCCGCTCTCTACCCTCTCTCACTCCCCTCTCTCACTCCCCCCTCTCAATCCCCTCTCTCTTTCTCTCTCTACCCCCTCTCTCACCCTCTCTCTCTCACTCTTCTCTCTCTACCCCTCTATTTCTCACTCCTCTCTCAATCTCTCTACCCCCCTCTCTCTACCCCCTCTCTCTCACTCCTCTCTCTCTCTCTAGCCCCTTTCTCTCTCTTCCCTCTCTCTCTATCCCCTCTCTCTACCCCCCCTCTCTCCCCCCTCTCTCTCAACCCCCTCTCTCTCACTCCTCTCTCTCTACCCCCCTCTCTCTCTCACTCCCCGCTCTCTACCTCTCTCATTCCCTCTCTCACTCCCCCCTCTCTCTCAATTCCCTCTCTCTACCCTCTCACTCTTCTCTCTCTACCCCCCCTTTCTCACTCCACTCTCTCTACCCTCTCTCTCTACCCCCTCTCTCTCTCTACCCCCTCTCTCTCACTCCTCTCTCTCTCTACCCCCTCTCTCTCTACCCTCTCTCTCTACCCCTCTCTCTACCCCCCCTCTCTCTCTACCCCCCCCTCTCTCTCTACCCCCTCTCTCTCACTCCTCTCTCTCTCTACCCCCTCTCGCTCTACCCCCCCTCTCTCTACCCCCCCTTCTCTCTACCCCCTCTCTCTTCATATACTCTCCCCATCTCTCTTTCATCCAGAGAGCTACTTTGCTCTCTTTGCACTGAGTTTTTCAGCGACTGATGGCTCTAGTTCATTTCTGCTGAATTAATTGGTCCCTGAATGAATTCTGTTGACAGGGCAATTCATCATGTGTTTGGCCTGACAGTGACTGGGTGTTGGGAGAGGAGAGAGAGAGGAGCGGGGGAATGGGAGGAGGAACAAGGGGTTAGGGCTGGTGGTAACAGAGGAAAGGAGGATGGGGTTGGGGGCTTGATGCTTGATAATTCAGCTTTTTCTCTAACCCTCTATCTCCACTTTCATTTTCCCTGATCTCCGTTCAGTTTTTAGTGCAGCTTTAACAGGAAGAGGGAGTCTAGCTGTGTCAAACTGTGAGAGGTTTAAGGTTTTTTATGGTGTGAATATTCCTGGGTTCCCTGGGTGGGTTGCAAACAAACAACCTCCTCTGACATATCCTGCTGATTAACAAAGGCTACTTCTGTCTGTCTGTCTGTCTGTCTGTCTGTCTGTCTGTCTGTCTGTCTGTCTGTCTGTCTGTCTGTCTGTCTGTCTGTCTGTCTGTCTGTCTGTCTGTCTGTCTGTCTGTCTGTCTGTCTGTCTGTCTGCCTGCCTGCCTGCCTGCCTGCCTGCCTGCCTGCCTGCCTGCCTGCCTGCCTGTCTGCCTGCCTGTCTGTCTGTCTGTCTGTCTGTCTGTCTGTCTGTCTGTATCAGGAGGATCTACTGTTGATTGGCCAGTCAGGTAGCTAAACCCTTCGGACCCAAATGTCTCCCTATTCGCTGTAGTGCAGTACTGTTGACCAGGGCCCACAGTAGTGCACCTTATCCTCTCCATACAGACCCATGGTCTCCCAGCCAACCGTCAGCCGTATAGTTTCTGTATGTGTGTGGTGGTTCCTGACATATTCACTTCACCGAGGCTCTCTGCATTCAGCTTTAATTGCGTCATGTATCACACAAAAGCTATTAGGGTAATTATTTACTGGTGGAGAGACTGCTGGGGCTAAATGAGGTTTAGCTCAGTTCTGGGGCAGCGTCCCAAACGGCACCCTATTCCCTATGTATTGCACCACTTTTGACCAGATCCTTATGGGCCATTTGGGACACAGCCTGGCTGTGACGTGGTGGCAGGAATCTGGCAGAGATGCCAACCAGTCAGTCAGTCAGTCGCCTCTTTTGGCTGCAGTGTGGTTGGTACTCACCTGTGATGATAGATCTAATAACTGGCCATTTGTTCCATTTGAAAATGAGCTGTCGTTCTGACATGACGACAGGACATCTTTCTGTCTCTCTCTCTCTCTCTCTCTCTCTCTCTCTCTCTTCTCTCTCTCTCTCTCTCTCTCTCTCTCTCTCTCTCTCTCTCTCTCTCTCTCTCTCTCTCTCTCTCTCTCTCTCTCTCTCTCTCTCCCTCCCTCCCTCTTCTCTCTCTCTCTCTGACACACTCTCAGTCAAACAGAGCATTTATTATATTCAATCAATCAATGTTCAGTGATTAGGCTCTCTCCTCTCTGAAGTGCTTCCTGGATGGCCTCACACAGCAAGAGTCAAAACATTACCTCATAATTGCCACTCAGCCATCATAACAAGCAGGGCTTCCCGACTGACACCACTATGGATATGTCCCAAATTGCACCCTATTCCCTATAAAGCTATGGGCCCTGGTCAAAAGAAGTGCTCTATATAGGGAATAGAGTATCATTTGGGACGCATCCCCGTGATTCAAAGAGAACAGGCCCCCCCGACCAACCAACACAGGCAGGACATTGATGGATACTGGAGATTCATATTATATATTGCCATATCCAATTAGACACAGCACATAAACCCGCAGATGTGTTGCCCTGTTTCATAATGTCAAAGCGCATGCTATTCAGATATCATATAAAGACGTGATAGGAAATGCCCTGTTTTTACTTCTTCTTTGCCATGTCGTTGATGATCACATCCTTAAAGGTTTATCCTGGATTTGACACGCCAATAACCAGATTATAATTCAGTTGCTGCTGCAGTATATTCCTGTTGTAGCTCAGCTGGTAGAGCATGGCGCAGGGTAGTGGGTAGTGGGTTCGATCCCCGGGACCACCCATACTTAAAAATGTATGCACACATGACTGTAAGTCGCTTTGGATAAAAGCGTCTGCTAAATGGCATATTATTATTATTATTATTATTGTAACTCCAGCCCACTGAAAGGAAATGGCACAGACTCAGTTTATGTGTAGAACTAACTAGAGCTATCACAGTACTGTACAGTACATACTGTATCATGAAATATGTGGATGGTATTATACAATACGTGATGCTTTGGTTTGCACTGCAAAACAAAAATGCTGAAAACCTCCCCTGTCATTCTCATTGCTCTAACCCTTTTTTGTCTGTGTTGTGGCATAGATGCGCACAGAATATTTCTCTAAACGCCATATATCAAAACCTTTAAGTGAGGAACAATCTATTGAATTAGCACAATGGACCAACGGTGATGAGGACGGCTCTTAAGTACGTTTCTAACTTTTCTACTGTCTGTTCAGCTGACTCAGTGGAAGTCATAATTACGTTGTGTGTGTGTGTGCGTTTCCCAAAACGGCACCCTATTCCCTATGCAGTGCACTAGTTTCGACCGGACTCCAGAGCCCTACGTAGAGGAACAGGTTGCCATTTGTGACGCAGCCCCTAGTGATTCTGTAAAGTGGAGCTAAAAGGCAGAATGGGATAATTAGATTTTTGTACGAATGAATTAAACATCGTAGCCAGCTGCCGATCGGCCCATTGTGAATACAGGAACTGTAAATCATGATTTCAGCACGCTGCATTATGTTATTACTACTGAATTATACGAAGGGTCCTATTCCTTATATAGTGCACTACTTTTGACCAGGGCCATTGGAGCTTTTTTTTTTTTTTTTACTGGAGCAAAGTTCACCCCAAATAAAAACACGTATTTATATACCTTGTAAGCAAATATTTTATCACGAAAACAAATGCTTATTTTTGTAATTTGTTTGAACTATCCATTGAACTATTGTCATTATCAGTACAAACGGTGGGATTAGTAAAACAGAACGATAAATAGATAGACTTCATTAGATCTTCCCCTGTATCTTCTCTGTGGGCTCCTCAGTCTTATTGTTCTGAGGAGCAGAGGCAGTGACAGGTGCTTTTCTGTAATGCCTTGCGGATGAGAACCAATCAGATCGCCCCATCTCTGTTCTGTTTTTTTTTTCTATGGGATGTTGTTGTCATCTGGCAAGCTGAAGGAAGTAAAAAATTAGGTTTGATTGACAGCTGCATCCAGGTTCACAGTTTATTGGTTTCTGCAGTGAAACAAAGAAAGAGACAGATATGCCAATTTAGACAGGGGAGGGACAAAAAAAAGTTTCCATCTAAACGGAATAATTTTACCACTGGGAATTCTCAGCTGAGGGATAAGGAAAGGAAGGAGTCAAGGTTTTTTTTCTTCTCCCCTCTCCTTTAACAAGTAGCTGTGAATGACAAACATCTAGGACAGTTAGAGGCTGACAGAACATCAGATTTGGGATGCTTCACAGGGGCCCATGAGAAAAACAACCACTAGGCAGAGAGAGAGAGAGAATGAATTACAATGGAAAAGGAAAAGTGGCTCCTTTAGGACTGTGTCTGAGTGAGGGAGCGAGAGTGAGGGAAAAGAGTGAGGGAGAGAGAGAGAGAGAGTGAGGGAGTGAGAGTGCACTGTGCATTAGCCAACTATTCAACTCTTAGCCTGAATATTTATTTTTAAAAGAGCAAGAGAGAAATCTGATTTTGCATTTTTATGAAAAAAGACTTGCTAAAATGCCAAAATTCAGCATTTTGACATGTCGCTCAGTCAACCCTGTGTCAATTCTAGGAAGATTTTAACACACTTAACCCCAAACTGTCTCCAAGTTTCACCATCATTGTAAAGCCCTAGTTATCTTGTTGCTTTGACAAAGTCATTTCTGAAGATTATCATTTATTTAATGTGATTTGTGATTTATTTACGTAATTTCCCTCATTTTAAGGTCAACCCTGTTTACGCGAACTGAACTCTCGTTTTAATACGGTGAAACTATTCCTTTTAAATATGTTTTTCAAAAGAAACATTGAACATCTAACAGTCAAACCATAGATGAGCTGGTTCTACTCTCTTCAGCTGTTTTGTGGAGGAAAACTGAGCGGGTCGAGCATAAAACATCAACCCTGTTACCCATAGATAGTCAGGCTACAATGTTTTAACAATAATAACAATACAAATAATAATTGCATTCAATTGCCACTCCCTGTTGCACACGACAAGGTACCAACCCCCCTGTCACAGCGGGATTTAAGGCTGATTTATGATTAAATACAGTAAATACTTCAGGAGGTAAGAAGTGTGTCATCAAGGAAGAAAAAATTCATGCAAGTCCAATGCTTAATTATTTCAGATTTAGATTGATGCAAATCCACCAATCAGCTATTTTCTCTTGTCCACATGGGCTGAGGAGGGACTTGATTAGATGGTGAGCTCATGAAATCGTGAGCAGCATTAAAATAACAGTAGCAAGGCTATATACAGGGGGTACCGGTACAGAGTCAATGTGCGGGGGCACTGGTTAGTTGAGGTAATTGAGGTAATATTACCATGGTGTATTCTCTCAGAGAAGCTAATATCATATTACCATGGTGTATTCTCTCAGAGAAGCTAATATCATATTACCATGGTGTATTCTCTCAGAGAAGCTAATATCATATTACCATGGTGTATTCTCTCAGAGAAGCTAATGTCATATTACCATGGTGTATTCTCTCAGAGAAGCTAATGTCATATTACCATGGTGTATTCTCTCAGAGAAGCTAATATCATATTACCATGGTGTATTCTCTCAGAGAAGCTAATGTCATATTACCATGGTGTATTCTCTCAGAGAAGCTAATATCACATTACCATGGTGTATTCTCTCAGAGAAGCTAATATCATATTACCATGGTGTATTCTCTCAGAGAAGCTAATATCATATTACCATGGTGTATTCTCTCAGAGAAGCTAATATCATATTACCATGGTGTATTCTCTCAGAGAAGCTAACATCCCAGTCAATGTTCATGAAGGTACAGTATGTAAAACATATCGTACTGACTTCCTACATAATCCCATTTGCACCACTGAAATCCTTTTAGCAAATAGTAGCCTAAAATGCTAATCAGTACAATTTTGTATTCATTCAATAACGATGTAAATAAATCCTCCTGAATGGAATAAGGTGGTGGGATGGAGGAGGGATTAAGGAGAGAGAGAAAGAGAGAGAGAGAGAGAGAGAGAGAGAGAGAGAGAGAGCGAGAGAGAGAGAGAGAGAGAGAGAGAGAGAGAGAGAGAGAGAGAGAGAGAGAGAGAGAGAGAGAGAGAGAGAGAGAGAGAGAGAGAGAGAGAGAGAGAGAGAGAGAGAGAGAGAGAGAGAGAGAGAGAGAGAGACAAGATGGTCTCTAAGAGGGATTTCCTGCATTAAGGCTCTCTCTCTCTCTCTCTGTAACTTAACACTAATTGAATTCAGCTACATTGGTTGGAAATAATAATAATTCTTTACAAAAGCCATAGTGAGGTTAAACATTTTATGTGTTCAGTGATCCACATCATGAAGAAAACATTTAGAAGGCATTCTTATAACTGCAGCCCTCCCTACCAATGTACAATATGATCTTAGCCCCCTTCTCAAAGTAAATAAATGTATCTGGAAATGTTCCAATTACATTTTCGGTGAATTCAGTGTAGACATAGTAGAGGAGTTTATTATTTTAAAAAAATATGACTTTGTTAAATCTGTGGTGATAGATTCAGTAAATGTTTCCATGTTATTTGTCAGCTTAGATACCTCTTAAATGTAACTAAATGTAATAAAAAAATGTAATCTACGTAATCCCCCAAATTCAAAATCTTAAGTTTCTGGTAGAAATAGTTCGAAATTGCAGAGGCGTAGTCACTTTTGAGGACACAAGCTCAAGTACACAGTACAGATATGATAAAAATATGAAAATATGAAATATTTTATGATGTATTTCCTATTTTAAAAAACTGTATGAATAAGGCTTGAAATGACTTGAAATGACTTGAAAGGACTATAAGATTTCACCTTCCTTATAAGTGTAAAATATATATTTGTATATTTAGTGTTAGAGAAAACGTGCATATTTTCTAAAGGTCTCTCTTAATCAAAACGTCTTCCCCCACTGCTGTGAACGTTTCACATAGCTCTAGCTTGGCTTCCCGAAGTCGTTAGGAACTCACCTTTCATCTTATATTAATCCTGTCCATCTATGACCAGCAGAAAGTACTTTTTGTTTTAAATCAAATTAATTATTTTACATTACTGGCTATAAATCGATCTCTGAATGTGCTACAGCGAGAAACCACTCTCTCCTGCTGCGTTATGATGTAAGGATTGTTAGTGGCTGTGACGTAGGGTTCAGCCAGGAGTTGATGGACAGTCGGAAGAGCGAATGAAATGGTAGGAGGGACAACCCAGCTTCAAGTGGTGTCAGATTTCACATCCTGCTTCACCAGGCAGAAGAGACATGCTCCTGTGTCCCTGAGAATCAGGGCTACCGTTTCAATCTACGGTGTCCACATATCAATTTACAGTATAAGCAAAAATATGTAAGACAGAACTGGTACCAGAACCACGCAGGTCCCCAAAACAGGGGACTTTACATCTAAGAGGTTTTAAAGTACACACGCAGGCTGTAGCTAGTCAACTACCTTTTAACTACTGTAGACAATGGATTTCACAGAGTCCTGCATCTGAGTTGACATACCAAATGTATTTCTAATGTGTGTTTTTTTTTACAGAATTGGCAGAATGATTAAGGCCATTTGGCTTGTAGTTCTATAGATCATCAGAATCCTAGTTAGTTCTCTGACACTCGGCTTGTACACTGAGGGAGATACCTCTACTCTGCTCTGGTCTACTCTACTCTACTCTACTCTACTCTACTCTGCTCTGCTCTACTCTACTCTACTCTGCTCTGGTCTAGTTGCACAATATTAATTGTCAACATGTATGATTGTTAGGGGAAATATAGAGCGTTTTGTTTCGTGTCCCAAGTGTAATATAACTGTGAGTTGTGTCTTACATTTTTAGTCATTTAGCAGACGTTCTTATCCAGAGCGATTTACAGGAGCAATTAGGGTTAAGTGCCTTGCTCAAGGGCACAACGGCAGATTTTTCACCTACTCGGCTCGGGGATTAGAACCAGCGACCTTTCGGTTACTGGCACAACGCTCTTAACCACTAAGCTACCTGTTTAGATACAATTCTTGATATCAGTTATGTCTTCTGTGTTGGTCTCATCAGTTGAGAGTTAACATAGCCCAATCTCTCTTTCTACTTGCTTAGTGTGGAGCTATTTTTTCCAATCCCACAACATGTGTGTGTGTGTGTGTGCGTGTGCATGTGCGTGTGCGTGTGGGTGTGTGTGTGTGTGTGTGTGTGTGTGTGTGGGTGTGGGTGTGGGTGGGTGTGTGGGTGTGGTTGGGGGTGTGGGTGTGGGTGTGTGTGTGTGTGTGTGTGTGGGTGTGTGTGTGTGTGTGTGTGTGTGTGTGTGGGTGTGGGTGTGGGTGTGGGTGTGGGTGTGGTGTGTGTGTGTGTGTGTGTGTGTGTGTGTGTGTGTGTGTGTGTGTGTGTGTGTGTGTGTGTGTCCATGATAGGAAAGTAGTACCATGCTCTACCGTGACTTAGAAGATTTCAGACACTTTATTATTGAAACGTACCAGTGAGACTCCAGTGGATGAAAGGGATCATACGGATGACCAGGATGTACATATTATTTAACTGTATTTACAGAGTGGAAGTCAGTGTCTTCACATTATACACAAATTATTCTACAAATAAATCAACAGTTTGTAAATAACATAACATTAAATAAATTCAATCACCTTCCTATGGGTTTTACAGCTAAAATATGCATAATAATGATGCCCATCTCTGCTCTGCATAGAATTGATACATATACTTTCATAACGGACAGGTTGTGTTTTTCCTATAATACTGCTCTCACAATGCAGACGTCTGCAAGCTGTAAATAGAAAACAAGAACAAGATCTAAGTCTTTGGCAAATGTGGTAAAAATACATTCACTTGACAGTTGAATGATGTAAAGGTATGTTTGATCATGTTTTCCATTCTTCCAGCCAGGTCGGTGTTACTGGTGTAATTTCAGACAAACTAACTGGATAAGTTACACGATGTCTTTACGACAAAACAAAACAAACAAATATAGGAAGTTGAAACCTTGAGAAAAAAAACGCATGTGATTAAGGCATTAACTGAAATCTTTGCCCTGCGTTTAGTTGAAACCTTTGTTGACACATCGTCATGTGATGATGGCCATATCAGAATTACATTGACTATACTCACTATACTATCGCGGCGTCTCAAATGGCACCCTATTCCCTACATAGTGCACTACTTCTGATCAAAAGTAGTGCACTATAAAGGGAACAGGGTGCCATTCGGGACGTAAGATATCACCATCGTACTCGAACTATTAATTGATTTAATTAGTTAATCACAGAAAACAGTTAATTGATTAAACGTAATACTATATCTTAATGCCAAAGACTTAGGTCAAAACTTAAAACGTTAGCTAGCTAACTTCATGGGTTGAGTATGTGTGGATAGTTAGCCTACACAATAAGGCAGAGACAAACTGGGTCAACTGTTACTGAACCGTCTCCGGACATAATGCTACTGGGGAGTCAATGAAATGGTAAACATAAAGCAACAACATCTGACGTGCCTTTCCAGACCAAAAGGTTATGATTAAGTTATGGTTACGTTTATTCTTCATCGAATGGTTCTTCAAAAATAATAATATACTGTAAAACAAGACAAATAGGCATCCAGGTCAAAGTCTGCATAATAACGCTCCCAGTGTGTCAAACCTCAAAAATAGTGCAAAATTAAAAACAAATACAAAATAGATTCTGCCTGATTATTTCTAGTATCCTGACAAATAAAAATGACAACAACAAAAAGTCAAGCATATTATCTGCATTTCATTAAGATGTCAATAACAATTATAAAAACAAAATAAAAAAATCTTCAAGAATATATTTACTAGTTTTTTTTAAAATCTTGTAAATTAGAAGACACGGTATGTCACTATCCTTTTCATTTTCAATTCACTGTTTCTTTTTTTCTTTTCTTTTGTACATCTGATTGTGTATCACAGAGAACACCGCCCAGTAATCTTCTCCTGGCATCATCATCAAAAAGCAATTGATTCATTTAATCATGCTGAACGTTTGGTTGGTTACAAATGACTGTATGTTTGTTTGTAATAGAGGAATAGAACCAAGCTGCGGCAGCCTTGTTGCATTGACGGCAACGTCTTTAGCATGGATCTCATTGCACTGCCCTTTGAGTAAAAGGTTGAGACCGATGCAGAAGAAAGAAACAACAGCCTGCTACTGTACTGTACTGCACTGTATTGTACTGCACTGTACTGCACTGTATTGTACTGCACTGTACTGCACTGTACTGCACTGTACTGTACTGTACTACACTATACTGCACTGTACTGCACTGTACTGTACTGTAATGTACTGTACTGCATTGTACTGCACCGTACTCTCAGCTCAGGACGGCTCCTCCATCAGCCGACAGATCAGTCAGGTAAAGGAATGTTTTGATCCACGAAGGAAGAAAATGAAACGGAGGACCATTACAAAAAAGGAAAAGATACAAATTCCTCTTTGTCATTTTCTAAACTTTTAGTTGTCTTTTTCACCTCAGTAGCTTCAGTAGTATCACGTATATATAGTCTTTCAAAGTCTTTAGTGGTAATGTACAGTCACACAGATCACATCGAAGAATTTGACATTTTTCACTTTGAAGGTATCCAAATTGGTGGTTGATGGGAAGTTGTCTGCATGGTATCCCGAATGATTAGTTCTTCTTCTGTTGTGTGTGGTAGTGTGGTATTCAGGAGGACAGTTCTTCTTCTGTTGTGTGTAGTAGTGTGGTATTCAGGAGGACAGTTCTTCTTCTGTTGTGTGTAGTAGTGTGGTATTCAGGAGGACAGTTCTTCTTCTGTTGTGTGTAGTAGTGCGATATACAGGAGGACAGTTCTTCTTCTGTTGTGTGTAGTAGTGTGGTATTCAGGAGGACAGTTCTTCTTCTGTTGTGTGTAGTAGTGTGATATACAGGAAATGGAGCTGCCTGTTAGCTGTCTTAACAGTATCCCATCATGCCCTCTGTTCACACCGGGGCAACATGGACGCTGCCGAAGCCATGGTTGTAGTCGTGGTGTAGGTGGTGGTGGTGGTGGTTGATTTGGTTTCCGTGGTAACTAGTGGCGGTCATATGCCGTGGCAGCAGTAGGTGGTCCGGAACCTCTGGATGCGGCACTATAATAATAAGGGGAACCTGGAAGGTTAACAGAAGAAATGGACCGTTGGAAACAACATCCACCAGAACCCACAACACACTGTGATTATGTGTCCTGTTGTCCTCTCAGTAACTGACATTCTAAACTGACATTCTAACGGTTGTATCCGTTAGCTGTTGTAAATTAATTATACCGGCCAAGGCTATAACAATATTTAAAAAAAAATGTTTAAGGGATATGTAAAAAAAAATATCTAATAATACTGTAGTTGTTGTAAAATGCTCTAAGACTCCAGTCAGTCATACTCACTTAGTAGCGCTGGGTTGCTGAATCGCCATGCCTCGTTGTAGGTTGTGTACTGTGGATGACTGTAAGGGTTTCCTGTAAACTCACTCCCTGTAAAACAAACAAAACGATTAGCATTTTTAAAGTCCCATTCCATTACCTTGTGAAACTCTTTCACTTGCTTGCCATTTCCCATCATATATATAACGTATGGGGTAATTTGATAGTCATTTATTTGAGACCAGTCAACCAGATCATTTATTTATTATTTTTTCTCTCCATTTCATTTTAATGATGCAAGACTGAACGATAGAAAATCTGACAGTTGTGGTCTTCCGCGTCACACCCACTGTCATAGTATCTACTGTCCTGTACCTCTTAACACCTGCTGTCATAGTATCTACTGTCCTGTACCTCTTAACACCTGCTGTCATAGTATCTACTGTCCTGTACCTCTTAACACCTGCTGTCATAGTATCTACTGTCCTTTACCTCTTAACACCTGCTGTCATAGTATCTACTGTCCTGTACCTCTTAACACCTGCTGTCATAGTATCTACTGTCCTTTACCTCTTAACACCTGCTGTCATAGTATCTACTGTCCTGTACCTCTTAACACCTGCTGTCATAGTATCTACTGTCCTGTAACCTCTTAACACCTGCTGTCATAGTATCTACTGTCCTGTACCTCTTAACACCTGCTGTCGTAGTATCTACTGTCCTGTACCTCTTAACACCTGCTGTCATAGTATCTACTGTCCTGTACCTCTTAACACCTGCTGTCATAGTATCTACTGTCCTGTACACCTTCTATTTTCCACATCATTGAAATAAACACTGTGGTTTTAAGACATTTGCTAGCATCCTTTCTAATGGTTGAAATGGCATTATAAACTCTTGTTATAGGCTTCCTCAGAGGAAAGGAAATCCTGTCCCGCTGTTTTGTTGCCACAGGATTTTCCTTGCAGGCAGGAAGTAACTTAGACCATGCCAGTGAGGCAATGCTGTTGGTCCTACACGTTTCTTTCTTTTATGAGGCAATAAAGGCTGAGATTTGAACAGTGTTTGGGGCCTGTCACTAAATCTTAGTGTCTGTGGGTCAGATCAATGGAGATCCACCAGCACCACGTTACTGCTGGTGTCCGGTGACTGATGAGAACGACTGGGTGGTAAAAACAGATTTGATAAGACGCTGGGAAAAACACGCCGTATTCTCCAACTCCAACCAAATGAACTAACTGTCATATAGATAATAGATAGCCCTTTACATTACAGGGACTTTATACTGTGGAACTGCTCATGTAATTACAGTGTAACAAGTAACAATGAGTTACAATGTACATACTTTATCACAAAAAAACACAAATACAATATTTGCACACCTGGATTGTATAATATTGACCTATTATTCTTTTTAAAATAATTAATAACTGCACCATGCTCAAAAGTATATTCAATGTCTGCTTTTTTTTTTTTTTTACCCATCTACCAATAGGTGGCCTTCTTTGCGAACCCATTGGAAAAACGTCCCTGGTCTTTGTGGTTGAGGGACCAGAGGGTATAGAGATGGTGTAGTCATTTGAAGATCATGTTAAACACTATTATTGGACACAGAGTGAGTCCGTGCAAATTATAATTTGACTCCTGAATTATTTAGGCTTGTCATAACGAAGGGGTTGAATACTTATTGACTCAAGACATTTCAGCTTTTCACTTTTAATTAATTTGTAAACATTTCTAAAAACATAATTCCACTTTGACATGATGGGGGCACTGTGTGTATCAGTGACACTAAACCTCAATGGAATCCATTTTAAATTCAGGCTGTAACACAACAGCATGTGGAAGAAGTCAAGGAGTGTGAAGTCCTTTCTGAAGGAACTGTATGTGTTGTTGATACTCCATGCTGAAACTCATATGAAAAGAAAACGGTGTGCATTGCATTGCATCCAGTGGACAAAACAGTGATTGTACGGATGGACGGGGGAGAGAGCGGGTCTGAATCCTGAAGCCCTTTGAGCATGCTGTAATCGGTTAATGATTTTCTAACACAGCTGTGCACTCGATTGGATTTTCCTTTCCGCATGGGTTGATCAGCTCAAAGAAAAATGGCGGTGCATGCTGCCGCGGTGGGGTGTACGAGCACAGAGACGGGGAATACCAGGAAACAACCAGTGAATCAGCGCAGTAGTCAGAATGCATCCCGTCCCATCCCGTCCCGCCCCAGTGTCTGGTTGGTGTGTTCTGGCAGTGTAGTACTAGCCCTGGCCCAGCCGGCCCCTCCTTAGAGAGATAGCGATTTAAATATTGACTGGCCTCCCATGCCTCTGTGTTGTGACCCTTCACTGTTTGTTGTGAACCTGAACCGCAGGTTAAGTAGAGGGGTGGAAAGGGAGGCGCTCTGACCACAGAGGAGGACGAGGAGGCCGAGGGGAGGACTGGGAGAGAGACGGAGGAGAGGAGATCGCTAGCTGTTTATCGACGGCTCCTGAGAATGCCTCATGCACGGCACACACCACAGAGGGATAATGAGCTAAGATACTGGAGTGGAACTGAGAGGATCTGTCCTTTAACCATGTCTCTGTATGTCTCTGTCCTTTAACCATGTCTCTGTCTGTCTCTGTCTTTTAACCATGTCTCTGTCTGTCTCTGTCTTTTAACCATGTCTCTGTCTGTCTCTGTCTTTTAACCATGTCCCTGTCTGTCTCTGTCCTTTAACCATCTCTGTCTGTCTCTGTCCTTTAACCATGTCTCTGTCTATCTGTCTGTCTCTGTCTTTTAACCATGTCTCTGTCTGTCTCTGTCCTTTAACCATGTCCCTGTCTATCTGTCTGTCTCTGTCTTTTAACCATGTCTCTGTCTGTCTCTGTCCTTTAACCATGTCCCTGTCTATCTGTCTGTCTCTGTCTTTTAACCATGTCTCTGTCTGTCTCTGTCTTTTAACCATGTCTCTGTCTGTCTCTGTCCTTTAACCATGTCCCTGTCTATCTGTCTGTCTCTGTCCTTTAACCATGTCTCTGTCTGTCTCTGTCCTTTAACCATGTCCCTGTCTGTCTCTCAGTTATCCAGCAGGACTAGTCTCCTGATAGCCTACATGTAACGGTGTGTGCTGTCTGTCCACGCTACAGGTCATTGCTTTATATGAGGGACAGTTTGTACAATCTTGAAATGAAAATAAAATGTTAAACTTTAAAATGTAATATCTACCAAAAGGTACACTCACCAGGAACCATTCCAGCCAGTGTTGAGGTGGGGTAGCTGCCCTGGCCTGTGGGGGGTACGTGAGGGGGATAGCCCGGTAGGGTTGTGTTGGCCATGTCTCGACCTGGAGAGAGAGAGAGAGAACACACACACAATCAATAGATGGTCCTCCAAGACAAAACACTAAACCACCCCCTCTTAGAGGTTAGAAACGGGATCATGTTTTTTGTTCCAAATTGCACCATATTCCCTTAACATTGCACTACTTTTGACCAGGGCTCATAGGGCTCATAGTGCACTACATAGGGAAAAGGCTGCCATTTGGGACGCACCTGTCTAATCATACGGTCTCCCTTGAACAGAAAACACTCATTGTAATACACTGTAAAACCATGAAACGTGACACCTTTATAACCTAAACGTCTGTGTATAAAACTTTAAACATTAGGTATTTAGATTTGCCATTAAGTGTTCACATGTTAAGCACAGGTGTTTAGAATGCAAGATTTCACATGATAGTCAGCTTTTCCCAGTCAGTTTCCAACCAGGAGAACACCTT
The DNA here is from genome assembly GCF_964263955.1 of Coregonus lavaretus. Classification (NCBI taxonomy): domain Eukaryota; kingdom Metazoa; phylum Chordata; class Actinopteri; order Salmoniformes; family Salmonidae; genus Coregonus; species Coregonus lavaretus. The sequence goes on along the minus strand of NW_028167175.1, from coordinate 1,031,240 downwards.
TATCTCCTAAGTGTTCAGATGTTAACTTCTCCATCGTCCTGGTTCAGAGTGCATTTAGTCATTAGATATTGATGTGACTTTCCATGCCTTTAATTCAGATCAGTGTTAGGAATGTCTGTCACCTTGCCTACGTTTCAGCACAACTGAACAGGACATTTGAGTCAATACAATTTTTTTCAATCGCGTGGTGTCGTGGTTACTCAACTGTGTTGAGTTAATTTTCGCTAACTCCCTCAGAGTGAAAAAGACGTGGGGGGGGCCCTCATTATCATATTTCCCAGCATGCTTTGTTGATTTTTTTTTAAATAGTTTGCTTTAATATCTGTTTCCTTGTGCACATTCATTGATTCATTGATCTTATACTATACAAATATAAATAACTTTAAATTGTTCTAAACTAATCCAATCTGCAAGGCGTTGGATTTATTGCACCCGTTACTGAGATAGTTGTTCCAGTTTAGAGGCTTTAGGTCAGGGGTCATCAATTCCATTCAGCTGCCGGATGATTTTTTTCTTGAGGGGATGTAGACTGCAAATCGACTGCAAGAAGCCCAAACAGATATAATATTTGACTAAAACATAATAATTTAAAACCTTTCTTACATTTGTGTACGATCACATACAGTATATGTCTATTACGAGTAGGAATACTTTGGAACAGATTTCTAAAAATAAAACAACCACTAAATCCATCAGAGGGCCGCAAGTTGGGGAACCCTGGTTTAGGTCATCTTGTTTGTTAAGTCTTTCACCATAGCAGCCATTCTGAGTGCAGGTTGTGGGTGATAAAATATTCAAATTCTTGGATATCCTCCCTCTTGGCTGGATTCCGACAGGAATTACTAATCACTTCATAAACCAGCATATTGTAATTTGCAGGTCTGATGTGGCCCATGAGCCAGGATTTTCAGACCACAATGTCCAGGATAACTGGGCCATAACTAAAGGCCTTATAACATGTATAATATGTGGTCATAAAGGGTTTATTTTTAATTGAAACACATTCACTTAGTCAGTCATCTGGTGAAAGCTTCAGTGGTAGAAGTTATTGAACGTAACAATCATGTCTCTGTCACTAACAAACACAGTGATTGGTGGGTATCTCTCACATTTACTTGAAAACCATGCTGGGAAATATGCAAATATGGCTTTACACCCTACAGTGTTAAAACAACAGCCCCAGTGTTTAGAGTATAAAACCTAATGACTTGTACCGAATAAACGTGTTCATGTGTTTAAAAAGTGTTGCAGCAAATAAACATGCTCTGGTGTTTCCAATCTAAACACTGTGACGCATTGAAATTCGAAATGCCTTGACGTGTTTAAAACGTGCTCCAGATAAGTGTTTGGCTGTGTTCAGATCCTAAACACTTGATTTTACAGTGTAGGTATCATGGCCTCCATACTATGGCCTACACCCTAGTGACCAGAGAATACATATACTGTATTCTACACCCTAGTGACCAGAGAATAAATATACTGTATTCTACACCCTAGTGACCAGAAAATAAATATACTGTAGTCTATAGTCACCAGATAATAAATATACTGTATTCTATAGTCACCAGAGAATAAATATACTGTAGTCTATAGTCACCAGAGAATAAATATACTGTAGTCTATAGTCACCAGATAATAAATATACTGTAGTCTATAGTCACCAGATAATAAATATACTGTAGTCTATAGTCACCAGATAATAAATATACTGTAGTCTATAGTCACCAGAGAATAAATATACTGTAGTCTATAGTCACCAGAGAATAAATATACTGTAGTCTATAGTCACCAGAGAATAAATATACTGTATTCTATAGTCACCAGATAATAAATATACTGTAGTCTATAGTCACCAGATAATAAATATACTGTAGTCTATAGTCACCAGATAATAAATATACTGTAGTATATAGTCACCAGAGAATAAATATATTGTAGTCTATAGTCACCAGATAATAAATATACTGTAGTCTATAGTCACCAGATAATAAATATACTGTAGTCTATAGTCACCAGAGAATAAATACACTGTAGTCTATAGTCACCAGAGAATAAATATACTGTAGTCTATAGTCACCAGATAATAAATATACTGTAGTCTATAGTCACCAGAGAATAAATATACTGTAGTCTATAGTCACCAGATAAAAAATATACTGTTGTCTATAGTCACCAGAGAATAAATATACTGTAGTCTAAAGTCACCAGATAATAAATATACTGTAGTCTACAGTCACCAGAGAATAAATATACTGTAGTCTATAGTCACCAGAGAATAAATATACTGTAGTCTATAGTCACCAGAGAATAAATATACTGTAGTCTATAGTCACCAGAGAATAAATATACTGTAGTCTATAGTCACCAGAGAATAAATATACTGTTATCTATAGTCACCAGAGAATATATATACTGTAGTCTATAATCACCAGATAATAAATATACTGTAGTCTATAGTCACCAGAGAATAAATATACTGTAGTCTATAGTCACCAGATAATAAATATACTGTAGTCTATAGTCACCAGAGAATAAATATACTGTAGTCTATAGTCACCAGATAATAAATATACTAAGTCTATAGTCACCAGAGAATAAATATACTGTAGTCTATAGTCACCAGAGAATAAATATACTGTAGTCTATAGTCACCAGAGAATAAATATACTGTAGTCTATAGTCACCAGATAATAAATATACTGTAGTCTATAGTCACCAGAGAATAAATATACTGTAGTCTATAGTCACCAGAGAATAAATATACTGTAGTCTATAGTCACCAGATAATAAATATACTGTAGTCTATAGTCACCAGATAATAAATATACTGTAGTCTATAGTCACCAGAGAATAAATATACTGTAGTCTATAGTCACCAGAGAATAAATATACTAAGTCTATAGTCACCAGAGAATAAATATACTGTAGTCTATAGTCACCAGAGAATAAATATACTGTAGTCTATAGTCACCAGAGAATAAATATACTGTAGTCTATAGTCACCAGATAATAAATATACTGTAGTCTATAGTCACCAGATAATAAATATACTGTAGTATATAGTCACCAGAGAATAAATAAACTATGGTCTATAGTCACCAGAGAATAAATATACTGTAGTCTATAATAACCAGATAATAAATATACTGTAGTCTATAGTCACCAGAGAATAAATATACTGTAGTCTATAGTCACCAGAGAATAAATATACTGTAGTCTATAGTCACCAGATAATAAATATACTGTAGTCTATAGTCACCAGAGAATAAATATACTGTAGTCTATAGTCACCAGAGAATAAATATACTGTAGTCTATAGTCACCAGAGAATAAATATACTGTAGTCTATAGTCACCAGATAATAAATATACTGTAGTCTATAGTCACCAGATAATAAATATACTGTAGTCTATAGTCACCAGAGAATAAATATACTGTAGTCTATAGTCACCAGAGAATAAATATACTGTAGTCTATAGTCACCAGATAATAAATATACTGTAGTCTATAGTCACCAGAGAATAAATATACTGTAGTCTATAGTCACCAGAGAATAAATATAATGTAGTCTATAGTCACCAGATAATAAATATACTGTAGTCTATAGTCACCAGATAATAAATATACTGTAGTCTATAGTCACCAGATAATAAATATACTGTAGTCTATAGTCACCAGAGAATAAATATACTGTAGTCTATAGTCACCAGAGAATAAATATACTAAGTCTATAGTCACCAGAGAATAAATATACTGTAGTCTATAGTCACCAGAGAATAAATATACTGTAGTCTATAGTCACCAGAGAATAAATATACTGTAGTCTATAGTCACCAGATAATAAATATACTGTAGTCTATAGTCACCAGATAATAAATATACTGTAGTATATAGTCACCAGAGAATAAATAAACTATGGTCTATAGTCACCAGAGAATAAATATACTGTAGTCTATAATAACCATATAATAAATATACTGTAGTCTATAGTCACCAGAGAATAAATATACTGTAGTCTATAGTCACCAGAGAATAAATATACTGTAGTCTATAGTCACCAGATAATAAATATACTGTAGTCTATAGTCACCAGAGAATAAATATACTGTAGTCTATAGTCACCAGAGAATAAATATACTGTAGTCTATAGTCACCAGAGAATAAATATACTGTAGTCTATAGTCACCAGATAATAAATATACTGTAGTCTATAGTCACCAGATAATAAATATACTGTAGTCTATAGTCACCAGAGAATAAATATACTGTAGTCTATAGTCACCAGAGAATAAATATACTGTAGTCTATAGTCACCAGATAATAAATATACTGTAGTCTATAGTCACCAGAGAATAAATATACTGTAGTCTATAGTCACCAGAGAATAAATATAATGTAGTCTATAGTCACCAGATAATAAATATACTGTAGTCTATAGTCACCAGAGAATAAATATACTGTAGTCTATAGTCACCAGAGAATAAATATACTGTAGTCTATAGTCACCAGAGAATAAATATACTATAGTCTATAGTCACCAGAGAATAAATATACTGTAGTCTATAGTCACCAGAGAATAAATATACTGTAGTCTATAGTCACCAGAGAATAAATATACTGTAGTCTATAGTCACCAGATAATAAATATACTGTAGTCTATAGTCACCAGATAATAAATATACTGTAGTCTATAGTCACCAGATAATAAATATACTGTAGCCTACAGTCACCAGAGAATACATATACTGTAGTCTATAGTCACCAGATAATAAATATACTGTAGTCTACAGTCACAAGAGAATAAATATACTGTAGTCTATAGTCACCAGGTAATAAATATACTGTAGTCTATAGTCACCAGAGAATAAATATACTGTAGTCTATAGTCACCAGATAATAAATATACTGTAGTCTATAGTCACCAGAGAATAAATATACTGTAGTCTATAGTCACCAGATAATAAATATACTGTAGTCTATAGTCACCAGAGAATAAATATACTGTAGTCTATAGTCACCAGAGAATAAATATACTGTAGTCTATAGTCACCAGATAATAAATATACTGTAGTCTATAGTCACCAGATAATAAATATACTGTAGTCTATAGTCACCAGAGAATAAATATACTGTAGTCTATAGTCACCAGAGAATAAATATACTAAGTCTATAGTCACCAGAGAATAAATATACTGTAGTCTATAGTCACCAGAGAATAAATATACTGTAGTCTATAGTCACCAGAGAATAAATATACTGTAGTCTATAGTCACCAGATAATAAATATACTGTAGTCTATAGTCACCAGATAATAAATATACTGTAGTATATAGTCACCAGAGAATAAATAAACTATGGTCTATAGTCACCAGAGAATAAATATACTGTAGTCTATAATAACCAGATAATAAATATACTGTAGTCTATAGTCACCAGAGAATAAATATACTGTAGTCTATAGTCACCAGAGAATAAATATACTGTAGTCTATAGTCACCAGATAATAAATATACTGTAGTCTATAGTCACCAGAGAATAAATATACTGTAGTCTATAGTCACCAGAGAATAAATATACTGTAGTCTATAGTCACCAGAGAATAAATATACTGTAGTCTATAGTCACCAGATAATAAATATACTGTAGTCTATAGTCACCAGATAATAAATATACTGTAGTCTATAGTCACCAGAGAATAAATATACTGTAGTCTATAGTCACCAGAGAATAAATATACTGTAGTCTATAGTCACCAGATAATAAATATACTGTAGTCTATAGTCACCAGAGAATAAATATACTGTAGTCTATAGTCACCAGAGAATAAATATACTGTAGTCTATAGTCACCAGAGAATAAATATACTGTAGTCTATAGTCACCAGATAATAAATATACTGTAGTCTATAGTCACCAGATAATAAATATACTGTAGTCTATAGTCACCAGAGAATAAATATACTGTAGTCTATAGTCACCAGAGAATAAATATACTGTAGTCTATAGTCACCAGATAATAAATATACTGTAGTCTATAGTCACCAGAGAATAAATATACTGTAGTCTATAGTCACCAGAGAATAAATATAATGTAGTCTATAGTCACCAGATAATAAATATACTGTAGTCTATAGTCACCAGAGAATAAATATACTGTAGTCTATAGTCACCAGAGAATAAATATACTGTAGTCTATAGTCACCAGAGAATAAATATACTATAGTCTATAGTCACCAGAGAATAAATATACTGTAGTCTATAGTCACCAGAGAATAAATATACTGTAGTCTATAGTCACCAGAGAATAAATATACTGTAGTCTATAGTCACCAGATAATAAATATACTGTAGTCTATAGTCACCAGATAATAAATATACTGTAGCCTACAGTCACCAGAGAATACATATACTGTAGTCTATAGTCACCAGATAATAAATATACTGTAGTCTACAGTCACAAGAGAATAAATATACTGTAGTCTATAGTCACCAGGTAATAAATATACTGTAGTCTATAGTCACCAGAGAATAAATATACTGTAGTCTATAGTCACCAGATAATAAATATACTGTAGTCTATAGTCACCAGAGAATAAATATACTGTAGTCTATAGTCACCAGATAATAAATATACTGTAGTCTATAGTCACCAGAGAATAAATATACTGTAGTCTATAGTCACCAGAGAATAAATATACTGTAGTCTATAGTCACCAGAGAATAAATATACTGTAGTCTATAGTCACCAGAGAATATATATACTATAGTCTATAGTCACCAGAGAATAAATATACTGTAGTCTATAGTCACCAGAGAATAAATATACTGTAGTCTATAGTCACCAGAGAATAAATATACTGTAGTCTATAGTCACCAGATAATAAATATACTGTAGTCTATAGTCACCAGATAATAAATATACTGTAGTCTATAGTCACCAGATAATAAATATACTGTAGCCTACAGTCACCAGAGAATACATATACTGTAGTCTATAGTCACCAGATAATAAATATACTGTAGTCTACAGTCACCAGAGAATAAATATACTGTAGTCACCAGTCACCAGAGAATAAATATACTGTAGTCTATAGTCACCAGAGAATAAATATACTGTAGTCTATAGTGACCAGAGAATACATATACTGTAGTCTATAGTCACCAGAGAATAAATATACTGTAGTCTATAGTCACCAGAGAATAAATATACTGTAGTCTATAGTCACCAGAGAATAAATATACTGTAGTCTATAGTCACCAGAGAAAAAATATACTGTAGTCTATAGTCACCAGATAATAAATATACTGTAGTCTATAGTCACCAGAGAATAAATATACTGTAGTATATAGTGACCAGAGAATAAATATACTGTAGTCTATAGTCACCAGAGAATAAATATACTGTAGTCTATAGTGTGGTCCTCTGTAGCTCAGCTGGTAGAACACGGCGCTTGTAACGCCAAGGTAGTGGGTTCGATCCCCGGGACCACCCATACACAAAAATGTATGCACGCATGACTGTAAAATGGCATATTATTATTATTATTTATTATTAGTCACCAGAGAATAAATATAATGTAGTCTATAGTCACCAGATAATAAATATACTGTAGTCTATAGTCACCAGAGAATAAATATACTGTAGTCTATAGTCACCAGAGAATAAATATACTGTAGTCTATAGTCACCAGAGAATAAATATACTATAGTCTATAGTCACCAGAGAATACATATACTGTAGTCTATAGTCACCAGAGAATAAATATACTGTAGTCTATAGTCACCAGAGAATAAATATACTGTAGTCTATAGTCACCAGATAATAAATATACTGTAGTCTATAGTCACCAGATAATAAATATACTGTAGTCTATAGTCACCAGATAATAAATATACTGTAGCCTATAGTCACCAGATAATAAATATACTGTAGTCTACAGTCACCAGAGAATAAATATACTGTAGTCACCAGTCACCAGAGAATAAATATACTGTAGTCTATAGTCACCAGAGAATAAATATACTGTAGTCTATAGTCACCAGAGAATAAATATACTGTAGTATATAGTCACCAGATAATAAATATACTGTAGTCTTTAGTCACCAGAGAATAAATATACTGTAGTCTATAGTCACCAGAGAATAAATATACTGTAGTCTATAGTCACCAGAGAATAAATATACTGTAGTCTATAGTCACCAGATAATAAATATACTGTAGTCTATAGTCACCAGATAATAAATATACTGTAGTCTATAGTCACCAGAGAATAAATATACTGTAGTCTATAGTCACCAGATAATAAATATACTGTAGTCTGTAGTCACCAGATAATAAATATACTATAGTCTATAGTCACCAGATAATAAATATACTGTAGTCTATAGTCACCAGAGAATAAATATACTGTAGTCTATAGTCACCAGAGAATAAATATACTGTAGTCTATAGTCACCAGAGAATAAATACACTGTAGTCTATAGTCACCAGAGAATAAATACACTGTAGTCTATAGTCACCAGAGAATAAATATACTGTAGTCTATAGTCACCAGATAATAAATATACTGTAGTCTATAGTCACCAGCTAATAAATATACTATAGTCTATAGTCACCAGAGAATAAATATACTGTAGTCTATAGTCACCAGAGAATAAATATACTGTAGTCTATAGTCACCAGATAATAAATATACTGTAGTCTATAGTCACCAGAGAATAAATATACTGTAGTATATAGTGACCAGAGAATAAATATACTGTAGTCTATAGTCACCAGAGAATAAATATACTGTAGTCTATAGTCACCAGAGAATAAATATAATGTAGTCTATAGTCACCAGATAATAAATATACTGTAGTCTATAGTCACCAGAGAATAAATATACTGTAGTCTATAGTCACCAGATAATAAATATACTGTAGTCTATAGTCACCATATAATAAATATACTGTAGTCTATAGTCACCAGATAATAAATATACTGTAGCCTACAGTCACCAGAGAATACATATACTGTAGTCTATAGTCACCAGATAATAAATATACTGTAGTCTACAGTCACCAGAGAATAAATATACTGTAGTCACCAGTCACCAGAGAATAAATATACTGTAGTCTATAGTCACCAGAGAATAAATATACTGTAGTCTATAGTCACCAGAGAATAAATATACTGTAGTATATAGTCACCAGATAATAAATATACTGTAGTCTATAGTCACCAGAGAATAAATATACTGTAGTCTATAGTCACCAGAGAATAAATATACTGTAGTCTATAGTCACCAGAGAATAAATATACTGTAGTCTATAGTCACCAGATAATAAATATACTGTAGTCTATAGTCACCAGATAATAAATATACTGTAGTCTATAGTCACCAGAGAATAAATATACTGTAGTCTATAGTCACCAGATAATAAATATACTGTAGTCTGTAGTCACCAGATAATAAATATACTATAGTCTATAGTCACCAGATAATAAATATACTGTAGTCTATAGTCACCAGAGAATAAATATACTGTAGTCTATAGTCACCAGAGAATAAATATACTGTAGTCTATAGTCACCAGAGAATAAATATACTGTAGTCTATAGTCACCAGAGAATAAATATACTGTAGTCTATAGTCACCAGATAATAAATATACTGTAGTCTATAGTCACCAGATAATAAATATACTATAGTCTATAGTCACCAGAGAATAAATATACTGTAGTCTATAGTCACCAGATAATAAATATACTGTAGTCTATAGTCACCAGATAATAAATATACTGTAGTCTATAGTGACCAGATAATAAATATACTGTAGTCTATAGTGACCAGAGAATAAATATACTGTAGTCTATAGTCACCAGAGAATAAATATACTGTAGTCTATAGTCACCAGAGAATAAATAAACTGTAGTATATAGTGACCAGAGAATAAATATACTGTAGTCTATAGTCACCAGAGAATAAATATACTGTAGTCTATAGTCACCAGAGAATAAATATACTGTAGTCTATAGTCACCAGAGAATAAATATACTGTAGTCTATAGTCACCAGAGAATAAATATACTGTAGTCTATAGTCACCAGATAATAAATATACTGTAGTCTATAGTCACCAGATAATAAATATACTGTAGTCTATAGTCACCAGATAATAAATATACTGTAGTCTATAGTCACCAGAGAATAAATATACTGTAGTATATAGTCACCAGATAATAAATATACTGTAGTCTATAGTCACCAGAGAATAAATATACTGTAGTCTATAGTCACCAGAGAATAAATATACTATAGTCTATAGTCACCAGAGAATAAATATACTGTAGTCTATAGTCACCAGAGAATAAATATACTGTAGTCTATAGTCACCAGAGAATAAATATACTGTAGTCTATAGTCACCAGATAATAAATATACTGTAGTCTATAGTCACCAGATAATAAATATACTGTAGTCTATAGTCACCAGATAATAAATATACTGTAGCCTACAGTCACCAGAGAATACATATACTGTAGTCTATAGTCACCAGATAATAAATAAACTGTAGTCTACAGTCACCAGAGAATAAATATACTGTAGTCACCAGTCACCAGAGAATAAATATACTGTAGTCTATAGTCACCAGAGAATAAATATACTGTAGTCTATAGTCACCAGAGAATAAATATACTGTAGTATATAGTCACCAGATAATAAATATACTGTAGTCTATAGTCACCAGATAATAAATATACTATAGTCTATAGTCACCAGAGAATAAATATACTGTAGTCTATAGTCACCAGATAATAAATATACTGCAGTCTATAGTCACCAGATAATAAATATACTGTAGTCTATAGTGACCAGATAATAAATATACTGTAGTCTATAGTGACCAGAGAATAAATATACTGTAGTCTATAGTCACCAGAGAATAAATATACTGTAGTCTATAGTGACCAGAGAATAAATATACTGTAGTCTATAGTCACCAGAGAATAAATATACTGTAGTCTATAGTCACCAGAGAATAAATATACTGTAGTCTATAGTCACCAGAGAATAAATATACTGTAGTCTATAGTCACCAGAGAATAAATATACTATAGTCTATAGTCACCAGAGAATAAATATACTGTAGTCTATAGTCACCAGAGAATAAATATACTGTAGTCTATAGTCACCAGAGAATAAATATACTGTAGTCTATAGTCACCAGATAATAAATATACTGTAGTCTATAGTCACCAGATAATAAATATACTGTAGCCTACAGTCACCAGAGAATACATATACTGTAGTCTATAGTCACCAGATAATAAATATACTGTAGTCTACAGTCACAAGAGAATAAATATACTGTAGTCTATAGTCACCAGGTAATAAATATACTGTAGTCTATAGTCACCAGAGAATAAATATACTGTAGTCTATAGTCACCAGATAATAAATATACTGTAGTCTATAGTCACCAGAGAATAAATATACTGTAGTCTATAGTCACCAGATAATAAATATACTGTAGTCTATAGTCACCAGAGAATAAATATACTGTAGTCTATAGTCACCAGAGAATAAATATACTGTAGTCTATAGTCACCAGAGAATAAATATACTGTAGTCTATAGTCACCAGAGAATAAATATACTATAGTCTATAGTCACCAGAGAATAAATATACTGTAGTCTATAGTCACCAGAGAATAAATATACTGTAGTCTATAGTCACCAGAGAATAAATATACTGTAGTCTATAGTCACCAGATAATAAATATACTGTAGTCTATAGTCACCAGATAATAAATATACTGTAGTCTATAGTCACCAGATAATAAATATACTGTAGCCTACAGTCACCAGAGAATACATATACTGTAGTCTATAGTCACCAGATAATAAATATACTGTAGTCTACAGTCACCAGAGAATAAATATACTGTAGTCACCAGTCACCAGAGAATAAATATACTGTAGTCTATAGTCACCAGAGAATAAATATACTGTAGTCTATAGTGACCAGAGAATACATATACTGTAGTCTATAGTCACCAGAGAATAAATATACTGTAGTCTATAGTCACCAGAGAATAAATATACTGTAGTCTATAGTCACCAGAGAATAAATATACTGTAGTCTATAGTCACCAGAGAAAAAATATACTGTAGTCTATAGTCACCAGATAATAAATATACTGTAGTCTATAGTCACCAGAGAATAAATATACTGTAGTATATAGTGACCAGAGAATAAATATACTGTAGTCTATAGTCACCAGAGAATAAATATACTGTAGTCTATAGTGTGGTCCTCTGTAGCTCAGCTGGTAGAACACGGCGCTTGTAACGCCAAGGTAGTGGGTTCGATCCCCGGGACCACCCATACACAAAAATGTATGCACGCATGACTGTAAAATGGCATATTATTATTATTATTTATTATTAGTCACCAGAGAATAAATATAATGTAGTCTATAGTCACCAGATAATAAATATACTGTAGTCTATAGTCACCAGAGAATAAATATACTGTAGTCTATAGTCACCAGAGAATAAATATACTGTAGTCTATAGTCACCAGAGAATAAATATACTATAGTCTATAGTCACCAGAGAATACATATACTGTAGTCTATAGTCACCAGAGAATAAATATACTGTAGTCTATAGTCACCAGAGAATAAATATACTGTAGTCTATAGTCACCAGATAATAAATATACTGTAGTCTATAGTCACCAGATAATAAATATACTGTAGTCTATAGTCACCAGATAATAAATATACTGTAGCCTACAGTCACCAGAGAATACATATACTGTAGTCTATAGTCACCAGATAATAAATATACTGTAGTCTACAGTCACCAGAGAATAAATATACTGTAGTCACCAGTCACCAGAGAATAAATATACTGTAGTCTATAGTCACCAGAGAATAAATATACTGTAGTCTATAGTCACCAGAGAATAAATATACTGTAGTATATAGTCACCAGATAATAAATATACTGTAGTCTTTAGTCACCAGAGAATAAATATACTGTAGTCTATAGTCACCAGAGAATAAATATACTGTAGTCTATAGTCACCAGAGAATAAATATACTGTAGTCTATAGTCACCAGATAATAAATATACTGTAGTCTATAGTCACCAGATAATAAATATACTGTAGTCTATAGTCACCAGAGAATAAATATACTGTAGTCTATAGTCACCAGATAATAAATATACTGTAGTCTGTAGTCACCAGATAATAAATATACTATAGTCTATAGTCACCAGATAATAAATATACTGTAGTCTATAGTCACCAGAGAATAAATATACTGTAGTCTATAGTCACCAGAGAATAAATATACTGTAGTCTATAGTCACCAGAGAATAAATACACTGTAGTCTATAGTCACCAGAGAATAAATATACTGTAGTCTATAGTCACCAGATAATAAATATACTGTAGTCTATAGTCACCAGCTAATAAATATACTATAGTCTATAGTCACCAGAGAATAAATATACTGTAGTCTATAGTCACCAGAGAATAAATATACTGTAGTCTATAGTCACCAGATAATAAATATACTGTAGTCTATAGTCACCAGAGAATAAATATACTGTAGTATATAGTGACCAGAGAATAAATATACTGTAGTCTATAGTCACCAGAGAATAAATATACTGTAGTCTATAGTCACCAGAGAATAAATATAATGTAGTCTATAGTCACCAGATAATAAATATACTGTAGTCTATAGTCACCAGAGAATAAATATACTGTAGTCTATAGTCACCAGAGAATAAATATACTGTAGTCTATAGTCACCAGAGAATAAATATACTATAGTCTATAGTCACCAGAGAATAAATATACTGTAGTCTATAGTCACCAGAGAATAAATATACTGTAGTCTATAGTCACCAGAGAATAAATATACTGTAGTCTATAGTCACCAGATAATAAATATACTGTAGTCTATAGTCACCATATAATAAATATACTGTAGTCTATAGTCACCAGATAATAAATATACTGTAGCCTACAGTCACCAGAGAATACATATACTGTAGTCTATAGTCACCAGATAATAAATATACTGTAGTCTACAGTCACCAGAGAATAAATATACTGTAGTCACCAGTCACCAGAGAATAAATATACTGTAGTCTATAGTCACCAGAGAATAAATATACTGTAGTCTATAGTCACCAGAGAATAAATATACTGTAGTATATAGTCACCAGATAATAAATATACTGTAGTCTATAGTCACCAGAGAATAAATATACTGTAGTCTATAGTCACCAGAGAATAAATATACTGTAGTCTATAGTCACCAGAGAATAAATATACTGTAGTCTATAGTCACCAGATAATAAATATACTGTAGTCTATAGTCACCAGATAATAAATATACTGTAGTCTATAGTCACCAGAGAATAAATATACTGTAGTCTATAGTCACCAGATAATAAATATACTGTAGTCTGTAGTCACCAGATAATAAATATACTATAGTCTATAGTCACCAGATAATAAATATACTGTAGTCTATAGTCACCAGAGAATAAATATACTGTAGTCTATAGTCACCAGAGAATAAATATACTGTAGTCTATAGTCACCAGAGAATAAATATACTGTAGTCTATAGTCACCAGAGAATAAATATACTGTAGTCTATAGTCACCAGATAATAAATATACTGTAGTCTATAGTCACCAGATAATAAATATACTATAGTCTATAGTCACCAGAGAATAAATATACTGTAGTCTATAGTCACCAGATAATAAATATACTGTAGTCTATAGTCACCAGATAATAAATATACTGTAGTCTATAGTGACCAGATAATAAATATACTGTAGTCTATAGTGACCAGAGAATAAATATACTGTAGTCTATAGTCACCAGAGAATAAATATACTGTAGTCTATAGTCACCAGAGAATAAATAAACTGTAGTATATAGTGACCAGAGAATAAATATACTGTAGTCTATAGTCACCAGAGAATAAATATACTGTAGTCTATAGTCACCAGAGAATAAATATACTGTAGTCTATAGTCACCAGAGAATAAATATACTGTAGTCTATAGTCACCAGAGAATAAATATACTGTAGTCTATAGTCACCAGATAATAAATATACTGTAGTCTATAGTCACCAGATAATAAATATACTGTAGTCTATAGTCACCAGAT
The DNA here is from genome assembly GCF_964263955.1 of Coregonus lavaretus. Taxonomy (NCBI): domain Eukaryota; kingdom Metazoa; phylum Chordata; class Actinopteri; order Salmoniformes; family Salmonidae; genus Coregonus; species Coregonus lavaretus. The sequence continues at coordinate 1,016,046 of NW_028167175.1, read as the reverse complement.
AATAAATATACTGTAGTCTATAGTCACCAGAGAATAAATATACTGTAGTATATAGTCACCAGATAATAAATATACTGTAGTCTATAGTCACCAGAGAATAAATATACTGTAGTCTATAGTCACCAGAGAATAAATATACTATAGTCTATAGTCACCAGAGAATAAATATACTGTAGTCTATAGTCACCAGAGAATAAATATACTGTAGTCTATAGTCACCAGAGAATAAATATACTGTAGTCTATAGTCACCAGATAATAAATATACTGTAGTCTATAGTCACCAGATAATAAATATACTGTAGTCTATAGTCACCAGATAATAAATATACTGTAGCCTACAGTCACCAGAGAATACATATACTGTAGTCTATAGTCACCAGATAATAAATAAACTGTAGTCTACAGTCACCAGAGAATAAATATACTGTAGTCACCAGTCACCAGAGAATAAATATACTGTAGTCTATAGTCACCAGAGAATAAATATACTGTAGTCTATAGTCACCAGAGAATAAATATACTGTAGTATATAGTCACCAGATAATAAATATACTGTAGTCTATAGTCACCAGATAATAAATATACTATAGTCTATAGTCACCAGAGAATAAATATACTGTAGTCTATAGTCACCAGATAATAAATATACTGCAGTCTATAGTCACCAGATAATAAATATACTGTAGTCTATAGTGACCAGATAATAAATATACTGTAGTCTATAGTGACCAGAGAATAAATATACTGTAGTCTATAGTCACCAGAGAATAAATATACTGTAGTCTATAGTCACCAGAGAATAAATATACTGTAGTCTATAGTGACCAGAGAATAAATATACTGTAGTCTATAGTCACCAGAGAATAAATATACTGTAGTCTATAGTCACCAGAGAATAAATATACTGTAGTCTATAGTCACCAGAGAATAAATATACTGTAGTCTATAGTCACCAGATAATAAATATACTGTAGTCTATAGTCACCAGAGAATAAATATACTGTAGTCTATAGTCACCAGAGAATAAATATACTGTAGTCTATAGTCACCAGAGAATAAATATACTGTAGTCTATAGTCACCAGATAATAAATATACTGTAGTCTATAGTCACCAGATAATAAATATACTGTAGTCTATAGTCACCAGATAATAAATATACTGTAGTCTATAGTCACCAGAGAATAAATATACTGTAGTATATAGTCACCAGATAATAAATATACTGTAGTCTATAGTCACCAGAGAATAAATATACTGTAGTCTATAGTCACCAGAGAATAAATATACTATAGTCTATAGTCACCAGAGAATAAATATACTGTAGTCTATAGTCACCAGAGAATAAATATACTGTAGTCTATAGTCACCAGAGAATAAATATACTGTAGTCTATAGTCACCAGATAATAAATATACTGTAGTCTATAGTCACCAGATAATAAATATACTGTAGTCTATAGTCACCAGAGAATAAATATACTGTAGTCTATAGTCACCAGATAATAAATATACTGTAGTCTGTAGTCACCAGATAATAAATATACTATAGTCTATAGTCACCAGATAATAAATATACTGTAGTCTATAGTCACCAGAGAATAAATATACTGTAGTCTATAGTCACCAGAGAATAAATATACTGTAGTCTATAGTCACCAGAGAATAAATATACTGTAGTCTATAGTCACCAGAGAATAAATATACTGTAGTCTATAGTCACCAGATAATAAATATACTGTAGTCTATAGTCACCAGATAATAAATATACTATAGTCTATAGTCACCAGAGAATAAATATACTGTAGTCTATAGTCACCAGATAATAAATATACTGTAGTCTATAGTCACCAGATAATAAATATACTGTAGTCTATAGTGACCAGATAATAAATATACTGTAGTCTATAGTGACCAGAGAATAAATATACTGTAGTCTATAGTCACCAGAGAATAAATATACTGTAGTCTATAGTCACCAGAGAATAAATATACTGTAGTATATAGTCACCAGATAATAAATATACTGTAGTCTATAGTCACCAGAGAATAAATATACTGTAGTCTATAGTCACCAGAGAATAAATATACTATAGTCTATAGTCACCAGAGAATAAATATACTGTAGTCTATAGTCACCAGAGAATAAATATACTGTAGTCTATAGTCACCAGAGAATAAATATACTGTAGTCTATAGTCACCAGATAATAAATATACTGTAGTCTATAGTCACCAGATAATAAATATACTGTAGTCTATAGTCACCAGCTAATAAATATACTATAGTCTATAGTCACCAGAGAATAAATATACTGTAGTCTATAGTCACCAGATAATAAATATACTGTAGTCTATAGTCACCAGATAATAAATATACTGTAGTCTATAGTGACCAGATAATAAATATACTGTAGTCTATAGTGACCAGAGAATAAATATACTGTAGTCTATAGTCACCAGAGAATAAATATACTGTAGTCTATAGTCACCAGAGAATAAATATACTGTAGTCTATAGTGACCAGAGAATAAATATACTGTAGTCTATAGTCACCAGAGAATAAATATACTGTAGTCTATAGTCACCAGAGAATAAATATACTGTAGTCTATAGTCACCAGAGAATAAATATACTGTAGTCTATAGTCACCAGATAATAAATATACTGTAGTCTATAGTCACCAGAGAATAAATATACTGTAGTATATAGTGACCAGAGAATAAATATACTGTAGTCTATAGTCACCAGAGAATAAATATACTGTAGTCTATAGTCACCAGAGAATAAATATAATGTAGTCTATAGTCACCAGATAATAAATATACTGTAGTCTATAGTCACCAGAGAATAAATATACTGTAGTCTATAGTCACCAGATAATAAATATACTGTAGTCTATAGTCACCAGAGAATAAATATACTATAGTCTATAGTCACCAGAGAATAAATATACTGTAGTCTATAGTCACCAGAGAATAAATATACTGTAGTCTATAGTCACCAGAGAATAAATATACTGTAGTCTATAGTCACCAGATAATAAATATACTGTAGTCTATAGTCACCATATAATAAATATACTGTAGTCTATAGTCACCAGATAATAAATATACTGTAGCCTACAGTCACCAGAGAATACATATACTGTAGTCTATAGTCACCAGATAATAAATATACTGTAGTCTACAGTCACCAGAGAATAAATATACTGTAGTCACCAGTCACCAGAGAATAAATATACTGTAGTCTATAGTCACCAGAGAATAAATATACTGTAGTCTATAGTCACCAGAGAATAAATATACTGTAGTATATAGTCACCAGATAATAAATATACTGTAGTCTATAGTCACCAGAGAATAAATATACTGTAGTCTATAGTCACCAGAGAATAAATATACTGTAGTCTATAGTCACCAGAGAATAAATATACTGTAGTCTATAGTCACCAGATAATAAATATACTGTAGTCTATAGTCACCAGATAATAAATATACTGTAGTCTATAGTCACCAGAGAATAAATATACTGTAGTCTATAGTCACCAGATAATAAATATACTGTAGTCTGTAGTCACCAGATAATAAATATACTATAGTCTATAGTCACCAGATAATAAATATACTGTAGTCTATAGTCACCAGAGAATAAATATACTGTAGTCTATAGTCACCAGAGAATAAATATACTGTAGTCTATAGTCACCAGAGAATAAATATACTGTAGTCTATAGTCACCAGAGAATAAATATATTGTAGTCTATAGTCACCAGATAATAAATATACTGTAGTCTATAGTCACCAGATAATAAATATACTATAGTCTATAGTCACCAGAGAATAAATATACTGTAGTCTATAGTCACCAGATAATAAATATACTGTAGTCTATAGTCACCAGATAATAAATATACTGTAGTCTATAGTGACCAGATAATAAATATACTGTAGTCTATAGTGACCAGAGAATAAATATATTGTAGTCTATAGTCACCAGAGAATAAATATACTGTAGTCTATAGTCACCAGAGAATAAATATACTGTAGTCTATAGTGACCAGAGAATAAATATACTGTAGTCTATAGTCACCAGAGAATAAATATACTGTAGTCTATAGTCACCAGAGAATAAATATACTGTAGTATATAGTCACCAGATAATAAATATACTGTAGTCTATAGTCACCAGATAATAAATATACTATAGTCTATAGTCACCAGAGAATAAATATACTGTAGTCTATAGTCACCAGATAATAAATATACTGCAGTCTATAGTCACCAGATAATAAATATACTGTAGTCTATAGTGACCAGATAATAAATATACTGTAGTCTATAGTGACCAGAGAATAAATATACTGTAGTCTATAGTCACCAGAGAATAAATATACTGTAGTCTATAGTCACCAGAGAATAAATATACTGTAGTCTATAGTGACCAGAGAATAAATATACTGTAGTCTATAGTCACCAGAGAATAAATATACTGTAGTCTATAGTCACCAGAGAATAAATATACTGTAGTCTATAGTCACCAGAGAATAAATATACTGTAGTCTATAGTCACCAGATAATAAATATACTGTAGTCTATAGTCACCAGAGAATAAATATACTGTAGTCTATAGTCACCAGAGAATAAATATACTGTAGTCTATAGTCACCAGAGAATAAATATACTGTAGTCTATAGTCACCAGATAATAAATATACTGTAGTCTATAGTCACCAGATAATAAATATACTGTAGTCTATAGTCACCAGATAATAAATATACTGTAGTCTATAGTCACCAGAGAATAAATATACTGTAGTATATAGTCACCAGATAATAAATATACTGTAGTCTATAGTCACCAGAGAATAAATATACTGTAGTCTATAGTCACCAGAGAATAAATATACTATAGTCTATAGTCACCAGAGAATAAATATACTGTAGTCTATAGTCACCAGAGAATAAATATACTGTAGTCTATAGTCACCAGAGAATAAATATACTGTAGTCTATAGTCACCAGATAATAAATATACTGTAGTCTATAGTCACCAGATAATAAATATACTGTAGTCTATAGTCACCAGAGAATAAATATACTGTAGTCTATAGTCACCAGATAATAAATATACTGTAGTCTGTAGTCACCAGATAATAAATATACTATAGTCTATAGTCACCAGATAATAAATATACTGTAGTCTATAGTCACCAGAGAATAAATATACTGTAGTCTATAGTCACCAGAGAATAAATATACTGTAGTCTATAGTCACCAGAGAATAAATATACTGTAGTCTATAGTCACCAGAGAATAAATATACTGTAGTCTATAGTCACCAGATAATAAATATACTGTAGTCTATAGTCACCAGATAATAAATATACTATAGTCTATAGTCACCAGAGAATAAATATACTGTAGTCTATAGTCACCAGATAATAAATATACTGTAGTCTATAGTCACCAGATAATAAATATACTGTAGTCTATAGTGACCAGATAATAAATATACTGTAGTCTATAGTGACCAGAGAATAAATATACTGTAGTCTATAGTCACCAGAGAATAAATATACTGTAGTCTATAGTCACCAGAGAATAAATATACTGTAGTATATAGTCACCAGATAATAAATATACTGTAGTCTATAGTCACCAGAGAATAAATATACTGTAGTCTATAGTCACCAGAGAATAAATATACTATAGTCTATAGTCACCAGAGAATAAATATACTGTAGTCTATAGTCACCAGAGAATAAATATACTGTAGTCTATAGTCACCAGAGAATAAATATACTGTAGTCTATAGTCACCAGATAATAAATATACTGTAGTCTATAGTCACCAGATAATAAATATACTGTAGTCTATAGTCACCAGCTAATAAATATACTATAGTCTATAGTCACCAGAGAATAAATATACTGTAGTCTATAGTCACCAGATAATAAATATACTGTAGTCTATAGTCACCAGATAATAAATATACTGTAGTCTATAGTGACCAGATAATAAATATACTGTAGTCTATAGTGACCAGAGAATAAATATACTGTAGTCTATAGTCACCAGAGAATAAATATACTGTAGTCTATAGTCACCAGAGAATAAATATACTGTAGTCTATAGTGACCAGAGAATAAATATACTGTAGTCTATAGTCACCAGAGAATAAATATACTGTAGTCTATAGTCACCAGAGAATAAATATACTGTAGTCTATAGTCACCAGAGAATAAATATACTGTAGTCTATAGTCACCAGATAATAAATATACTGTAGTCTATAGTCACCAGAGAATAAATATACTGTAGTATATAGTGACCAGAGAATAAATATACTGTAGTCTATAGTCACCAGAGAATAAATATACTGTAGTCTATAGTCACCAGAGAATAAATATAATGTAGTCTATAGTCACCAGATAATAAATATACTGTAGTCTATAGTCACCAGAGAATAAATATACTGTAGTCTATAGTCACCAGATAATAAATATACTGTAGTCTATAGTCACCAGAGAATAAATATACTATAGTCTATAGTCACCAGAGAATAAATATACTGTAGTCTATAGTCACCAGAGAATAAATATACTGTAGTCTATAGTCACCAGAGAATAAATATACTGTAGTCTATAGTCACCAGATAATAAATATACTGTAGTCTATAGTCACCATATAATAAATATACTGTAGTCTATAGTCACCAGATAATAAATATACTGTAGCCTACAGTCACCAGAGAATACATATACTGTAGTCTATAGTCACCAGATAATAAATATACTGTAGTCTACAGTCACCAGAGAATAAATATACTGTAGTCACCAGTCACCAGAGAATAAATATACTGTAGTCTATAGTCACCAGAGAATAAATATACTGTAGTCTATAGTCACCAGAGAATAAATATACTGTAGTATATAGTCACCAGATAATAAATATACTGTAGTCTATAGTCACCAGAGAATAAATATACTGTAGTCTATAGTCACCAGAGAATAAATATACTGTAGTCTATAGTCACCAGAGAATAAATATACTGTAGTCTATAGTCACCAGATAATAAATATACTGTAGTCTATAGTCACCAGATAATAAATATACTGTAGTCTATAGTCACCAGAGAATAAATATACTGTAGTCTATAGTCACCAGATAATAAATATACTGTAGTCTGTAGTCACCAGATAATAAATATACTATAGTCTATAGTCACCAGATAATAAATATACTGTAGTCTATAGTCACCAGAGAATAAATATACTGTAGTCTATAGTCACCAGAGAATAAATATACTGTAGTCTATAGTCACCAGAGAATAAATATACTGTAGTCTATAGTCACCAGAGAATAAATATATTGTAGTCTATAGTCACCAGATAATAAATATACTGTAGTCTATAGTCACCAGATAATAAATATACTATAGTCTATAGTCACCAGAGAATAAATATACTGTAGTCTATAGTCACCAGATAATAAATATACTGTAGTCTATAGTCACCAGATAATAAATATACTGTAGTCTATAGTGACCAGATAATAAATATACTGTAGTCTATAGTGACCAGAGAATAAATATATTGTAGTCTATAGTCACCAGAGAATAAATATACTGTAGTCTATAGTCACCAGAGAATAAATATACTGTAGTCTATAGTGACCAGAGAATAAATATACTGTAGTCTATAGTCACCAGAGAATAAATATACTGTAGTCTATAGTCACCAGAGAATAAATATACTGTAGTCTATAGTCACCAGAGAATAAATATACTGTAGTCTATAGTCACCAGAGAATAAATATACTGTAGTCTATAGTCACCAGATAATAAATATACTGTAGTCTATAGTCACCAGATAATAAATATACTGTAGTCTATAGTCACCAGATAATAAATATACTGTAGTCTATAGTCACCAGAGAATAAATATACTGTAGTATATAGTCACCAGATAATAAATATACTGTAGTCTATAGTCACCAGAGAATAAATATACTGTAGTCTATAGTCACCAGAGAATAAATATACTATAGTCTATAGTCACCAGAGAATAAATATACTGTAGTCTATAGTCACCAGAGAATAAATATACTGTAGTCTATAGTCACCAGAGAATAAATATACTGTAGTCTATAGTCACCAGATAATAAATATACTGTAGTCTATAGTCACCAGATAATAAATATACTGTAGTCTATAGTCACCAGATAATAAATATACTGTAGCCTACAGTCACCAGAGAATACATATACTGTAGTCTATAGTCACCAGATAATAAATATACTGTAGTCTACAGTCACCAGAGAATAAATATACTGTAGTCACCAGTCACCAGAGAATAAATATACTGTAGTCTATAGTCACCAGAGAATAAATATACTGTAGTCTATAGTCACCAGAGAATAAATATACTGTAGTATATAGTCACCAGATAATAAATATACTGTAGTCTATAGTCACCAGATAATAAATATACTATAGTCTATAGTCACCAGAGAATAAATATACTGTAGTCTATAGTCACCAGATAATAAATATACTGTAGTCTATAGTCACCAGATAATAAATATACTGTAGTCTATAGTGACCAGATAATAAATATACTGTAGTCTATAGTGACCAGAGAATAAATATACTGTAGTCTATAGTCACCAGAGAATAAATATACTGTAGTCTATAGTCACCAGAGAATAAATATACTGTAGTCTATAGTGACCAGAGAATAAATATACTGTAGTCTATAGTCACCAGAGAATAAATATACTGTAGTCTATAGTCACCAGAGAATAAATATACTGTAGTCTATAGTCACCAGAGAATAAATATACTGTAGTCTATAGTCACCAGATAATAAATATACTGTAGTCTATAGTCACCAGAGAATAAATATACTGTAGTATATAGTGACCAGAGAATAAATATACTGTAGTCTATAGTCACCAGAGAATAAATATACTGTAGTCTATAGTCACCAGAGAATAAATATACTGTAGTCTATAGTCACCAGAGAATAAATATACTGTAGTCTATAGTCACCAGAGAATAAATATACTGTAGTCTATAGTCACCAGATAATAAATATACTGTAGTCTATAGTCACCAGATAATAAATATACTATAGTCTATAGTCACCAGAGAATAAATATACTGTAGTCTATAGTCACCAGATAATAAATATACTGTAGTCTATAGTCACCAGATAATAAATATACTGTAGTCTATAGTGACCAGATAATAAATATACTGTAGTCTATAGTGACCAGAGAATAAATATACTGTAGTCTATAGTCACCAGAGAATAAATATACTGTAGTCTATAGTCACCAGAGAATAAATATACTGTAGTCTATAGTGACCAGAGAATAAATATACTGTAGTCTATAGTCACCAGAGAATAAATATACTGTAGTCTATAGTCACCAGAGAATAAATATACTGTAGTCTATAGTCACCAGAGAATAAATATACTGTAGTCTATAGTCACCAGAGAATAAATATACTGTAGTCTATAGTCACCAGATAATAAATATACTGTAGTCTATAGTCACCAGATAATAAATATACTGTAGTCTATAGTCACCAGATAATAAATATACTGTAGTCTATAGTCACCAGAGAATAAATATACTGTAGTATATAGTCACCAGATAATAAATATACTGTAGTCTATAGTCACCAGAGAATAAATATACTGTAGTCTATAGTCACCAGAGAATAAATATACTATAGTCTATAGTCACCAGAGAATAAATATACTGTAGTCTATAGTCACCAGAGAATAAATATACTGTAGTCTATAGTCACCAGAGAATAAATATACTGTAGTCTATAGTCACCAGATAATAAATATACTGTAGTCTATAGTCACCAGATAATAAATATACTGTAGTCTATAGTCACCAGATAATAAATATACTGTAGCCTACAGTCACCAGAGAATACATATACTGTAGTCTATAGTCACCAGATAATAAATATACTGTAGTCTACAGTCACCAGAGAATAAATATACTGTAGTCACCAGTCACCAGAGAATAAATATACTGTAGTCTATAGTCACCAGAGAATAAATATACTGTAGTCTATAGTCACCAGAGAATAAATATACTGTAGTATATAGTCACCAGATAATAAATATACTGTAGTCTATAGTCACCAGAGAATAAATATACTGTAGTCTATAGTCACCAGAGAATAAATATACTGTAGTCTATAGTCACCAGAGAATAAATATACTGTAGTCTATAGTCACCAGAGAATAAATATACTGTAGTCTATAGTCACCAGATAATAAATATACTGTTGTCTATATTCACCAGTCACCAGAGAATAAATATACTGTAGTCTATAGTCACCAGAGAATAAATATACTGTAGTCAATAGTCACCAGAGAATAAATATACTGTAGTCAATAGTCACCAGAGAATAAATATACTGTAGTCTATAGTCACCAGAGAATAAATATACTGTAGTCTATAGTCACCAGAGAATAAATATACTGTAGTCTATAGTCACCAGAGAATAAATATACTGTAGTCTATAGTCACCAGAGAATAAATATACTGTAGTCAATAGTCACCAGAGAATAAATATACTGTAGTCAATAGTCACCAGATAATAAATATACTGTAGTCTATAGTCACCAGAGAATAAATATACTGTAGTCTATAGTCACCAGAGAATAAATATACTGTAGTCTATAGTGACCAGAGAATAAATATACTGTAGTCTATAGTCACCAGAGAATAAATATACTGTAGTCTATAGTCACCAGAGAATAAATATACTGTAGTCTATAGTCACCAGAGAATAAATATACTGTAGTCTATAGTCACCAGAGAATAAATATACTGTAGTCTATAGTCACCAGATAATAAATATACTGTAGTCTATAGTCACCAGATAATAAATATACTGTAGTCTATAGTCACCAGATAATAAATATACTGTAGTCTATAGTCACCAGAGAATAAATATACTGTAGTATATAGTCACCAGATAATAAATATACTGTAGTCTATAGTCACCAGAGAATAAATATACTGTAGTCTATAGTCACCAGAGAATAAATATACTATAGTCTATAGTCACCAGAGAATAAATATACTGTAGTCTATAGTCACCAGAGAATAAATATACTGTAGTCTATAGTCACCAGAGAATAAATATACTGTAGTCTATAGTCACCAGATAATAAATATACTGTAGTCTATAGTCACCAGATAATAAATATACTGTAGTCTATAGTCACCAGATAATAAATATACTGTAGCCTACAGTCACCAGAGAATACATATACTGTAGTCTATAGTCACCAGATAATAAATATACTGTAGTCTACAGTCACCAGAGAATAAATATACTGTAGTCACCAGTCACCAGAGAATAAATATACTGTAGTCTATAGTCACCAGAGAATAAATATACTGTAGTCTATAGTCACCAGAGAATAAATATACTGTAGTATATAGTCACCAGATAATAAATATACTGTAGTCTATAGTCACCAGAGAATAAATATACTGTAGTCTATAGTCACCAGAGAATAAATATACTGTAGTCTATAGTCACCAGAGAATAAATATACTGTAGTCTATAGTCACCAGAGAATAAATATACTGTAGTCTATAGTCACCAGATAATAAATATACTGTTGTCTATATTCACCAGTCACCAGAGAATAAATATACTGTAGTCTATAGTCACCAGAGAATAAATATACTGTAGTCAATAGTCACCAGAGAATAAATATACTGTAGTCAATAGTCACCAGAGAATAAATATACTGTAGTCTATAGTCACCAGAGAATAAATATACTGTAGTCTATAGTCACCAGAGAATAAATATACTGTAGTCTATAGTCACCAGAGAATAAATATACTGTAGTCTATAGTCACCAGAGAATAAATATACTGTAGTCAATAGTCACCAGAGAATAAATATACTGTAGTCAATAGTCACCAGATAATAAATATACTGTAGTCTATAGTCACCAGAGAATAAATATACTGTAGTCTATAGTCACCAGAGAATAAATATACTGTAGTCTATAGTCACCAGAGAATAAATATACTGTAGTCTATAGTCACCATAGAATAAATATACTGTAGTCTATAGTCACCAGAGAATAAATATACTGTAGTCTATAGTCACCAGATAATAAATATGCTGTAGTCTATAGTCACCAGATAATAAATATACTGTTGTCTATAGTCACCAGTCACCAGAGAATAAATATACTGTAGTCTATAGTCACCAGAGAATAAATATACTGTAGTCTATAGTCACCAGAGAATAAATATACTGTAGTCTATAGTCACCAGATAATAAATATACTGTAGTCTATAGTCACCAGATAATAAATATACTATAGTCTATAGTCACCAGATAATAAATATACTGTAGCTATAGTCACCAGAGAATAAATATACTGTAGTCTATAGTCACCAGATAATAAATATACTGTAGTCTATAGTCACCAGATAATAAATATACTGTAGTCTTTAGTCACCAGATAATAAATATACTGTAGTCTATAGTCACCAGATAATAAATATACTGTAGTCTATAGACACCAGATAATAAATATACTGTAGTCTATAGTCACCAGAGAATAAATATACTGTAGTCTATAGTCACCAGAGAATAAATATACTGTAGTCTATAGTCACCAGAGAATAAATATACTGTAGTCTATAGTCACCAGAGAATAAATATACTGTAGTCTATAGTCACCAGAGAATAAATATACTGTAGTCTATAGTCACCAGAGAATAAATATACTGTAGTCTATAGTCACCAGATAATAAATATACTGTAGTCTATAGTCACCAGAGAATAAATATACTGTAGTCTATAGTCACCAGAGAATAAATATACTGTAGTCTATAGTCACCAGATAATAAATATACTGTAGTCTATAGTCACTAGATAATAAATATACTGTAGTCTATAGTCACCAGATAATAAATATACTGTAGTCTATAGTCACCAGAGAATAAATATACTGTAGTCTATAGTCACCAGATAATAAATATACTGTTGTCTATATTCACCAGTCACCAGAGAATAAATATACTGTAGTCTATAGTCACCAGAGAATAAATATACTGTAGTCAATAGTCACCAGAGAATAAATATACTGTAGTCAATAGTCACCAGAGAATAAATATACTGTAGTCTATAGTCACCAGAGAATAAATATACTGTAGTCTATAGTCACCAGAGAATAAATATACTGTAGTCTATAGTCACCAGAGAATAAATATACTGTAGTCTATAGTCACCAGAGAATAAATATACTGTAGTCAATAGTCACCAGAGAATAAATATACTGTAGTCAATAGTCACCAGATAATAAATATACTGTAGTCTATAGTCACCAGAGAATAAATATACTGTAGTCTATAGTCACCAGAGAATAAATATACTGTAGTCTATAGTCACCAGAGAATAAATATACTGTAGTCTATAGTCACCATAGAATAAATATACTGTAGTCTATAGTCACCAGAGAATAAATATACTGTAGTCTATAGTCACCAGATAATAAATATGCTGTAGTCTATAGTCACCAGATAATAAATATACTGTTGTCTATAGTCACCAGTCACCAGAGAATAAATATACTGTAGTCTATAGTCACCAGAGAATAAATATACTGTAGTCTATAGTCACCAGAGAATAAATATACTGTAGTCTATAGTCACCAGATAATAAATATACTGTAGTCTATAGTCACCAGATAATAACTATACTATAGTCTATAGTCACCAGATAATAAATATACTGTAGCTATAGTCACCAGAGAATAAATATACTGTAGTCTATAGTCACCAGATAATAAATATACTGTAGTCTATAGTCACCAGATAATAAATATACTGTAGTCTTTAGTCACCAGATAATAAATATACTGTAGTCTATAGTCACCAGATAATAAATATACTGTAGTCTATAGACACCAGATAATAAATATACTGTAGTCTATAGTCACCAGAGAATAAATATACTGTAGTCTATAGTCACCAGAGAATAAATATACTGTAGTCTATAGTCACCAGAGAATAAATATACTGTAGTCTATAGTCACCAGAGAATAAATATACTGTAGTCTATAGTCACCAGAGAATAAATATACTGTAGTCTATAGTCACCAGAGAATAAATATACTGTAGTCTATAGTCACCAGATAATAAATATACTGTAGTCTATAGTCACCAGATAATAAATATACTGTAGTCTATAGTCACCAGAGAATAAATATACTGTTGTCTATAGTCACCAGTCACCAGAGAATAAATATACTGTAGGCTATATTCATTTTATGAGAGATGTTGTGCTAAGAATAAAGTACTTTTAACATAGTTTTCATTCATCAGACTTTTGCAGACTCATAATGTGTCTCAGGAATCACAAATCAGTCAACAGAATCCTCATCCTACACTGTCAACACAACCAACTGTCACTCCTCCTCTGGCTTTGTCCCCTACGTTGGAAGCCAAAAGACAAAGTACTTAATGGGACAGAAACCACATCAAAGAATTAAGCAGAAGTAGGTAGAACAATGCAGAGGAAAACTCTGTTCATTGCTGCATTCAAACTAGTTTAAACATAGAGTACGCTTTACTGAACCCCAGAACCATGTCTTCCTGTCCTCCTGTCCTCCTGTCCTCCTGTCCTCCTATCCTCCTGTCCTCCTCTCCTCCTTCCCTCGAACGCACAAACACACACACGCACAGTCCTGAAAGAGCAGATCACCCCCGTCACCGCGACTGCAGTTCTAAAGCCAAAGCCCGTTTGTCTGTCCATACAGTATTGGCCCCTGTACAGAGCTACTAGCTAGCGTCACTCTGGACCCTACGTTAGTTATTCAGCCCTGCTCCGTATTCAGGCCTGTAATTGGACATGACAGCTGGGTTTCCTACCCTGTCCTACCCCTGCCGCCAGGCTGTTTGAGCTGCCGGCACGTAGCTCCCGAGCGCTCCGGCCCAGCTAAGGCCAGCCAAAGGGTCGGAGGGGGAAAGAGGAGAGAGAGAGGGGCCCCTGCAACATTGTTTAGCCGCGAGGGACACTGGGGCTAAATCAGCTCTCAAATGGAGCTTTAATGAGCGAGCCCAGTAGCCATAATATTCCATAATGCCCCATGATACCACAGGACATAGTTTTATGAAGGCATCTTTGACTGAGCATACGCTGGTTTTCAATTGCTGTTGTTTATTTCAGTTAATACCGGCACAGCAGCAGCTGGGGTGCAGAAATGGCCACCATAATACAAGTGTTTCGGCCACGACTGCCTCTCTCCTCACCAAACATAATGATCAACTACATTAATTTAATGGAGGAAAAAAACGTGTATTAGCCTATAGTATACAGTAGATGATCAAATAACTGTAAACTACCGTAGACTAGTTTCTAGTCTTTAACATACACATGGTTATTGCTTTGTGAAAAAATTAGGAAA
>NW_028167175.1:993067-995567 GCF_964263955.1 Coregonus lavaretus | reverse complement strand
GCAGTCAGGCGGCCTCTCGGTCAGCTCTAGTCTATAGCCATGTGCAGAACTCCACCTGAAAGGCCCAGGGGACTGGCCTTCAGAAGCCTCAGTAACCTAATCAAGACACCACTGCTGCTGGAGTGAGTGTTTAGGATATAGGAAACACGCAGAACTAAAAAAACTGTAGGACAATTAGGTTGTATCTTCACTAATGTCTCCCTCACTTCTTTTTTCTAAACACACTAAAAGTTCCAATTGGATCTTCCTTCTCCTGTTCATCATTCTGACCCCATTAAAAAAATACATCTGATTTGAATTTGAAGCAGTTTAAATGAACAGCAATACGGTTGAGAGGATGAAGGTACCATCCCTCTCTAAGGAAAATCAATCAAAGAAATATCTTCCCATATCAACAACGGAAATTACCACACCGTTTTCGATTGTGCCATCCACATATTCAGGGCAGGCCTTTTGGAGGGTGGTTTTATTGGGGGTAATAGGGACTATTTAGCGGATAATATGGCTTTGATATAGAGGAGAGGAAGAAGCAGACTGTCATAATGGAGCTGGGGCTTTCTAGCCTCTGCATGAATTTTGATGATGAGCACAATGCCTTAAATCCCTTTCTTATTGGAGTCGCCTCCCTTGCAGGTACTTCTGAGAGCTCTAATAGAAGGAGAAGGAGACAATAGATTTATATCTCTCTCAAGCCCCTTTCAGGTCACTGTCTGCTTCCCAAATGGGTAACCTATTCCCTATATAGTGCACTACTTTCTATGGGCTCTGGTCAAAAGTAGTGCACTATGTAGGGCATAGGGTGCTGTTTGGGACATCTACCACGGATAATTCCTACGATCTCTTTAAACTGGCAATGAGCACTTCATGAATCATTCATTTTTAATAGATTATGCAAATTTTCGAGGGACATAAAAAAAAAATCAACAAGATCAATAACGGCAGTCATTTTAATTGGTGTTAGAAAACATTTTAAGGATAAACATAATCTCCCCACTTCTTTCCCCAGCCCCGTAAAAGCACAATTAATTTGAAATTGGATCTCAGCCTAAATGCTGAAGATAATTTAGTTTTTTTTTGTTGCTGTTGCTCAGCTTGGATTCCTCTTGCTGGGTTGGGCTTACTGTTAGAAAGTAAACTGTAATATTGAGTCATTACAGAGAAGCTAAAACCTCAAATAACTGAATAAAACATATTACAATTATTACCAAAGTAGAAACAGCCACCAAGGGAAAACCAAGAAGTGACACTAGTCAGAAAACCGTCATAAAGAGAAAGTCAATGCTTCCACAATTCATCTATAAAGAGGGGATAACCATTCACATTTTTAAAAGCAAAAACTAATAATCTCACAATCTAAAAATATGAGTTAAGACAGAATTTAGAGCACAAGAATGTCAAATTGTCACGTTCTCTTTCCTGTTTGATGTATTTTTTAACGTCCTAAAGCATCGGAGACCTTTCTGTGGGCCTCTAGTCTAAAACAGCCACCCAGGTGCAAACAAAGCCCCCTGACCAGGCCCTGCCTTCATACCCGCAGCACAAAGGACAAACACACACCTTTCTTCTCACGAGGCCTGACTTACAGGGGAGATCTACCTCCCACCCACATATTAATGAGAAAAGGCTCCTTTCTTTTCTCATAAGGCTGCTGTTTGGGTTATCATTTGAGAAGGGGCCCGGCCACTCGCTCCTCGCTCGCCGCAGTTTTCAATCATTCTGTCCTCCCGGTGCAGAAACCCTTTGATGACTTGCTGCATAATTATATGAATTTTAATAAAAGCTCTGTATATTAATCTTGCGGCCGACAGTAATCGTAAACTTTCAGTAAACTTAACCTTCTTCTTGGTAATAACCGTGGCAACAATGAAACAATATTTCAATTAGCGAGGCAGTCATTAACTATGACAGAGATTGAGAGAGAGAGAGAGCGAACGAGAGAGAGAGAGAGCAAGAGAGAGAGAGAGAGAGAGAGAGAGAGAGAGAGAGAGAGAGACAGAGAGAGAGAGAGAGAGAGAGAGAGAGAGAGAGAGAGAGAGAGAGAGAGAGAGAGAGAGAGAGAGAGAGAGAGAGAGAGAGAGAGAGAGAGAATGATCAGAAAATGCCATGGTGAAAAGCAGCAAATTCCTCGTCTATTTTTAAAAGTACCACAACAAGCTATAGGCTATGTTTGTGTACAAAAAAAACCTCCTAAGTCACAAATCACAACAAGGACAAACCAGCAGCGAGAAACCAGCGTTCATTCTCTCTCCTGCAGAGGGTGGCAATGACTGGTAGAGACCTTGCCAGTTCAGCTCTGTAGTAAGCAATCATAGCATTGATGTGCTGACATCAAAGGTTCTTGTCGAACAAAGTGACAAAACAGCGAAGTCCCCCATGTTGTCTTGCTGTGGATGCATCCTAAATGCCACCCTACTTCCTTTATAGTGCAGTACTTTTGACCAGGTCCAATAGTGCACTACATAGGAAATAGGGTGTCATTTGGGATGTATACTGCATCACC
>NW_028167175.1:935567-988067 GCF_964263955.1 Coregonus lavaretus | reverse complement strand
GCACTAGAAAAGGGTGCCATTTGGGAAACAAACCAATAATCCCCTTAGCTGAAGCTGTGGTTTGGCCTGTCCTGGCTAGGCAGGCAGACTATGCTAGGGCCGTAGGTACAGTATGAAGCATCTTATACCAGGATAACTGATCTAGGATCAGGTCCCAACTCTCCATGTAATCATATTAATTAATGATCTAAAAGGCTAAACTGATCCTATATATGCACTCCTACTCTGAGACACACAGCCAAAAGCAACTTACAAATATGTTTGTACGCGTTGCCCTAGCGTGGAATCAAAACCCACAACTGCAGGACTCGTGTTGCAAGCATCATGCTCTACCAACTGAGCCACACAGACAGGACCAGTGTTTGGCTCTGTGCCTTACCTACAGAGTAGCTCTGTGTCACGGAGACACTGGGGCCAAGGTTCTGGTTACCGCTGGAGGACAGGCTGGGTTTGACCTCACCGTCCAGACCAGGGTTCAGGGAGGACAGGGAGTGGGAGTACTCGTTGGCCTGCAAAAAAAGACACGTTCACCATTACACAACCATAGAAATGAAGAAGAAAGGCTCATCTCTCCCTGCTGTGGATTTATTCCACCAATGTTTCATCTAAAGATCCTTCATTAATCAGGGTTACACAATAACACAACATTAGCTACCAAAACCATGCTTATAGAGTCAAATACTGTCTCTCCATGAATCGTAGGATGTCTATGTGTGAGTGTGTGTGTGTGGGTGGGTGGGGTGTGGGTGGGTTGTGGGTGTCTGGGTTGGGTTTTGGGTGTGTGTGTGTGCACGCATAAGTGTGTGCATGCATATTTGTGTGTGTGTGTGTGTGTGTGAGTTCACTATTTTCAAGCTGCAGCAGTGAGGGTGACAGTTCAAGCATATCATTAAAGTATTTTGGTTTTGTCTGAGAGGAAGTGGGATTTAGAAGAGCAGAATGAAAAGCCAAGCCGTCATCTGGTCCTTTGTGCTTGACTGCAGCCAGGAGTCCTGATCAGCCAAGGGAGAAAGCAGTTCTGCTTGGTTACCACGCCTCTGTCCCAAATGGCACCCTGTTCCCTGTACAGTGCACTAGTTTTGGTCAAAAGTAGTGCACTGTACAGGGAATAAGATTACATTTTGGACACACACAGACATGCCATGTGGCCCTGGTTCAGACAGGACACTATTCACCTTTTGGCTTTTTACATTTTGAATCTAAAAAAGCTTCCCCACAACCCTTTAACATTTCATTGGTTCATCATCAGTAACTAAAAATAGGTCTTCATATACTGTAACTTACATTGTTCTGTGTTACCATGTACAAATGAATATCAAACTGAAAGTAATACTATTTATATATGTTTTATCATAGTGAAGAAATTACTTCATTTTATATCGACCATGATGTATTTTCTATGTATTTATATTGGACTACAATACATTACTATAAAGACACTTTGTATACCCACAGAAAGTATTTCCTTTGTACGGCGGCGGATGGTTTAAGACGGTCATGGCAGATGTTAGTGTGTTTTATAATGAGATCAGACGTCCGGAGACTGTGTGTTGACAATGTTTGTCCAAAGCCCAGTGTGTGTCTGAGTGGCTCGCTGGGCCGCGGTCCCAAAGGGGACGCCTGGGAGCCTGTGACCCCACTCTTGTCTGCTTCTATCCCAGACAAACTCTAATTGTCTGCTACAACTGTTCACTGGGACAATGTCGGATGTTTTCCTCTATTCTTGAAGGCTTTAGATGCCAAACAGACGTTTTATCATGCAGATAAAGGATGGGTTAGAGGAGGGGGAGAGGAAGGAAAAAACCCAAAAGAAAAGATAGATTTGAAAAGGATGACCAAATGGCTAGCAGAAGTGTGGGAGGGGTGAATCTATTTAGTTCTGCATCTCCAGAATGGTGTTGTAATGGCCTTCTAACCAGGACCCAGACCCTGGCTAATAGGGGCACATTTACCAACCAGGAAAAAGGGGGCAAAACGACAAGAGAAAGAGGGATCCATGAAAGGAGAAAATCCTCTGATTAATATTATATTAAATTAAAATAGATTTTTCTGGGCTGTTCCCGTCGCATCCACTAATTTTCCCTTATTCTTCTACTGGTCTCTTATTCCCTTATTCTTCTACTGGCCTCTTATTCCCTTATTCTTCTACTGGCCTCTTATTCCCGTATTGTTCTACTGGTCTCTTATTCCCTTATTGATCCACTGGTCTCTTATTCCCTTATTCTTCTACTGGCCTCTTATTCCCTTATTCTTCTACTGGCCTCTTATTCCCTTATTGTTCTACTGGTCTCTTATTCCCTTATTGATCCACTGGCCTCTTATTCCCTTATTCTTCTACTGGCCTCTTATTCCCTTATTCTTCTACTGGCCTCTTATTCCCTTAATCTTCTACTGGCCTCTTATTCCCTTATTGTTCTACTGGCCTCTTATTCCCTTATTGTTCTACTGGCCTCTTATTCCCTTATTGTTCTACTGGCGTCTTATTCCCTTATTGTTCTACTGGCCTCTTATTCTCTTATTGTTCTACTGGCCTCTTATTCCCATGTTGTTCTACTGGCCACTTATTCGTTATTCTTCTACTGGCCTCTTATTCCCTTATTGTTCTACTGGCCTCTTATTCCCTTATTGTTCTACTGGCCTCTTATTCCCTTATTGTTCTACTGGCCTCTTATTCCCTTATTGTTCTACTGGCCTCTTATTCCCTTATTGTTCTACTCGCCTCTTATTCCCTTATTGTTCTACTGGCCTCTTATTCCCTTATTGTTCTACTGGTCTCTTATTCCCTTATTGTTCTACTGGCCTCTTATTCCCTTATTGTTCTACTGGCCTCTTATTCCCATATTCTTCTACTGGCCTCTTATTCCATTATTCCTCTACTGGCCTCTTTTTCTTTTGAACCCCTCCTCCTTTTCTCTCTTCCTCTTCTTTAATACTCTATCTGAAGCTCTCTGTGATTGCAAGTCATTTCCAATTCGTTTTGGTATTGATCTTCCAGTAGAAATCAGTTTGGTAATTAGCTCCAAATTAGGCTCTCTTCTGGAGGTGAGTCCTGTCCTACTGATTTATTACCTACGTAATTCACCGCGATCGGAGAGAAATTAAAATGAACTCAATTAGGCCCATTGCTTTAGCTTCTTTTATGGGTCCCTCCTTAAATACTTGTAGTTTTATACGGGGACAAATGAATAGTCTCTTGTTGTTTAATAGTCTAATGAAAGTAAATAAAGGTTATCCATTGTAATAAGCCTAAGAGAGGTTTTAATAAGAATACATGTAGTATGTAAACATATAAGGGTCTAGTTATTGTGGTTTTGGGTGGGGGTGGTTACAGATGGGGTCTTCATTTGGTAAATGAGGATGGATAGGTGGTGAGTGTTTGTGGTGTTGACATCAAAAGGAATAAACATTGAAAATCCTGTATATACACCCAGGTGTGTGAAAATACCTCAAGAAAACAAATCAAGAAAGCCCCTTGCTATGTTTACAATTTATAAAAACATTTCTGTGATAAATCTGACAGCCTGAAAGCTGCTTCATACACTGTTTCAATAAAAACATTATTGAAGAATGACACAGAACTATAACAGAAACACAGAGTCAAATAACACAGCAGCAAAAAAAATAGAGAAAACTAGAGGTATTGATTAATTGCATGTTGCCTTTCTGTTATTCTCAATTATAAGGGATCCAGAGAATGTGGTGTTTTTTCATCCCAAGATCAATACGACGTGGGAGTTTTCCCTGAGATCCCTACAGCATTTTACATGCTGTTTTCTAAAACACTGGAATGACTGTTTTAACAGCCTAGACTTTTGTGGCCATTTTATTTTTGAGAGCTGCGTGGAGCAGATATGTATTGCTCAGATTGCTGTGTGCTACTTCGGAGGCCTCTGGGCCAACTAAATAAAATAGCAGAATCTCTCAGCACAAAGAAGTAAATAACAATCTGTTGAGTTTCAGGGAAATCTACGTTAGGAGAAGCAAAAAATACACTAAAAATAAACAAACAGAAAAAACAACAACAACAACAATATCATGGTTGTACAGCTCGCGGCGATGGAACTTGGATGGAATGGAAGTGGTGAGGTGGGTGTAATACAGGTGTATTTGATAGTGTTAATGGTAACAAACAACAAGACGTTGCTAACCTGTTCTGGTTTGATGTGCTCCGAGGTTGGGAAGACGTCAGGGTACGAGGGGCGTTCAAAGACCCGGTCCAAAGCTTCCAGCTGCTGCTGAGTGAAAGCATCGGCCCGCAGGTGCTTCCGTAAACTGTCCACACTACCCTGAGAATCAGTGTTTGGGCCAGACCCATCTGAACCATCTACAAGAAGAGAGAGCAACAACACTAGAGTCTAATCACTGAAGCCCCTGTAAGGTAGGAAGCTGGCTGACTGAAGCCCCTGTAAGGTAGGAAGCTGGCTGTCTGAAGCCCCTGTAAGGTAGGAAGCTGGCTGTCTGAAGCCCCTGTAAGGTAGGAAGCTGGCTGACTGAAGCCCCTGTAAGGTAGGAAGCTGGCTGTCTGAAGCCCCTGTAAGGTAGGAAGCTGGCTGACTGAAGCCCCTGTAAGGTATGAAGCTGGCTGTCTGAAGTCCCTGTAAGGTAGGAAGCTGGCTGTCACTGAAAACCCTGTAAGGTAGGAAGCTGGCTGACTGAAGCCCCTGTAAGGTAGGAAGCTGGCTGTCTGAAGCCCCTGTAAGGTAGGAAGCTGGCTGTCACTGAAGCCCCTGTAAGGTAGGAAGCTGGTGTTTATTTTGTTACTGTGTGTTAATGGTAGCTTTGGATAAGAGTACTCAGTGCTTGAGTTGGTCTTGTGCTCAAATTTTCCATCACCTCTTATAGAACATTGGCTCTAAAATATTATGAGTACCAGCACATCCATGTAAGCATTTCACTGTACCGTTTACACCCATGTACACCCGCTGTATCCTGTATCGTTTACACCCGTGTACACCCGCTGTATCCTGCATCGTTTACACCCGTGTACACCCGCTTTATCCTGTACCGTTTACACCCATGTACACCCGCTGTATCCTGTACCGTTTACACCCGTGTACACCCGCTGTATCCTGCATCGTTTACACCCGTGTACACCCGCTGTATCCTGTATCGTTTACACCCGTGTACACCCGCTGTATCCTGTATCGTTTACACCCGTGTACACCCGCTGTATATTGTGTACCTGATTAATAAACGTTGATTTTGATTTCACCCAAAATGAGTCCCAGCACCTATTTCAGTCCACTTCAAGCACTGGGAGTACTACTGATATATTGAATTATACAGTGCAAATTCAGTCAGGGTAGATTTTAAACGGGTCATATTAATGCTGCTTGTGGTGAGCCACTGAGTGCAGTGTTGCTTCACAGACAGACAGACAGACAGACAGACAGACAGACCCAGTAGAGGAAACTACTACTACCACACACAGTATTAGCAAGCATCATGATGTGAAAGCCCCTGTGGTAATTCATGGATTACCATCAGTGCAAATATATACTTGTTGTAGTGGTGGAGCCCATGTATTTTAATGTACTCTGCAGCTACAGTACCCAAGTGGCTTTTCATTCCATGTTCATTCCAGGCTCCAGGGGTTTCCCTCCTTCTACTCTCCTTCTCAATTTCCCTTTTCAACAATTTAATACTGCTTTCATTTTCAGTCGAGTGGCAGAGTAGCAGTGTTTCATTTGGGTAGCTAACACCGTTGTGACCACAGACAGACACGACAGACAGAGAAAGAGAGAGAGTAAGAGAGAGAGAGAGAGAGAGAGAGAGAGAGAGAGAGAGAGAGAGAGAGAGATGCTGTGAATGAATAAAACGGTACAGTCTAGTTCAATCATCTCCTAGTCCCAGGATGCCGTTCTCCAAACAGAGGGAGAGGGATGCCTTAGCTTTTCCCTTTGGCGCTTCCCTGTGATGCTATAAAGACCCACTTTTAAAGACCTCCAGACCCCCCCCCCCTTCCCTTCCCTTCCCATCCCAGGCTGCAGTGGCTCTGGCTACTGCCTCCCAGCCTCCAGCCTCCTCCTCCGTGGATCTCTAGAAAGGGCTTCAGCTCCTTTACAAATCTGTCATTCTAAATTTGTGGCAGATTATGTTCTCTGGCTGGTCCTGGTGGGAGCGGCAGAGATATATGATATGCAAGGAGGGCCCCTATTGATTGCCTGCCTGATCTGGTGGCAAGAGGGAGCTGAAATGAACTTGAAATGAACATCATGCCTCAACTCAATGTGCGTATAATACTCTACTTAATCCCACATTTTTCTCTGCCAAGGAATTCAATTGATCAATCATGTCTCTCCTGATGGTACCATTTGGAAGGGTTATTGCCATTCCATTCTGCCGCTTGACCTTTTCTCACCGGGGCCAGAGGATGAACCTGCACTCCCAAGAAGAGCAAAAACGTATCAAGGGGCTATATAAGAGACCCTGGGGGAGTTGGGTGTGTGTGTGTGTGTGTGTGTGTGTGTGTGTGTGTGTGTGTGTGTGTGTGTGTGTGTGTGTGTGTGTGGGTGAATAGGTAACTGCCATGTGCTGCCCAACATACTACAATAATTCTATATCCTCAAACAAATGATTTTAATAACTATTAATTCTACAACACATTACAATAGCTTTTTATGTGAAAAAATACCTATTGTGGTATATGTACTACATTCTACAAATATGTAAAATCTTGCTATTTTCATAGCGTGATCGGTTGTGATCTGTTGCAATATGCAATCACAGGAGAACATAAATCACTTATACTCTACACTGCTCAGCTATTTTCATCTGATTTTCAGTATAGATAAATCTAATCACATCTTTTGATCTGGCATTATTTCTGGACAGCTCCACTGGGGGCCTCAGTCTCTCATAGCTCCGCTGAACGGTTGTCGCTTTATCAACCTCAACTGTTCCCTTCGGTCCTCGGAAGCAAATAGACTCATTAATTACTTTCCATCAGCTAGCCCAGAGTACATACCATGATCAATATCTGCACATTAGTCATTCACCACAGAGGAATACACTTCCCATACACATGACAAACCATCCCCAGGTCAACCAACAGTACACAAGCTCTTGTTCCCACTCAAACCATCCCCAGGTCAACCTACAGTACATCGGCTCTTGTTCCCACTCAAGTTAAGGTGAAAGATCCATTTAAACATTTAAAACACCCCACCTAAATATTGCCTACTTGTATTATAAATAATCCTATAGGACTACCGTAAAAGCACCTCACTCTAATGCCCAGTACATCTGTGGATGTGACTCAGATTGCACCTTATTCCCTATATAATGCATTCCTTTTTGACCAGAGCCCTGTGGCTTGACTGTCTCACCCATGTCTGGTGGAGTAGGTTGTTCTGGGTGGTGGTAGGGAGACCTTCAGTCTAGCCTGGCTAAACCAGACTGAATACTAAACTCAATGGTGAGCTCAAAGGTGAGCTCAGCATTCAGTCTAGTTTTTACCAGGCTATTTAACTAGAGGTCTTTTGTTTCATCCTGAAGACATTTAGAAGTTAATTCAACCAACCCAATTACATTTTTGTGCATATCATAGCCACCCAGCAATGTAATTTTTAGTATACAGTATACAGTGCCAAATAACATTTGCTATAAGATATATTGTACATGTTTTTGGGGGCATGTTTCCCATCCCATTTTAGCTATTAATTATGTCATAGCATTAGCCGGTAACTTTGTTTACATGTTAGTCATTTAGCAGTCGCTCTTATCCAGTGCATACATTTTCGTACCGGTCCCCCGTGGGAATCAAACTCACAATCCTGGCGTTGCAAGCGCCATGCTCTAGCAACTGAGCTCTGTTTTGTCACATTCTCCCCAGTCACTCCTCCCCAGTCACTCCTCCCCAGTCACTCCTCCCCAGTCACTCCTCCCCAGTCACTCCTCCCAGTCACTCCTCCCCAGTCACTCCTCCCCAGTCACTCCTCCCCAGTGATGCTAATAAGTTATGTTGTTATGTCATAGTAGACAATGTCTTTGTTTGTTGGTGAGTCTCCTTATCCTCCCCAGTCACTCCTCCCCAGTCACTCCTACCCAGTGATGGTGTCTGTGTTATTGATCAGTGAGTGACAGGGTTGAGTGTATTCATCTTGACGTGGCTGGGTATTAACACTACGGTAACGAGGGAGCAGAGGACTCCAGACCCTATCAGATCACATCACTAGCTCTATAAAACAGACTCCTCTCCGCGGGCTCGCCACCCCCAGGTCATGACCCCTAGCAGGGGGTTGAGCCGATGTAATTCTGTCTCTGCCCGGAGTCAGAGAGAGAGACCATCTGACTGACTACACTGACTACCTGTCTGCCAAACACAACAGAGTAAAAACACTAGAAACGTTGGCTTTTGAGAAGGAAGCTAATGTCGTCTGGCTATGACTGTCATTATACAATTGGCTTGAATGGGTCGTAAAGAATTGACCAAAGCAATGGCGTCAAAATATAAGCTCGTAATTGGTATAGTATCTTATTCATGGTAAAATTCAAGCTGTGTTCAGTCTGTGTTTAGCCCTGAGTGGAGGCACAGGAAGGTGAAATGGCACCTTAGGGTCATGAAAGCCCCTCTTGCCTGAACAGGCTTTCTGTCTATCTGTTGTTTCATGTTTGAACAACATTTCAATACGTTAGCTAGTGTTTCCCTTTACCAAGTATTGCATTAGCATTCTGTTTGTTTTTGTAATATCACTCCCTCATCTACAACTAGCTTCAATTTATACCCTGAATTAAATCAAATTAACACTAATTTCAAATTAAATTGTAAACGTTGACACATACATTTTTCGATTGAACGTTTTGGTTAATGTCATGTTAACCAAATCAAATATTACAACATTTAGTGCACATATGCTCCGCATAGCCTCTCTTTAATATGCTGTATCCTCTTAAGGATCTGACACTTTTTTTCAATTTTTGCCTAAACTGACATACCCAAATCTAACTGCCTGTAGCTCAGGACCTGAAGCAAGGATATGCATATTCTTGATACCATTTGAAAGGAAACACTTTGAAGTTTGTGGAAATGTGAAATTAATGTAGGAGAATATAACATATTAGATCTGGTAAAAGATAATACAAAATAAAAAAACATGTTTTCTATTATCTTTTTGTTACATCATCTTTGAAATGCAACGAAAGGCCACAATATAATATTGCAGTTTAGGCACAATTTAGAGTTTGGACACTAGATGGCAGCAGTGTGTGTGCAAAGTTTCAGATTGATCCAGTGAAGCATTGCAATACTGGACTATTTTGTATCAAGTCTGCCCAAATATGCCAAATTGGTCAATTGATACATTTTCAAGTACATAACTATAGAGAAGATACAAAATGATATGTTAATACAAAATGTATGGTTCGAATCCAGGCTCTGTCGCAGCCGGCCGCGACCGGGAGACTCATGGGCGGCGCACAATTGGCCCAGCGTCGTCCAGGGTAGGGGAGGGAATGGCCGGCAGGGATGTAGCTCAGTTGATAGAGCATGGCGTTTGCAATGCCAGGGTTGTGGGTTCGATTCCCACGGGGGGCCAGTATAAAAAAAAAAAAATGTATTCACTAACTGTAAGTCGCTCTGGATAAGAGCGTCTGCTAAATGACGTAAAAATATGTTTACACACTCCCAGGAATGTCATAAATTACATTAGCTTATACACTAACTTTCACAAATCTAGATGGCCGGGCGGGGTGGGGGTGGAGCCAGAGACAGCAGGGGTTCAAACTGTAAAACCCAGTTCCTACATTTGAATATAAAAATGGATTTTATCAAACAAAACTATGCTATATTTAATCTCTGGGACCTTTAGGATGACAAATCAGAGCAAGATTCCTGAATGTAAGTACATAATTTAAATTCAGAGGTGAATGTATCAAACCAGTTGCCGTGATAAGTTTTTTGTTGTTGTGCACTCTCCTCAAACAATAGCATGGTATCTTTTCACTGTAATAGCTACTGTAAATTGGACAGTGCAGTTAGATTAACAAGAATTTAAGCTTTCTGGCCATATAAGACATGTCTATGTCCTGGAAAGTTTGCTGTTACTTACAACAGTCATGCTAATCACATTAGCGCACGTTATCTCAACCGTCCCGTATACGGGACACCGATCTCGTAGAGGTTAATATATCTTTCTACTTACACAGATATGTGTAACTAAGACAATTCTCTCACTATACCCTCTGCTGGCCTCAGAAAGAGAACTCTATATCGTCTGAATGGTAGTTTTGCAGACAATCTTATCCAGAGCGATGCTCTTACCCGTAGCAACATTACGTTCAACAATGGTAGGTACAACTACAGAGGCTGTGTAGGGGTAGGAACAGTGTACAGAAAGGCCGTGACACCACAATTCATTTATCTGTTCTTGGGTATTAAGTAGCTTTATTAAATTGATTTGGAACATTACAGTTCAGTGTGTTACTGCCTCCCTTTCTGATTTGATGTTGTTGAACTGAGATCCTCTGTTGTTCCACCCTTCTCCCTGGGTGCGCCCCAAATGGCATCCTATTTATTTTTGTTGTTGTTTTATTTTTACTTTTTTTTTTTTAAATAAATGCACTGTTGGTTAAGGGCTGTAAGTAAGCATTTCACTTTAATGTCTGCACCTGTTGTATTCGGCGCATGTGGCCAATAAAATTTGATTTGATTTGATAGTGCCCTATGGGCCCTGATCAAAAGTAGTGCACTATATAGGGAATATGGTGCCATTTGAGACACAGACCCACTCTCACCCAAACAGATGGTGATGCTCACAGAACACAGAAGTGAACAGGATTCATGGCCTAGTGCTCCATCATTCATCTGTCCCTGTCCCTCTCTCTGTCCCTGTCCCTCTCTCTGTCCCTGTCCCTGTCTCTCTTTCTCTCTCTATGTCTCTCTCTCTCTCTCTCTCTGTCTCTCTCTGTCTCTCTCTGTCTCTCTCTCTCTGTCTCTGTCTCTCTCTCTCTCTCTCTCTCTCTCTCTCTCTCTCTCTCTCTCTCTCTCTCTCTCTCTCTCTCTCTCTCTCTCTCTGTCTCTGTCTCTGTCTCTGTCTCTGTCTCTGTCTCTGTCTCTGTCTCTGTCTCTGTCTCTCTCTCTCTGTCTCTATCTCTCTCTCTGTCTCTCTGTCTGTCTGAGTACCACTGACTGCTGCCTTTGAATGATATGAAATTATGTTCTTCTTCTTATCATGGAATTTCTCTTTTTTTAATTCTCATATTTTACAAAAGCTTCAGACAATGCAGAAATATTTTTTTGAAAGTGATTGAAATGAAGAATACCCATAATGGTAGTTATGATTGTCCATATTGTGGGTAATATTTGAATAGCGAAGTGAAATGGTTTCAAAAGACTGGACACACTTGGTGAGACGTCATTCTCTTCATTGGCCATTAGCTAGATACAGCATCCTCAGGAAACCTCTCAGCTGTATCTGTCCAGGTGATTTCAGCTAAATCACCCAATAGAATGGGTGTCAGGTGTCAGCAGCCCGTTGTACGTAACAGTTGGTCAGTCTCTTAATAATGTACATTAATTCAACAATCTGTATTTCCACCACAGTACACTAATATATCTCTGCTAATGTTGCATCCATACTAGAACATTCTATCTCTATTTTACAGCACATACTGTGACAAAACAATCACCAAACAAAAGCAGATCCCTGTCGGTCCAAAGCATTTTTTTCTATTCCACAGTCTGCAATACAAATTCCTTCTTGGCAATAATTCCCTACAGTGACTGAACCGAATATTTCAGACCCTTGAGCTATTTCCTTTGTCTTTTCCCACAGCCAGCCCATCGGAGGGGAGTGGGGATGCGGGTGGAGGGTTGGACGGGTTGGGGGGTGGGGGGGTTGGGGGTGTGGAGGGGAGAGAGGAGAGAGGAGAGGGGGACGGGGACAAGGATATTAATTTGTGAGGTAATAGCTTTTCTCTGCGGAATTGCAAATTCCCATATATATGGACAGCGGACAGGACATCCATGGTCACCAACGACACACGACATTTGGCTACGACCCAAATGGCACTTTATTCCTTATATAGTGCACTTCCAGGGCCCTGGTCAAAAGTAGTACACTATAAAGGGAATAGGGTACCCTTTAGTATACAGCCCATCTCCAGAGGTCCCCTCTCTCTCTCTCTCCTCTCCTCTTCTCTCTCTCTCTCCTCTCCTCTGCACGCTCTGTCCTGGCTGGCAACAATAGCTGCCAAGTGTAACATGCTACTTTTAATTTGCAATAACACATGACAAAGCCAGATTAATGGCTCTTATGACACGGGTGTCCCTGGCGCCGGTCTTCTCCAGGACCCAGTGTACATAACGCGTGTCACACTACATTATCTCTACATCCCTCTAGTAATGGGGGGGACCTGCTTTCTTTAAAGGGCATCCGCTGCTGAGTTGGAACTTAGGAGCTGACTGACTGGTCCACCTTGGCACAGAGCCACAGTCCAGCCGCGGTTCTGGACCTCTACACACCAGAGTCCGTCCGTTTTGCTGCGGTGAGCCGCCGCTGTGAACTTGTTGTTATTGCCATAGCTACCATGGCTGCTGGTTTTTTTTCACCTGTTTGATAAAGACTGTCTTTATCCGTCTGTCTTCTATAAATGTCCCTATGTGCAGAGCTAATATTGTGTACAGGAGTTATCCTTTCTACATTAAAGTCAACTCTGGGGCTAATTCTCTGCACCACACATTTGGAGAAACGTGGTGGTGGTGTGTGAGGTAACATTCCATCTCTAAAAAGAGTTTGTGCCGTGATCAGACAGTAATAATCAGCCTTAGCAAGTTTAACAGGGCTCAGCTCATAGAAGGCTAAAGTTAAAGACTGGACTATGGGGACATTTAATCCAATGCATTAACCAATACCTGTACACAGCCCTTCTGAAATTAGCCCACTCAACCTTCCTCATCCCCATATTGTTATTTTATTTTGCTCATTTGCACCCCCAGTATCTCTATTTGCACATCATCTCTTGCACATCTATCACTCCAGTGTTAAAACTACATTGTAATTATTTTTCACTATGGCCTATTTATTGCCTTACCTCCATAACTTGCTACATTTGCACACACTGTATATATATTTTCTGTGGTATTTTTGACATTATGTTTTGTTTTACCCATATGTAACTCTGTGTTGTTGTTTTTAATCGCACTGCTTTGCTTTATCTTGGCCAGGTCGCAGTTGTAAATGAGAACTTGTTCTCAACTGTCTTACCTGGTTAAATAAAGGTGAAATAAAATAAAATATAAATAAAAAATACCACAGCAGCATACCTTAACAAATACATCATCAAAAATAAGTTGAAAGAACAAACAGCTTTTGAAACACTGACCTGTGGTGTTAGTATGAAACACTGATCTGTGGTGTTAGTATGAAACACTGATCTGTGGTCTTAGTATGAAACACTGATCTGTGGTGTTAGTATGAAACACTGATCTGTGGTCTTAGTATGAAACACTGATATGTGGTGTTAGTATGAAACACTGATCTGTGGTCTTAGTATGAAACACTGACCTGTGGTCTTAGTATGAAACACTGACCTGTGGTGTTAGTATGAAACACTGACCTGTGGTGTTAGTATGAAACACTGACCTGTGGTGTTAGTATGAAACACTGACCTGTGGTGTTAGTATGAAACACTGACCTGTGGTCTTAGTATGAAACACTGACCTGTGGTGTTAGTATGAAACACTGATCTGTGGTGTTAGTATGAAACACTGACCTGTGGTCAGATAACCAGTCCTAAAGTCTTAGTATGGGTATTTTACATTTGGTATAAAACAAATAATGCTGTGAATAATAACACACAAATGAATATTGTGTTTGAATATTGAGAATACAGATATAGAGAACATTGTCGTTGTAGGGTGCAGCGTATCTCGAGTTCCATAAATACGAAATGTATTTTAAGTACCCTAAATAGCCATTATTTGCGAGCTATAATTTACTGGGACACATATTAGAGTAAAGCGTGATGCCATCTAGCTACAGAGTCATGATATCGGATGCAATATACTATTTTTCCAAACGGTGGCTTGCGGCGAGACATTGTTTTTAAAGCACTGTTTTGATGAGCCATGATGTGTGAGAGAGGATTGAGGGCCTGGGGTTGATCTGTTAGATAAACTATCACTGTCCCTCGGCCTGTGGTTCCAGGTGGGTACTATTGACTGGGGCTGGAGAGGGAGTATGTAACAACCATATCGCCCTCCTACACACCCCTACCCGACCACCCTACACTCCCCTACCCGACCACCCTACACTCCCCTACCCGACCACCCTACACTCCCCTACCCGACCATCCTACACTCCCCTACCCGACCATCCTACACTCCCCTACCCGACCACCCTACACTCCCCTACCCGACCACCCTACACTCCCCTACCCAACCACCCTACACCCCCTGCTTCCCTCTGCTCTCACTAGGGCTGGAGAGGGAGTATTTGTGCGTCCCAAATGGCACCCTATTCCCTATTTTCCCCATAGGGCTCGGGTCAAAAGTAGTGCACTATATAGGGAATAGGGCACCATTCTGGACGCACCTTATATAAGAACCACAGACCCCCGTTCCTTCGACACCCCCCCCACCACCCACCACCCCCGCTTCCCTCTGCTCTGCTCTTTCATCAGCATGCCGCCCGGGCCAGGGAACTTAAATCAAGGAAATGGCAGGACATCAAGGAGATCATTTGAGACTGAATAGCCGTAGAAACATGGGGCTGTCATCTATTAGAGGAGAGGACCCTCCAAAACACGCCGCCGAGCAGCTCTCCTCGCTCTCTCTACGAGCCCCTCTCTCTGTCCTTACAGGTCCTTCCTCACCATGTCCTCTAATGCCTCTCTCTCTCTTTCTCTCTCTCTCTCTCTCTCTGTCTCTCTCTGTCTCTCTCTCTCTCTCTCTCTCTCTCTCTGTCTCTCTCTCTGTCTCTCTCTCTCTCTGTCTCTCTCTCTCTCTCTCTGTCTCTCTCTCTCTCTCTCTCTCTCTCTCTCTCTCTCTCTCTCTCTCTCTCTCTCTCTCTCTCTCTGTGTCTCTCTCTCTCTCTCTCTGTGTCTCTCTGTCTCTCTCTGTGTCTCTCTGTCTCTCTCTCTCTCTCTCTCTCTCTCTCTCTCTGTCTCTCTGTCTCTCTCTGTCTCTCTGTCTCTCTCTCTAGCTGTCCTTCTAGGTCCTTCCTCACCATGTCCTCTAATGCCTACTCTGCCCTTCAGTATCAATCTGCATAGAAATGTGTGCCTTCTATCATCCGATGACTAGATATTACACCCCGGCTAATAGGAAAGAGCTCTTGTAGAATAGTCTGAAAATGAACTCTTTTAAAATGTCAGACGTTTGCATTATGCCTTACGATCTCTCTCTGCTAGCAGCATCTCTTTACAGGGGAAGATAGTTGATTATGTCATTTGCCATGTCCACGTCATGCTGGTTTTTATATCTCTGCCAGGAAATCTACCTTTGACATGTCATTAGTCATCCCTCCATCCCTCCATCCTTCCATTCCTCCATCCCTCCACACAGCACACTCATAAAACATTATATTCCACCGAATACCCCCACAAACCCTGCTCGGTGCTCGCGCTTCCACCTGACAAATGTCATACAGGACAAAAAAAAAAAAAAAACGGTATGCAAACCTACCGCATATCGTCGTACGCTCATTAGCTATGTTCCTTACATACTGCAGAAATAAGGGACTCATTCCCCTCCCAGTTTGACATACCTGCCCTTTCCCCCGACGCCAGTCCCCTTCCATCGTGTTCATATCCTCTTAACACAGTGTGGTTGTGAATGAATGATCCTGTTCCATTATTCTCACCAGATGCTTATGTAGTGACATTAGAAAGCCTGTTGCTTACAGATCCAATAATCTATATGGCCTCAGGCTTCTTATATCCACTAACCTACACTTTGAGTCAGTAAAAAGAGAGGGGAAGAGAGACGGGGAGACGGGGGGGGGGGAGAGAGAACGAGCAAGAGAGAAAGAGAAAACGAGGAATAAAGGGAGAGAGAGAGAGAACGAGCAAGAGAGAGAGAGAGAACACGAAGGATAAAGGGAGAGAGAGAGGATGAGGGATAAAGGGAGAGAGAGAGGATGAGGTGCTGCTGGTGTTAAAAGTGTCTTCTACAGCGGAGGTGGTAGACGTTGGTTCCTTGAGTGACCTGGGTGGTTGGCTACATCATCTTGACATGTAATTATCTAAGCCCCTCTTAATCACTTCAAACAAAGATTAATTGCACAAGACAACAGTGGAGGTCATGTCTTCAAATCAAACAGCTCTTCCTCTTCTTCTTGACACACTAGAACACATTATCATGGTACATTTAGCCCTCATGGTTTTACTGTGCTATCGCTGGGCTCTGGCAATGCACATCAGACTGTCTGATGCTGTACACTAGCTAGTCGTGTATGTTGTTATGAAGACTGTGAGCTGTGCTATTTAGTATTTTCTATTTTGAATGGAAATGCTCTGATCCGTTCTGATCTGAAGTATATCCATGTTAGAACACATCAAACTCGTCAAGGTGCTCTGAGCCAGACAACATCAAGGTGCTCTGAGTCAGACAACATCAAGGTGCTCTGAGCCAGACAACATCAAGGTGCTCTGAGTCAGACAACATCAAGGTGCTCTGAGTCAGACAACATCAAGGTGCTCTGAGTCAGACAACATCAAGGTGCTCTGAGTCAGACAACATCAAGGTGCTCTGAGTCAGACAACATCAAGGTGCTCTGAGCCAGACAACATCAAGGTGCTCTGAGTCAGACAACATCAAGGTGCTCTGAGTCAGACAACAACAAGGTGCTCTGAGTCAGACAACAACACCACAGCATTCTGGGACAGATACTATTCTCAGGAATGAGACTGGCTCTTCTCTTACCTTCATCTCGTTTTCTCTTCTCGCCGTTTGACCGGGGAATACCCAGGATGCCGTTGATGGAGTAGGACCCCACAGGGTCATTGGAAGGGCTTGTTACAGGTGGAGAGGCCTGGCTCGGTACTGAGGGAAAAGAGACATTTTATAATTATTATTTAACCTTCATTTTGTGGTCCTGTGTAGCTCAGTCAGTAGAGCATGGCACTTGCAGGATCGTGGGTTCAATTCCCAGGACACCCATAAGAACATGTATGCACGCAGTAGCCTACTGTAAGTTGCTTTGGATGTAAGCATCTACTAAATGGTATATAATATTATTATTTTGACAGGTTGTTCAGTTGAGTAGAAAATACCTATTTTTCAATGGAGACAAGGCGATTAACATGGGTTGGGATTATGATAGATCTTACTCATGGTGTGGCCTGGTGTAAGGGTTATGGTTATGATAGATCTTACTCATGGTGTGGCCTGGTGTAAGGGTTATGGTTAGGGTTATGATAGATCTTACCCATGGTGTGGCCTGGTGTAAGGGTTAGGGTTAGGGTTAGGGTTATGATAGATCTTACCCATGGTGTGGCCTGGTGTAAGGGTTAGGGTTATGATAGATCTTACCCATGGTGTGGCCTGGTGTAAGGGTTAGGATTAGGGTTATGATAGATCTTACCCATGGTGTGGCCTGGTGTAAGGGTTAGGGTTATGATAGATCTTACCCATGGTGTAGCCTGGTGTTAGGGTTAGGGTTATAATAGATCTTACCCATGGTGTGGCCTGGTGTAAGGGTTAGGGTTATGATAGATCTTACCCATGGTGTGGCCTGGTGTAAGAGATGGGGTTAGGGTTATGATAGATCTTACCCATGGTGTGACCTGGTGTAAGGGTTATGGTTAGGGTTATGATAGATCTTACCCATGGTGTGGCCTGGTGTAAGGGTTAGGGTTATGATAGATCTTACCCATGGTGTGGCCTGGTGTAAGGATTAGGGTTATGATAGATCTTACCCATGGTGTGGCCTGGTGTAAGGGTTAGGGTTATGATAGATCTTACCCATGGTGTGGCCTGGTGTAAGAGATGGGGTTAGGGTTATGATAGATCTTACCCATGGTGTGACCTGGTGTAAGGGTTATGGTTAGGGTTATGATAGATCTTACCCATGGTGTGGCCTGGTGTAAGGGTTAGGGTTATGATAGATCTTACCCATGGTGTGGCC
Organism: Coregonus lavaretus; assembly: GCF_964263955.1. NCBI lineage: Eukaryota > Metazoa > Chordata > Actinopteri > Salmoniformes > Salmonidae > Coregonus > Coregonus lavaretus. Next base: position 969,999 of record NW_028167175.1, on the reverse strand, counting down.
TGGTGTAAAGGTTAGGGTTATGATAGATCTTACCCATGGTGTGGCCTGGTGTAAGGGTTAGGGTTATGATAGATCTTACCCATGGTGTGGCCTGTTGTAAGGGTTAGGGTTATGATAGATCTTACCCATGCTGTGGCCTGGTGTAAGGGTTAGGGTTATGAATGATCTTACCCATGGTGTGGCCTGGTGTAAGGATTAGGGTTATGATAGATCTTACCCATGGTGTGGCCTGTTGTAAGGGTTAGGGTTATGATAGATCTTACCCATGGTGCGGCCTGGTGTAAGGGTTAGGGTTATGATAGATCTTACCCATGGTGTGGCCTGGTGTAAGGGTTAGGGTTATGATAGATCTTACCCATGGTGTGGCCTGTTGTAAGGATTAGGGTTATGATAGATCTTACCCATGGTGTGGCCTGGTGTAAGGGTTAGGGTTATGATAGATCTTACCCATGGTGTGGCCTGTTGTAAGGGTTAGGGTTATGATAGATCTTACCCATGGTGTGGCCTGGTGTAAGGATTAGGGTTATGATAGATCTTACCCATGGTGTGGCCTGTTGTAAGGGTTAGGGTTATGATAGATCTTACCCATGCTGTGGCCTGGTGTAAGGATTAGGGTTATGATAGATCTTACCCATGGTGTGGCCTGTTGTAAGGGTTAGGGTTATGATAGATCTTACCCATGGTGTGGCCTGGTGTAAGGGTTAGGGTTATGATAGATCTTACCCATGGTGTGGCCTGGTGTAAGGATTAGGGTTATGATAGATCTTACCCATGGTGTGGCCTGGTGTAAGGGTTAGGGTTATGATAGATCTTACCCATGGTGTGGCCTGGTGTAAGGGTTAGGGTTATGATAGATCTTACCCATGGTGTGGCCTGGTGTAAGGATTAGGGTTATGATAGATCTTACCCATGGTGTGGCCTGGTTTAAGGGTTAGGGTTAGGGTTATGATAGATCTTACCCATGGTGTGGCCTGGTGTAAGGATTAGGGTTATGATAGATCTTACCCATGGTGTGGCCTGGTGTAAGGATTAGGGTTATGATAGATCTTACCCATGGTGTGGCCTGGTGCAGACAGGGATGTTCCATCTGGAGAGGGGTGGAAAGGCTGCTGGACTTTTGTTCGTATTATCCTGTGATCACAGGAAAGAAAAGATCGTGTCAGTACTGCCTCCTGCTCTTGGATCAGTTGACTGGCAAGATGGCGTCAGTGCTGCCTCCTTCTCTTGGATCAGTTGACTGGCAAGATGGTGTCAGTGCTGCCTCCTTCTCTTGGATCAGTTGACTGGCAAGATGGCGTCAGTACTGCCTCCTTCTCTTGGATCAGTTGACTGGCTTTTTACACAATACAGCATCATTTGAACATTGCCGTGAATGAAGGGCCAGAATGGTCTGTGGTTAACTTGTTTGTTTTTTTGCAACCTAAACCTCTTCCAATCACAGATTGGATGTTGTTGAATAGATGTTGGACTATATTCCCTATATATAGTGCACTATGTTTTACCAGGACCCATAGTGCTATGTGTCTGAGTGAGACCAGGACCCATAGTGCTTTGTGTCTGAGTGAGACCAGGACCCATAGTGCTTTGTGTCTGAGTGAGACCAGGACCCATAGTGCTGTGTGTCTGAGTGAGACCAGGACCCATAGTGCTATGTGTCTGAGTGAGACCAGGACCCATAGTGCTGTGTGTCTGAGTGAGACCAGGACCCATAGTGCTTTGTGTCTGAGTGAGACCAGGACCCATAGTGCTTTGTGTCTGAGTGAGATGTCAGTAGTAAGGATCCAATCCAATCCAAACTCCAGATGTAGAAACAGCAGTGCCTACGTGTTATAAAACCTACTGTACCTTTAAAAGGTGAGATATAGAGAAGAAAAGTCTTCATTCCACTTCTGCTCTGAGAGGTGATCTTGCAAACAAAGCATGAAATCACATCAATTCACCTCAATGATTGGCTTCACTGGTTCTACCTGGCCTGAGCTAATCAGCTCTCCTTCTCTCTTTCTCTCTCTTTCCTCCCTTCTTTCCCTCTCTCCCTCCCACACGGTAAAGGTTTACAGGGCTCTCTCTCTGACTGCTGGTCCTTGGCTTGGCCAGGACTGCGTCCCAAATGGCACCCTATTCCCCATTTGTGCACTACTTTTGACCCGAGCCCTATGGCACCCATAGCCCTATATCCCTACGGGCCATGGTCAAAAGTAGTGCACTATATAGGGAATAGGGTGCCATTTGGGACAGGTCTCTAAAGCTTCAGCAGCAGCAGCCCCCCATTGCCAACCCCAGTGTGGACGAGGGTCTATTGATCGAGGGCTTGGGGAGAAAAAGTTGGGGATTAGTCACAGGCCCAAACAGATGCAAATAGAAAGCTATAAATTATATGTGACAGGAAAGCAATATTTCCTTATTGCCTTGCACAAGCTTACGCCAGCATTAGATTCCTTTAAACTGACTGGCACCGTGGGGAAGAGGGAGCTGTCATTGTAATGTGTAAACTTTAAAACTATTTATCATGTATGACGTGGTGTGTTCCTATTTTAGAACACGGGCGGAGCGTAAAAGGTGGAGTAAGGACTTTGAGGATGAATAATGGCACGTATCCCAGTTCACGTTTGGTTGGTTTCCTAATCCTTAACACAGCTCTGTTGTTGTGAATTGGAGGTTTCTTTGTATTTTATTAACAAAAAGAGTATTGTTATTTAAGGCCTCTATTTTATTAGATAATGTTACAAATTGAACCGCTTGGCCTGAAACTGAACAATTTAGCAATTTACACCATCTACAGTATTTTAGACGTTAACTAAAAGACTAAGCCTTTGGGGGCGGGGTTTTAAAAAATATATTTAACAATTATTGAATTTGGCCTTTACTACTAAAGCCCATAGAAACGCATTGAATAACACATTCATAAATGGCAAAACAGACAGTCAAAACATTTATCATAAGGAATAAGGTGTTGAAGTGTCTGTCCTATATCTAGTAGATATCAGAAAGCTCAGGAAATAGTGGACACATATTTAACCCCTTTTTTTTTTTTTGGCACAAAACTACCTCCATAACTCCATTCATTTTTTTAAACCGGTACCAAGTTACCGTCAGACGAGAGTCCCATGACACTTGTGGAGGTCGTAAAATTGAGAATATCATCGTGTTGGTGAGAATCTCATCTTTCCATAGAGCGTTCATATTAGTTTGTAGGCTAAACCATTCGGGACGCTACAGACTTATTCGTGAGAAGACCGATTTTTTCGGGGATGTCTCATGGTCTGACAAACACCGCTGTAGCGGCGGAAGGCCGACATAGGTGGATGTGGAGGATTGAGACGCAGCCCATGCTAAAAAAAAGAAAGATATCTCTAGCTTAAACTGATGGATTTTGATGGGGATTTTTGTATTATTATGTTACTTAGATTGATGCACGGGTGCGTCAATAGACTCGTCATGATTTTAATTTAAACCCCTCAAATCTAGTATTTATGTTGTAGACTGCAGACTCAAAGGGCTAAGATATTCAACTATGTATTGTTAAGATGCCTGTGATATTGATATTGTTTGGGGGGTTCAAGGAGTAAAGTATCCACCACTGTCAGACCTCTCCTTAGGGCAAAGCTACAATACAATGACTAGCCTTCCCAGAGATCACATATCAATATTTTATTTGCATTTTTTCACTGCTCTCCATAGCAGTTATTTGACCCCCTGACTTCTGTGTGCAATATAAATCCAAAGACTTTATTTGGAATACATGTTCTTGATATCGAATAAGCAATTTGGAGGAATGAATTAATGACTTAGCTGTTGCTGAAAATCCCCTGAAGAAATATTAAAATTGCTTTACTTCTGAATCAATATTATTGAGCGCCATTGAGGACCTTTTTTATGTCTAGTAGCCGTTAGCAGCGTTACTTGTTGTGGGAGGTAATTTCTTCCTTGTGGCGCGGTGGCCCAGACCCAGTCCAGCCAGACACCAAGTACAACAGGATCTCTGTAACAGTTAATAATGCATGCAGGGGAAGAGTGTTTAAACCTAGAACATCCTCTTATGTCAACAGTCCTGGCTGGGGTCACTTTTGTTTGGCCATAAAACCCTTTAGAGTAGCGGTCAGTAGTCCCAGTCCTTCCCTTTGTCTAAGCTTCATTAGAGTAGCCAACGCTCCTGGGATTCACCTTGTTTACAGATAAGTGCTATACCAGCCAACGCTCCTGTGATTCACCTTGTTTACAGATAAGTGCTAAACTAGCCAACGCTCCTGTGATTCACCTTGTTTACAGATAAGTGCTATACCAGCCAACGCTCCTGTGATTCACCTTGTTTACAGATAAGTGCTATACCAGCCAACGCTCCTGTGATTCACCTTGTTTACAGATAAGTGCTATACCAGCCAACGCTCCTGTGATTCACCTTGTTTACAGATAAGTGCTATACCAGCCAACGCTCCTGTGATTCACCTTGTTTACAGATAAGTGCTAAACTAGCCAACGCTCCTGTGATTCACCTTGTTTACAGATAAGTTTACAGATATATTGTTTACAGATATACTAGCCAATACGAAGTTACTGCTGGTCTATTGCATACATGGTGAACTGGATGGAACCTCAACCAATGTTTCGAATACCATTTTAGAACACACTTCCTGGGAATGTGTAGCGTGTTTGTAACTGTTATTGACTCATAATCCTATGCATATAGCCTACTGATGCATGCTTAGCATTCAGCCTTTCACTGTAGAACAGACTTTATGGTCTCAAGAAAGCAGGTTTATACAAATGTTTCATACAATTATTATCCAACAATTCTGTCAAAATATTTAATTGGACCAACTTGGGTTAAAACCATGTGTGTTTGAGTATATGCATGCGTGCGTGTGTGTGTGTGTGTGTGTGTGTGTGTGTGTGTGTGTGTGTGTGTGTGTGTGTGTGTGTATGTATGTATGCAGGGCCTGCGTGTGTGTGTGTGTGTGTGTGTGTGTGTGTGTGTGTGTGTGTGTGTGTGTGTGTGTGTGTGTGTGTGTGTGTGTGTGTGTGTGTGTGTGTGTGTGTGTGTGTGTGTGTGTGTGTGTGTGTGTGTGTGTGTGTGTTGCAGCAGGGTGAGAATAAGGTGTAAAATAATTGAAATTTAAAATGTAACCTCTAAAAGGTTCTTCACTTCACAAAGAGAAATATTCAGCATTGTGAAATAAAATAAATTCAAAGTAGCTCTCATCTTTGGGTAATAGAATTACATTTATTTTTATTCAAATTTTAATATCCCCCCATAATTAACAAAGACACATAGTGGCTTATTTCAGTTCAAAATAGCAAAGCGAGATTGAATTTGATTCTAATTGAAAACTTTATAGGTGGGTCTTTTAATGATATGAATGTACATTGTGAATATATCACATACATGTGTCTGAGCCTGCTTAAATGGTCCTTTTTAAGCAACCACGAGGCATGAAATGAATTTTTCTTCAGCTCTTTCTCTATTTAAAAGATGTCTTGTGTGGGGCTGTCTGTCCACGCTCTTTTTTTGCAGTCAGCTCATTAAAGTGTAATGCTGATGCTGCCTCTATGGAACACTGCCTCTTAACGAAAGTTCATCACCAAGGATCTCTGGCGGGTAGGGGGTCTCTCTCTCTGTCTCTTTCTCCCCCTCCCCTCTCTCACAATGCTATCTCTGCTCTCTCTCTCTCTCTCTCTCTGCTATCTCTCTCTCACCCCAGGTCTGTTTCACCAATGCACTCAAAAGTCCTCTTTGTGATCATGATGTTTCCTTGTTACTTGACAGAAGTGAAGGCTATATGTGATGGTATTATAATACAGTTCTCCATATCAACCATAAATACACCTTCTGACCTCAACCTTGCCCATTGTGGCAGGCGGGATCCTCTCCAAATTATATTTGTTTGGGGAAGTTTTCAGAATATTTATGTACATAAAATGTCATTTGATAATGAATTCATAACACGTGTTTTTAGTGAAAATACACTTCCCCCTATTTGTTTGGCTGGTTGGACAAATAAATGACTATAGGCCTAATGCTTTGGCAGATAACAATCACACTATTTTACAAACTGTAACAGCGATATGACAAATAACACAAAACGCAACTGCATTTACCAAAGGCAAATCGGAGAAAAAATATAAGATTTATATACATACAGGTACTCGTTTTGAAATAGACCGCACGACTCCACAAAGCTTCAAACCAAACCAGCTACAGGCCTACTCTGTAAAGAAAATGTCCTATACAACACATTAGATGTGCTGGTATTGAACAATTGCTGGGCTTTCGGTGCCACGCGGGATCTGGTCACCGGCTTGGCCTATTGATCGGTTTTCATCCAGACAGATTCACTTCGTCCTAGATATAGGCTACTGCTGATTGCTGGGGGAGTTTGGACTGAAAGATTGAATTGCACGGTCGAGACCACCCGCGATGGGAGGAAAAAGTTTGTCAAACTCTGCAGTGCAGTGCAGTTCATAGATGGAAAACGTAAATTGATAGCAATACCCTGAGAGTTCATGAGGATTTTGAAGATGCTTTAGATATATTTGACCCCCGTAATTTGAGGCCTAAGCAGGTGTTTTAACCACTCACAAGTTAAATGTAGCCTAGGCATGCTGTTAAATAGTCATAAAAATGCTCTCCCCGTATAACAGCCAACGGATGTAAATAATGCCGTCTATAATAAAGGCTCCTGAAAAAGGAAAACGTAGGCTAGGCGTTGAGGCCTTAACATGGACAGACGAAATCACTGCTGCTATTATTGTCATTTGTCCATTTTCTTGATGAAATTTGCAAGGATGTTTCCCAATTTCATGATTGTATATATTTCCCAGATGTTTGAGGGTGACATATTAATATTTTACGTTTTCGTTCAAAGGAATAGGCTTATTGGTTATGTAATTATTAATAAATAAATATTATTTACCTGTTAATGGACGAGACGCTTGGAACCGTGTCGTTGTCACAGACGCCCTCAGCTAACAGTCTGTCTCTGATTTCCCACGCGAACATGGTCGGATTCTGGCGCTTGTAGTCCGCTATTTTATCCACAACCTTTGGAGTCGCCACTTTTGGTTTGGACCCCCCAATAACTCCTGGCTTTATACTGCCGGTCTCGTAGTATCTGCAACAATAATCAACAACGTATCGATCATGAAACATCTAGGCTATATGTTGGATGGACAATTCTTCGTTTTCTTGGCTAGAGTTGATTTCAATTATCATTAGATGTGTGGATGTTTTCGAGTGTTATGCACCTTATGCCCCCAAAATACTTTGTTACGCCTACAGGGCTTTTAACCCGTAAACATCTCCAAAATGTGCACATTGTCGTCTGAGGTAAACTTTATATATACTTCATAGCCTAGGCTATATTATATATCTGTGAGGTGGAGTGACTTAAAATCGTTGTAGGATCCAAATATAACAGCAAAGACTTATGGTCAAACAATTTAGCTATTCCTTCCGGGTACAACCCATTACAATGGTGTCCAACTTTATTCTCTGTGCCAAAAGATTAAGAAAAGATTAAGAAAACATGCAATTAATTTCAAATGACATGCTACCAAGTGTTGATATTTAACTAATTTAGACAAACATTCCAAGTGCATAAAACAAATACCTTTTAAAATCCTTTTGATAGCTGAAAAATATTTTAAAAACATTCAAATGTCGTACGGACACGAACCCAGTACAATTCAGTTGTAATCTGATATAGCCTAAATTACGGGGATGCCAGTTTAGCTGTGTACAGACACAGTACCTCTCCTCGTGATGGCTAGGATTAAGTCAGATATTGTTTCCTATCTCCTCATTACGTGCGTCTAATATACTGACGTGTTTCCTCCCTTTTTTTAGCCATGTTTTATTATATTTTGGTCAAATCTGTTTTATTTGGGATCTGCCAATATGTAGGGATAAGAGTTGCAGGACAGGTTCAATTTTTTTTTAGAATGCGTCTTTCCTTCTCATGATTGGTTGTTTTTTCTCCGTCTTACCTGCCCAGTATTTTGCTGACACAGCCGTGGCTGACCCGTAGTTGTCTCGAGATGTCACAGGGTCTCACTCCTTGGTGCGCGAGCTCTACGATCCGTGTCCTCACCACGTCAGGTAGGGGTCTGCCGTTGACAAACACCCCCCCTAGCTGGTTCACACCGCCGTGCCCTATATGGGAGACAACAACAGCACAGAAAACCATAACATTAAATACAGGGTGTGGGAGATTTTGCAGCATATATAGTATCACCTCAGCTATAAAAGCATTGTATTGCATTACAATGGTTCAATTGAACATTTTAGACATATCATATCTAAGCATACGGTCCTGTCTTTGAATGTGATAGTAGCCTAATGGTTGCCTGTATCCAAGCATGTCTTTTAAGATGGACATGTGGTGCTGGGTTGGAGGCTGTATTATTCTTTCCAAGGGACGTCATCAATTCATGTATTTTTTAAATGTTTATCAACTCTGTTTGTAGGCTTCTCTGAAGATGTGCGTGACAAGGTCAGGTAGGCTATAACTTTTATCGTTAAAAATGTTTTTACCCATTTTGAAGGGGAAACAGTATCATATTATAGCCTACCATTGGCTACTATAACATATTTGTACGTGAATAGTTGGTTGTCCAATATTGCTGCTCCATTGAATATAAGGCTAGAGTTTCCTGTAGGCTATCCAGTTCAATAGCAATGCTGTAATTTTACAATCCAAAAAATAAGGTATTTAACGACTTATAAACACATGCATCATTAGCATAAATGGTCTATATGATACTTGGAATATTCTTCATGCTTTAATTAGACCTATTATATTTTCTAAAATGTTGGCACTGCAGTAATAATACGTATTATCACTCCCCTATATCGTTTAATACAAGGCGGTTATATTTTCAACGCTGGCCCACGGCTCCGGTTGGCGATAGAGTTACACGCTCTTTCATTTTCTTTGCTCCGTAATTATAAATAATTAAGCGCTTTGATTACTCATATTACATATTATTTTGTAAATGAAGAAGGGGTAAATTATTTAAAAAAGCATGAGCGAAACAATATCTAAATGAAAAACAGACCCAATTCATTATTTCACCGTCACAACAACAATAAGGCCTATCAATTTCATGTCAAGTCAATTTTAACAATTTTATATTAAATTAAGATACTGTTTATTTTAATATATATATTGTTTAAGTGTTATTTGGTCAATCAATAAATTGCTGCCTATTACAATATTGGCCTAATAAATTGGCACGGACCTGTCATTGACTCTTATTAACCTGGTGACGGGTTTACTAATTCCAATGTTACATGTGGTGTTCTTCTATGTTTTTCTAATTTGGTAACGCTACGCAAAACCTAGGCCTGTTTAGGAGTTTATTATGCACAATTGAGAAAAATACCAACAAAGAATATATTAGATGTACGTGCTCCGGTCTGTAAATAAGCACATTTTATATACACAATATTTTCAGTATAAAAATAATTTAAAATGTGTCTTCCAAATATTAACATTCCCATTGAACTTCATTGGATTTGCGTTTTCCCTATGCCACTGTAATTCAGGCTACATGAAAACGCTGGAGGGTTTTTGTTTGTCAGTTGTGATATGCAACAAACATGCAGACGATGTTGCTTTGTCAATGAAATGAGTGCATCGCTGTCAACGATAATATTAGCTAGGCTATAGGCCTATCTATAATCATTATCTGTTTTCACAGGCTCAGTTTTCGTTGCAAACAACAATATCTGAAAAACTCATTATCTACTTACGGTGCATCGCTGAGAACGGATCTACTTTGCAGTGAATATCCATCGGATAGCAAAGGAAAGACGGATAATCAATGGAAGTCGCCGTTTCGCCTTTGTAATGCAGATAAAAATGGGAAGAATCTGAAAAACTTTATTCGATGAAAGATTTCGCTTTTCCCTCCACTCAGCCAATGAGAGGGTTGAAGTTCTTCTAAAAGTTGCGGTCGTGGTATCAGTCCGTGCCGAGAATAAGAGGCTACCGCTGGTCAGGTGCAGAACATGACCGACGCTTAGTTCATCAACGTGGAAAATGTTTTTCAGTTTGAGTTGGATTTTCAAAACCTGGAATAATGAGATGATTTTTCTCAGAACATGATGACGAATAGGACAAACCTTTACGTCTAAAACCGCTCCTGACAGTCCTGTGGTTATATAAATAGATCCTAGTTCCGGCCTTGATTTGCTGGTTGGTTGCGGTGGGTAGTACGCTCAGATACGCATAGACATGACAGAAGAAACATGGACACACTGTGGGAGTCTGGTGCCCCGATGTCTTCCTCTTTTCGTGGATGCGTTAGCCTGAATCTTTGGGTTGAGAATGAAGCCCCTCTCCGTGTGTGCGTTTCTAAAAGCAAGCTGCCTGCCCCCCTCCCCTCCGCGGAACCCCTTGCTTATGGATGAGTTGTCAGACAAAGGCAATAGATTCCAACACTTTGTGATTCGCCAACGCAAAAACCTGGAGCCCAAACGAGGAGGTCCCAGGGTCTGACACACCGAAAGGGGAGGGAAATAAGCAAGGAATGGACTCAGAGTTTTAAGATCAGAGTTTCCAGACATTAGATCGGGACGAGGGGTAAATGAAAGCCATTTTTGACTTTATCAATATCTAGAGTTTCTCTTATTAGATGAATAACGGACTGAGATAGGAATAGACTAACATTTGGGTGAATGTACTAAACTAGACGTTTTACAAGTTGACATAACTGTACAAATAGCCTAATCCATATTTCCTGTTTTGGTCAATCATTATTTTCTTGTTGAGATTATGTTATGTAGGCTGCTGGTATGCATCGTTGTTCTAGTCTACTTTAATGACGCTAATGCATCATGCATGTATATTCAAGTATTTGACATGTTTTGCTACGTAGGCCTACAGCTCAATGCAAGTGTTTTTTACACGTTGTTTACATGTAAACAAACGCTGCATGTCTTAGGTATATAGGTTTAACTTACTATATGAAGTATAACGATAAGGGGCTTGAAGAGGGGAGTGGACGGCTCTGGACAATCGGTCGTCGATACATTGACCTTTAATGTTATTTTATTGATTCGGTGATCATGACCACCTTGCTGTGATGGATGTACAGCTTGCGCTGACTGGGCCGAGGGGCTAGTAGTGTACGGGTTGGAGGTGAGATTGGACAGGGGAGCGGGGTGCCGGGGTGGCAAGTGTGTGTCAACACAACCCGCCGTGCTCTCCTCCACACCTTCTGTAGATGGCGCTCACAGGTTTCATTTGTCTAAACCGTTCAAACCGACAGTATACCTTCTGGTGTCAAAGAAGGTCCAACTCAGGCTGCGAGTCAAACTGTGGATGCTCCACGTTCATGGGATTAACGATGACAGTAATATTAATATTGATTACCTTCGATAAATAGGCCCACGTGTCAGTGATTGCATGGATTGAATTTCACTACCAATGTAGAACAATAATGCGTCAACAGGCCTAGTGCTTGTTATAACATGGGTCATATTATTATAATCAAATGAATCATCTAAATGAAATTGAAACAATTCAGGTAGTCTACCAAACATAATTGACTTTTTTTTTTTATGCCACAAATTCATTCAACTTTTTTTGGTGGTTGTCTTATTTCAGATTGATTTCTTATTTTATTGTTGATATCCAATTATTTTAGTGGATTTAATTGGATAAATGAAATAGTTCCAGTGTAGGCTATGGGTTAGGCCTATATAGACACCACTATCCTGCGGAAAGTTGAAAGGTAATATGAATACAAATATCAATTTTGATCATGGTAATATATTAACCATAACAAACAATATTGTTATTCTTGTTCTTATTTGTATTCCTATTATTCCTAATAATTAACAGCAAATTATAATTAACACCACATTTTTATTAGAGTTTTGTTACATTAATTCGTTTTTTATATGTGAACGTATCCAATGTCTTCAATCGACATGTTGTTTAAGCCTAGTAGTGGAGGAAGCCCCTCACGAAGGTCCAACGTTGGAAGAGAGAGCTGCCTGCCCGGTGCACTTGATATTTGGGGGTCTGTATTTTGTGGGACATCTCTGAGGAACATAGGCGGCTACATCTATTGCTCTGCCTTCTGGTCAGGTTAGGGGATCATTTCTCTTACAGGCCCTACTGTTTGTGGAGTGAGCTTCTGGTACAATATGTAGCACTATAGGGTGTAATTTCACACTCCACTGCACATTTCCCCTAAAGCTAAGTTTTTTTTTTCTTTCTATAAGACCCCCCAATTCTTTTCCGCTACCCTTGTGCTCTGCGCGATTTGTTCTCCCGGTGCAAAAAAATTAGGCGTTAATGCTTCCCCCCCCCCCCCCCCCCCCCCATTAGGGGACCAAGTATGAAAATGATTGTAAACACCACATATGGTAAATGAATACAAGGATGCTGACTATGTTTATTTGCATTGTCCTATCACTTGAATAGCATGGGGCGCGTGTGTGGCGTGTTTGACCCTCTGTTCTGTTCCTTGGCTCATATCACCCCTCTTTTTAGAGAGAGGCCGCTCTATTCAGCCCCTACACAGGGTCAGATCCTATTTAAAAGCTATTCAGTGGAAATTAAACAAGACGATGGCTGAATAAATTGATGGTTCCATCGCTGCAATTTATAGCAGACCCAAAGCAAGTTCTGTTAAGATGGTGGGCTTTAAGAAGACATTGACTTACAGTGTCTTATTTTGTGGTGCACTTAGATTATTTGCATGATGTGCATAACCACCATTTTTATTTATGAGCATGCGAGTCCAAGAGTGCCTGTAGATGATTAATTTCTACAACCCCTGAACTTTACATAACCTATAGTAGGCTAGGATAGCCAACTGACATAGTGTAGGCCAGAAAGTGAATTATTTACGATAAATACAGTTTTGGGACACCAGTGACCACACCCAGGAAAATAGGTTTAATATATTGACAGAGAGCAATGTATCTTTCGCTCAGTTTGCTAATAGCCTGTGTAGCCTATAAGTGACATGGAGAGGGAAAGGCAGAGGAGAGGAGGAGAGGAACGGTACAGAACTAGGAGCTCCACCCGCAGGATACACGATGGGTCCTGCTAGAAAACCCGTTGAATACACGATGGATCCCGCTAGAAAAACCGTTGAATATTGTCGGCGATAACAGAGTTTGGTAGTAGTGAGACAGTGAGCAGTAACGACCTTTATTTCGAAGAAGAGAATATGTTTTTTTCAGTTCTCTGTAGCCGCTGCTTCGCCTCTAGTCTCGTTTACCTTCGTATTATTATGACAACGTCACCCAATCGATATGACTTTCACTTCTAGCTGCCTACCGTCGACTGTCTTCAGTTAGGACCTGAGATCACTGGTTGGGTGTAAGTCGAACATTTATCCTTTGGATCTCAGTGGAGAGTTAAACAGTAAATCATTTAATTTCAATGAGCTGCTAGCCAAATGTGTATGGTTATATTGCATTGAACATCTTTATAATGTTTGTAAAATAAAAAAATCAAATAAAAAAATAATATATTTCGAAAGTTATAGGCCTATTGTTTGACACAATCTATTGGCGGTTTGGTGTTGAGAGTTGATATTTTTTAACATAAAACTTCCATGTTGCAAGTTTAATGACATGCTGTTATTGTATGGGCATAAAATAAAAACATAACTGCCACTATATGATAGGCTGAATAATTATGTAATTTAATTTTAAACTCCACTTCTGAATGATTTATTTTCACCAACTTGATTATTGAATAATTCAAAATTATCATATAAATATTGAAATGAGTTTTCCGAATACTGAACTGTTGAAAATTAACCTTACTATTCCTATCACGTCTGTATGTTTGTCACGTCACCCAAGTAGGTCTTGCAGCGTGTCAAAAACGTTATTGAAAGCTGACAGAATAAAGCGAGGACGTCGAGGAACCCCCGTCTTCTGCACGCGCCCTCTCCAACGTCCGTTCTCTCTGTCAAATTCTGAGGTATCTTCGAACTATAGCCTTCATGATAACATTATATTAGGCTACAAGGTGAAACTCCACGCAGGAACAAAAATACCCCGAATTAACTCTCGTCACATTTGAGGCCTCACTTCAATTAGACACAAACCCAATACATTTGCAGAATGCTAAGAGAGAGAGAGAGAGAGAGTTATTTGGAGTATTGAATTTCGAAAAGGTCTTACCCCCAGCTCAGTTCAATTAGCTCCATGCACGCGACTTTAAATAGCTGCTTAGTCGCGAGCAGAGCGTCCGATGGAACAGATGGTGCATCAATTTGATTCCATCCTCCAACACCATCCAAAGATTGATTTTGCACTTGCTTTTAATTTTACCATAATTAATTAGATCATTACAACTGTTTTCCATTGATTTTCCCATTTAAATTCAAAATTAAAAGGTGAATTAGTATGTGATCTATGTTTTCTATTAACCGTATGGGACAACAATATAGAACAAATGTTCACCAAAATTGATATGCAAAACCTCCCGGTATGTCTAAGCACTATGGAAAGCATCGCAGTAAAATATTCTAATCTAAATAATTATTTAAATAGATTAATTTTCTGGCATCGATTATGTTTTAAAACGTCTGTACAATTCTGAACTAAAATGCCTCAAAGGTATCGAAATTGTTATTTTAAAAAAATGACACAATTTCAAGATGACCAACACACACGCACGCACACACACACACACACCGTTAGAAAGTTATCAAATTTGGACGTTTTAGATGGGACAATGCAGGGCGCACCACACAGAGCCTTCCCACAATAAAGGCGTTGTAACCTCTAACCTGGTTTTAACAGGAGGGCTTATCAATAACAGGAGGGATATGATTCTCTCTGGATCCATTTGATCTACCTCTTTACTTTCAGAATGCTACGAGACACACTCATATCTGTAAAGTGAACTATTAGCACCACTATACATTAACGGTTGGTTTTGCATTAACTGGAAACGTGAGGAGTAGGCTATTCGACTAACGACAGAGTCTATGGTTAGGTTTGCTTGACATTGCTTACCAAAACTGACATGGCCTTGTTTCAGAACGGAAGCCAAAGCAAACCTACAAATGTCATGTCCCGGGCAAAAAAAATGGACCTGGTTTAACGAATTGTACGTGATTCCAACAGCTCAGAGTTATCACTTTTGTCCACTGGTCCGGAGCTCTGTTTGCAGGCAAATCCACCTGCCCGCCCCGGACCCTGAGCTCCCTCTCCGGCTTGGCGTCTTCAATATCCTAGATGGTTCTCTGTATTCGTGGTAGACCTACATCACCCACATCAAAGGATATTATGGACATTTCAATGCAGACAAGATACACAAATGATGATTGTACAAGATAGGCCTACATAAGACTAAGCATAATTTTTTTTAGGACAATTATTTTTCCGTAAAGAGGCTCAGTCGACGAGTTCCACCATGATCCCTCATCATAGGCTACAGTGTGGAATTATTTTTAGTAGGCCTATACTTTGGAACCGGAATAAACGATATATATGTCGATTCAGGTATTGCTCATGGATGACTGCAGGCCCATTTAATGTTACTGTCTTTCATGTGAAATCATGAAAAATTAAGAATAGAGATAAAAAGTCAATGTAAAAGTTTTACAACTGTTAGGTCCATATTTCAGATGATAAAATCCACACAGCATAAAGATTTGATTTTGAGTATCGCTGTATCTTTGAGTAGAGCTGTAAAATGCGACACATTTAAATCCATATATTGGGAACCATTTATTTATTATGAATTCAATTGTGAGATACATTGAACCGACAGCTAACATTACATTCATCTCATGTCGGTTTGTACCCGCTCTCCCTCCCTTACACTCTCTGCCCACGTCTCCCCCCCCCCCCACCCCCCCCCCCCAACACACACACACACACACACACACACACACACACACACACCGAATAGGGTTCATTTATTCGTAGCCTACCATTGGGCTGTAAGTGAAAAATCTAACTGCAAGTGAAAGAGGATTCAGGTTAGACGGCTTTGATTAGTATACACTTTGTTCAATTACTTTGTTAAATTACTTTCCATACCCTGAGCACAAAAGCAGTCAGACTGCGGAGTTTCTGAGCTCTCTATGCCCCGGGTACCACAAATGATTAACCAAAATTAACATCTTCTGTTTTGCATTTTAAATGTGAAACGCGAATACAATGCATAGCCTGTACATAGCCTATTACTTCGATTCTGATAAGGATTTAATTGATTATAAGTATAATAAATTATATTGTATTATTATTATTATTATTATTTATTATTATTGTTGTTATTATTATTATGATTTTTATTTGACTCTCTTTTTACATGAAGGCCTATACACATTGTTCTGTCACACATGGAGATAGGCCGTACAGGTTGAGTACTTATAACGATGGCAATTAGTTTGACCAGAAGGGGCACTCCAGTTCATAAGTATTGACCCTACTCTAGCCTACTACAAGACACTTACAATAATTTGAACCTAGTTAATTTTTATACCAACAGAAAATAAATACAACAAAAAGTAATGCAAAAAGTAAAAAAAATAATAAAAGTGTGGTATGGACGTTTGAAACTCTGAAACGTTTGGTTGCACCTTTAGCCGCCAGTGATGGTCTATACTCGAAATGTTGAGGGAGGTCATCATCATCATCATCATCAGTAAATGATGATACAGTACCCGTATACAGAAGTTCTTCTTATATATGGTAGTCAAGTGATACAGAAAGACCTCACATTTTCGTCACCTGTTCCTAAACAACTTTTCAAACAGTATTCTATTTTTCTCTCTCTTCTTCTTTTGTTAGTATCGTAAAGGACGTACTGCAGACTGATCTGCCAATCGACTGCTACATAGGCCGATCTACCTAACGTACTGCAGACTGATCTGCCAATCGACTGCTACATAGGCCGATCTACCTAACGTACTGCAGACTGATCTGCCAATCGACTGCTACATAGGCCGATCTACCTAACGTACTGCAGACTGATCTGCCAAATCGACTGCTACATAGGCCGATCTACCTAACGTACTGCAGACTGATCTGCCAATCGACTGCTACATAGGCCGATCTACCTAACGTACTGCAGACTGATCTGCCAATCGACTGCTACATAGGCCGATCTACCTAACCAACGTAATAGGGACACATTTCTTTAATCGCTCATGAATTAAAACACTAGAGAATAAAATATGTTCGTTAAAGACTTAAAAATGCACCCTTGCACTTCATACAATATGCAGATTCGGGGGTAATTGTTCAATGTGCCCTGCAGTGCTGGATTAAAAATAGGACGGTGTTCAGCTCATGTAATTTCGAAAATATTCTTCATATTGTAGCACTGTTCTGGGAACAGGGGCGAAGTTTCCCTCCCCCAATTCAAACTTTCCACATGAATAATCAAATGTGTGCCCGGAACTTGACAAAGACTACTGAAAGAAAGGCGTTCTAATGAGTTGGTTTTGTATAATATAGGCCATTATTCAAACTAATTGTGAATACATTGAATTGTCCCACGACCTTACCTTACCGATAGATGGATAAAGGCCTGGTGCATACAACCAAAGGGTTTTTAATGTGTTCATATCGGCACATGTTTGGAAACATATTATGTGAAAAATAATAATTGAAAGGAAAATAAGTGTAATTGTAGCACTGTGAAAAATCTAATTTCAGGCTGTAGGCTAAATATGATTGATAAGGTATTTGCATTTATGTAACCCTGTATAACACGACTATGTCTAAGCATTCGTGAGTGAAATCAAAGTAAAGTTTGTCAGAAATTCTAAGAAATAAATGACTTTATTAAAAAGAGCGCTATTAGTGCTACTCTTAGTGAGAATGGAAGAGGGGGACAATATTCCAGCCAGCTATTTAACACATATGGTCCTGATTTGGTCCTGTCTTCTAAGGCTGCATGGTCCCATGTCTTTATAATCAGTGTGTGTGTGTGTGTGTGTATGTGCCCCAGGCTGCCCAGAGGTGGCCACCCAGCTGCCTCTCTCTAAAGCAGACAGGGAACAGCTTCCCATCATGTCAGCAATATGGGAACCGGAGCTTCTGTCCGGTGGGCCTGTGACATGTGTTAGCCTATGGCATGTCTCTTGTGAACGGATTATCTTTGTTGTGAATCGATTATCTTTGTTGTGAATGGATTATCTTTGCATTTCCTGGTGCCATGATAAACTGTCTTTGCAAATATCAATATGTTTCTATTTCTTCTTTACATTCCACTTCACATATTTAACATGTTGGTTTGATGTCTATTCCACTTCACATATTTAACATGTTGGTAAGATGTCTATTCCACTTCACATATTTAACATGTTGGTATGATGTCTATTCCACTTCACATATTTAACATGTTGGTAAGATGTCTATTCCACTTCACATATTTAACATGTTGGTTTGATGTCTATTCCACTTCACATATTTAACATGTTGGTTTGATGTCTATTCCACTTCACATATTTAACATGTTGGTAAGATGTCTATTCCACTTCACATATTTAACATGTTGGTATGATGTCTATTCCACTTCACATATTTAACATGTTGGTAAGATGTCTATTCCACTTCACATATTTAACATGTTGGTATGATGTCTATTCCACTTCACATATTTAACATGTTGGTAAGATGTCTATTCCACTTCACATATTTAACATGTTGGTAAGATGTCTATTCCACTTCACATATTTAACATGTTGGTTTGATGACTATTCCACTTCACATATTTATCATGTTGGTAAGATGTTCTTTCCACTTCACATATTTAACATGTTGGTTTGATGTCTATTCCACTTCACATATTTAACATGTTGATAAGATGTCTATTCCACTTCACATATTTAACATGTTGATATGATGTTTATTCCACTTCACATATTTAACATGTTGGTATGATGTCTATTCCACTTCACATATTTAACATGTTGGTTTGATGTCTATTCCACTTCACATATTTAACATGTTGGTAAGATGTCTATTCCACTTCACATATTTAACATGTTGGTTTGATGTCTATTCCACTTCACATATTTAACATGTTGGTATGATGTCTATTCCACTTCACATATTTAACATGTTGGTATGATGTTTATTCCACTTCACATATTTAACATGTTGGTATGATGTCTATTCAACTTCACATATTTAACATGTTGGTATGATGTCTATTCCACTTCACATATTTAACATGTTGGTTTGATGTTTATTCCACTTCACATATTTAACATGTTGGTTTGATGTTTATTCCACTTCACATATTTAACATGTTGGTATGATGTCTATTCCACTTCACATATTTAACATGTTGGTTTGATGTTTATTCCACTTCACATATTTAACATGTTGGTTTGATGTCTATTCCACTTCACATATTTAACATGTTGGTAAGATGTCTATTCCACTTCACATATTTAACATGTTGGTATGATGTCTATTCCACTTCACATATTTAACATGTTGGTAAGATGTCTATTCCACTTCACATATTTAACATGTTGGTATGATGTCTATTCCACTTCACATATTTAACATGTTGGTAAGATGTCTATTCCACTTCACATATTTAACATGTTGGTAAGATGTCTATTCCACTTCACATATTTAACATGTTGGTTTGATGACTATTCCACTTCACATATTTATCATGTTGGTAAGATGTTCTTTCCACTTCACATATTTAACATGTTGGTTTGATGTCTATTCCACTTCACATATTTAACATGTTGATAAGATGTCTATTCCACTTCACATATTTAACATGTTGATATGATGTTTATTCCACTTCACATATTTAACATGTTGGTATGATGTCTATTCCACTTCACATATTTAACATGTTGGTTTGATGTCTATTCCACTTCACATATTTAACATGTTGGTAAGATGTCTATTCCACTTCACATATTTAACATGTTGGTTTGATGTCTATTCCACTTCACATATTTAACATGTTGGTATGATGTCTATTCCACTTCACATATTTAACATGTTGGTATGATGTTTATTCCACTTCACATATTTAACATGTTGGTATGATGTCTATTCAACTTCACATATTTAACATGTTGGTATGATGTCTATTCCACTTCACATATTTAACATGTTGGTTTGATGTTTATTCCACTTCACATATTTAACATGTTGGTTTGATGTTTATTCCACTTCACATATTTAACATGTTGGTATGATGTCTATTCCACTTCACATATTTAACATGTTGGTTTGATGTTTATTCCACTTCACATATTTAACATGTTGGTTTGATGTCTATTCCACTTCACATATTTAACATGTTGGTATGATGTCTATTCCACTTCACATATTTAACATGTTGGTAAGATGTTCATTACACTTCACATATTTAACATGTTGGTAAGATGTCTATTCCACTTCACATATTTAACATGTTGGTTTGATGTCTATTCCACTTCACATATTTAACATGTTGGTATGATGTCTATTCCACTCACATATTTAACATGTTGGTAAGATGTATATTCCACTTCACATATTTAACATGTTGGTAAGATGTTCATTCCACTTCACATATTTAACATGTTGGTTTGATGTCTATTCCACTTCACATATTTAATATGTTGGTATGATGTCTATTCCACTTCACATATTTAACATGTTGGTTTGATGTCTATTCCACTTCACATATTTAACATGTTGGTTTGATGTCTATTCCACTTCACATATTTAACATGTTGGTATTATGTTTATTCCACTTCACATATTTAACATGTTGGTACGATGTTCATTCCACTTCACATATTTAACATGTTGGTAAGATGTTCATTCCACTTCACATATTTAACATGTTGGTAAGATGTTCATTCCACTTCACATATTTAACATGTTGGTAAGATGTTCATTCCACTTCACATATTTAGCATGTTGGTATGATGTCTATTCCACTTCACATATTTAACATGTTGGTTTGATGTCTATTCCACTTCACATATTTAACATGTTGGTTTGATGTCTATTCCACTTCACATATTTAACATGTTGGTATTATGTTTATTCCACTTCACATATTTAACATGTTGGTACGATGTTCATTCCACTTCACATATTTAACATGTTGGTAAGATGTTCATTCCACTTCACATATTTAACATGTTGGTAAGATGTTCATTCCACTTCACATATTTAAAATGTTGGTTTGATGTCTATTCCACTTCACATATTTAACATGTTGGTAAGATGTTCATTCCACTTCACATATTTAACATGTTGGTAAGATGTTCATTCCACTTCACATATTTAACATGTTGGTATGATGTCTATTCCACTTCACATATTTAACATGTTGGTAAGATGTCTATTCCACTTCACATATTTAACATGTTGGTTTGATGTCTATTCCACTTCACATATTTAACATGTTGGTTTGATGTCTATTCCACTTCACATATTTAACATGTTGGTTTGATGTCTATTCCACTTCACATATTTAACATGTTGGTATGATGTCTATTCCACTTCACATATTTAACATGTTGGTATGATGTTCATTCAACTTCACATATTTAACATGTTGGTATGATGTTTATTCCACTTCACATATTTAACATGTTGGTCTGTTTCTTATCCCACTTCACATATTTAACATGTTGGTATGATAGTTATTCCTCTTCACATATTTAACATGTTGGTATGATAGTTATTCCACTTCACATATTTAACATGTTGGTATGATGTTCATTCCACTTCACATATTTAACATGTTGGAATATAATGTTTATTTCCACTTCACATATTTAACATGTTGGAATATAATGTTTATTCCACTTCACATATTTAACATGTTGGAATATAATGTTTATTTCCACTTCACATATTTAACTTGTTGGAATATAATGTTTATTTCCACTTCACATATTTAACATGTTGGTATTATGTTTATTCCACTTCAGATATTTAACATGTTGGTATGATGCTTATCCCACTTCACATATTTAACATTTTGGTATGATGTTTATTCCACGTCACATATTTAACATGTTTGTAAGATGTTCATTCCACTTCACATATTTAGCATGTTGGTTTGATGTCTATTCCACTTCACATATTTAACATGTTGGTTTGATGTCTATTCCACTTCACATATTTAACATGTTGGTATTATGTTTATTCCACTTCACATATTTAACATGTTGGTACGATGTTCATTCCACTTCACATATTTAACATGTTGGTAAGATGTTCATTCCACTTCACATATTTAACATGTTGGTAAGATGTTCATTCCACTTCACATATTTAAAATGTTGGTTTGATGTCTATTCCACTTCACATATTTAACATGTTGGTAAGATGTTCATTCCACTTCACATATTTAACATGTTGGTATTATGTTTATTCCACTTCAGATATTTAACATGTTGGTATGATGCTTATCCCACTTCACATATTTAACATTTTGGTATGATGTTTATTCCACGTCACATATTTAACATGTTTGTAAGATGTTCATTCCACTTCACATATTTAGCATGTTGGTTTGATGTCTATTCCACTTCACATATTTAACATGTTGGTTTGATGTCTATTCCACTTCACATATTTAACATGTTGGTATTATGTTTATTCCACTTCACATATTTAACATGTTGGTACGATGTTCATTCCACTTCACATATTTAACATGTTGGTAAGATGTTCATTCCACTTCACATATTTAACATGTTGGTAAGATGTTCATTCCACTTCACATATTTAAAATGTTGGTTTGATGTCTATTCCACTTCACATATTTAACATGTTGGTAAGATGTTCATTCCACTTCACATATTTAACATGTTGGTAAGATGTTCATTCCACTTCACATATTTAACATGTTGGTATGATGTCTATTCCACTTCACATATTTAACATGTTGGTTTGATGTCTATTCCACTTCACATATTTAACATGTTGGTTTGATGTCTATTCCACTTCACATATTTAACATGTTGGTTTGATGTCTATTCCACTTCACATATTTAACTTGTTGGTTTGATATCTATTCCACTTCACCTATTTAACATGTTGGTAAGATGTTCATTCCACTTCACATATTTAACATGTTGGTTTGATGTCTATTCCACTTCACATATTTAACATGTTGGTATGATGTCTATTCCACTTCACATATTTAACATGTTGGTATGATGTTCATTCAACTTCACATATTTAACATGTTGGTATGATGTTTATTCCACTTCACATATTTAACATGTTGGTCTGTTTCTTATCCCACTTCACATATTTAACATGTTGGTATGATAGTTATTCCACTTCACATATTTAACATGTTGGTATGATAGTTATTCCACTTCACATATTTAACATGTTGGTATGATGTTCATTCCACTTCACATATTTAACATGTTGGAATATAATGTTTATTTCCACTTCACATATTTAACATGTTGGAATATAATGTTTATTCCACTTCACATATTTAACATGTTGGAATATAATGTTTATTTCCACTTCACATATTTAACATGTTGGAATATAATGTTTATTTCCACTTCACATATTTAACATGTTGGTATTATGTTTATTCCACTTCAGCTTTTTAACATGTTGGTATGATGCTTATCCCACTTCACATATTTAACATTTTGGTATGATGTTTATTCCACGTCACATATTTAACATGTTGGTATGATGTTTATCCCACTTCACATATTTAACATGTTGGTATGATGTTTATTCCA
This sequence comes from Coregonus lavaretus, assembly GCF_964263955.1. Lineage (NCBI taxonomy): Eukaryota > Metazoa > Chordata > Actinopteri > Salmoniformes > Salmonidae > Coregonus > Coregonus lavaretus. The sequence continues at coordinate 946,302 of NW_028167175.1, read as the reverse complement.
CGTCACATATTTAACATGTTGGTATGATGTTTATTCCACTTCACATATTTAACATGTTGGTATGATAGTTATTCCACTTCACATATTTAACATGTTGGTATGATGTTTATTCCACTTCACATATTTAACATGTTGGTATGATAGTTATTCCACTTCACATATTTAACATGTTGGTATGATGTTCATTCCACTTCACATATTTAACATGTTGGAATATAATGTTTATTACCACTTCACATATTTAACATGTTGGAATATAATGTTTATTTCCACTTCACATATTTAACATGTTGGTATTATGTTTATTCCACTTCAGATATTTAACATGTTGGTATGATGCTTATCCCACTTCACATATTTAACATGTTGGTATGATGTTTATTCCACGTCACATATTTAACATGTTGGTATGATAGTTATTCCACTTCACATATTTAACATGTTGGTATGATGTCTATTCCACTTCACATATTTAACATGTTGGTATGATGTTTATTCCACTTCACATATTTAACATGTTGGTATGATAGTTATTCCACTTCACATATTTAACATTGACATTTTTACATTGACATTTTAGTCATTTAGCAGACGCTCTTATCCAGAGCGACTTACAGTTAGTGAGTGCATACATTATTTTTTATTTTTCATACTGGTCCCCTGTGGGAAACGAACCCACAACCCTGGCGTTGCAAAAGCCATGCTCTACCAACTGAGCTACAGGGTACGATTGAGCCAGTAGGCCTACTATATAGTTGCTTAAAGTTGCTTTAATGCATTATTGGGCAATCTGAAGGAACCTTTTGTTGAACAAGCACACCCGAGTACAGCATTGCTATCTGGGATCCTTGGGACATCCCTCCCTAAACCTTACCCTAACCATTTTAAAATGTCAACTTCAATGGGATAGGGACTTCCCAAGGATCCCGGATAGCACAGACTCTTGAGTAGGCCTACTGGCTCAATCTTTCTCCAGCTCAAAGGGTCATGGCTAAAAAGAATCCAGCTTCTGTCAAATAAACAGATTCGATTTTTCGTAGCAGGTTAGCAGAAGCTACACAACAGGATAGGATAATTAGGTTAGGGAAAGGGTTAGCAAAAATTTCAGCTTTTGCCGTTCATTTGACAAAAGCTGGATTCCTTCTAGCCATGCCCCTCTCAAAGAGATAAAACAAAGACAGTAGAGTATGGAGATAGGCAGAAACTGCTTCTCCAATAGAAATCCCCGATCACACTTGTAGACGAAGTCATGGTGAAGTTGGTTAGTTAAAGGCGTCCGCATCCTTCCTTAACATGTTGGTATTATGTTTATTCCACTTCACATATTTAACATGTTGGTATTATGTTTATTCCACTTCACATATTTAACATGTTGGAATGATGCTTATCCCACTTCACATATTTATCATGTTGGTATGATGTCTATTCCACTTCACATATTTAACATGTTGGTATGATGTCTATTCCACTTCACATATTTAACATGTTGGTATGATGTCTATTCCACTTCACATATTTAACATGTTGGTATGATGTTTATTCCACTTCACATATTTAACATGTTGGTATGATGTTTATTTCAATTCACATATTTAACATGTTGGTATGATGTTTATTTCAATTCACATATTTAACATGTTGGTATGATGTTTATTTCAATTCACATATTTAACATGTTGGTATGATGTTTATTTGTTAGTCGTTTTATATGCAGTGAGTATTTAATGTGCTATTTTGATGTTTGTATTGGAAGTGAACGTCACATTCGCATCCAGTACCTTATTCTGGTTGTCTGGGATGTTTGGAGGTCTTTGTTTACTTGGTATTGGAAATGTTATATTGTGTCTGTGTGTGTGTTTGTGTTTGTGTTTGTGTGTGTGTGTGTTTAGTTACATAGTTGTGCGTGTGTGTGTGTGTTTGTACACTTCTATTGCTCTCCCCTCCAGAAAATGTTCGGATGAGCAGTTTCCACATCAGCTCCTGATCACTTGTGTAAATGCTCCCTGTCACCTTCAGTGGTGTAATGATCATGAAGATCCTACCCTTGATCTATGGGAAGCCATAATGTAACCGAGGGCCCTCCTCCCACATACTTCTCCCTGGCCGCGTTCCAAATTCCATCCCATGTAGTGCACTGCTTTTGACCAGAGCCCTATGGGACACCCTATGGGACACCCTATGGGCCCTGGTGGAAAGTAGTGCACTGTGAAGGGAATAGGGTACCATTTGGGATGCAGCCTCTGGCTGTGAGCACAGAGGTAAGCCAAAGGAGGGATCCAAGTTAGATTGTTTAGTGGTCATTAATAGCTAGTAGTGGGGTTGTAGTGGTGTGGGCCATTCCTCCTCTCATAACATCTGGCTGCTAAGGCTGTGTGAATGGACAGTTCTATTCTGACTGGGAGATGGTGATGATTGTCCTCCTAAGGCATTGTTTGGATTGTATTAGTGCATAGTGTGTTAGTGTATAGTGTGTTAGTGTATAGTGTGTTATTGTATAGTGTGTTAGTGTATAGTGTGTTAGTGTATAGTGTGTTAGTGTATAGTGTTTTAGTGTATAGTGTGTTAGTGTATAGTGTGTTATTGTATAGTGTGTTAGTGTATAGTGTGTTAGTGTATAGTGTGTTAGTGTATAGTGTGTTAGTGTATAGTGTGTTAGTGTATAGTGTGTTAGTGTATAGTGTGTTAGTGTATAGTGTATTAGTGTATAGTGTGTTAGTGTATAGTGTGTTAGTGTATAGTGTGTTATTGTATAGTGTGTTAGTGTATAGTGTGTTAGTGTATAGTGTGTTAGTGTATAGTGTTTTAGTGTATAGTGTGTTAGTGTATAGTGTGTTAGTGTATAGTGTGTTAGTGTATAGTGTGTTAGTGTGTAGTGTGTTAGTGTGTAGTGTGTTAGTGTATAGTGTGTTAGTGTATAGTGTGTTAGTGTGTTAGTGTATAGTGTGTTAGTGTATAGTGTGTTAGTGTATAGTGTGTTAGTGTGTTAGTGTATAGTGTGTTAGTGTGTAGTGTGTTAGTGTATAGTGTGTTAGTGTATAGTGTGTTAGTGTATAGTGTGTTAGTGTGTAGTGTGTTAGTGTATAGTGTGTTAGTGTATAGTGTGTTAGTGTGTTAGTGTGTTAGTGTATAGTGTGTTAGTGTATAGTGTGTTAGTGTATAGTGTGTTAGTGTATAGTGTGTTAGTGTATAGTGTGTTAGTGTATAGTGTGTTAGTGTATAGTGTGTTAGTGTATAGTGTGTTAGTGTATAGTGTGTTATTGTATAGTGTGTTAGTGTATAGTGTGTTAGTGTATAGTGTGTTAGTGTATAGTGTGTTAGTGTATAGTGTGTTAGTGTATAGTGTGTTAGTGTATAGTGTGTTAGTGTATAGTGTATTAGTGTATAGTGTGTTAGTGTATAGTGTGTTAGTGTATAGTGTGTTATTGTATAGTGTGTTAGTGTATAGTGTGTTAGTGTATAGTGTGTTAGTGTATAGTGTTTTAGTGTATAGTGTGTTAGTGTATAGTGTGTTATTGTATAGTGTGTTAGTGTATAGTGTGTTAGTGTATAGTGTGTTAGTGTATAGTGTGTTAGTGTATAGTGTGTTAGTGTATAGTGTGTTAGTGTATAGTGTGTTAGTGTATAGTGTATTAGTGTATAGTGTGTTAGTGTATAGTGTGTTAGTGTATAGTGTGTTATTGTATAGTGTGTTAGTGTATAGTGTGTTAGTGTATAGTGTGTTAGTGTATAGTGTTTTAGTGTATAGTGTGTTAGTGTATAGTGTGTTAGTGTATAGTGTGTTAGTGTATAGTGTGTTAGTGTGTAGTGTGTTAGTGTGTAGTGTGTTAGTGTATAGTGTGTTAGTGTATAGTGTGTTAGTGTGTTAGTGTATAGTGTGTTAGTGTATAGTGTGTTAGTGTATAGTGTGTTAGTGTGTTAGTGTATAGTGTGTTAGTGTGTAGTGTGTTAGTGTATAGTGTGTTAGTGTATAGTGTGTTAGTGTATAGTGTGTTAGTGTGTAGTGTGTTAGTGTATAGTGTGTTAGTGTATAGTGTGTTAGTGTGTTAGTGTGTTAGTGTATAGTGTGTTAGTGTATAGTGTGTTAGTGTATAGTGTGTTAGTGTATAGTGTGTTAGTGTATAGTGTGTTAGTGTATAGTGTGTTAGTGTATAGTGTGTTAGTGTATAGTGTGTTAGTGTATAGTGTGTTAGTGTATAGTGTGTTAGTGTATAGTGTGTTAGTGTATAGTGTGTTAGTGTATAGTGTGTTAGTGTATAGTGTGTTAGTGTATAGTGTGTTAGTGTATAGTGTGTTAGTGTATAGTGTATTAGTGTATAGTGTGTTAGTGTATAGTGTGTTAGTGTATAGTGTGTTAGTGTATAGTGTGTTAGTGTATAGTGTGTTAGTGTATAGTGTGTTAGTGTATAGTTATGTTAGTGTATAGTATGTTAGTGTATAGTGTGTTAGTGTATAGTGTGTTAGTGTGTAGTGTGTTAGTGTGTTAGTGTGTTAGTGTATAGTGTGTTAGTGTATAGTGTGTTAGTGTATAGTGTGTTAGTGTATAGTGTGTTAGTGTGTAGTGTGTTAGTGTGTTAGTGTGTTAGTGTATAGTGTGTTAGTGTATAGTGTGTTAGTGTATAGTGTGTTAGTGTATAGTGTGTTAGTGTATAGTGTGTTAGTGTATAGTGTGTTAGTGTATAGTGTATTAGTGTATAGTGTGTTAGTGTATAGTGTGTTAGTGTATAGTGTGTTAGTGTATAGTGTGTTAGTGTATAGTGTGTTAGTGTATAGTATGTAGTGTATAGTATGTTAGTGTATAGTGTGTTAGTGTATAGTGTGTTAGTGTGTAGTGTGTTAGTGTGTTAGTGTATAGTGTGTTAGTGTATAGTGTGTTAGTGTATAGTGTGTTAGTGTATAGTGTGTTAGTGTGTAGTGTGTTAGTGTGTTAGTGTGTTAGTGTATAGTGTGTTAGTGTATAGTGTGTTAGTGTATAGTGTGTTAGTGTATAGTGTGTTAGTGTATAGTGTGTTAGTGTATAGTGTGTTAGTGTATAGTGTGTTAGTGTATAGTGTGTTAGTGTATAGAGTGTTAGTGTATAGTGTGTTAGTGTGTAGTGTGTTAGTGTATAGTGTGTTAGTGTATAGTGTGTTAGTGTATAGTGTGTTAGTGTATAGTGTGTTAGTGTATAGTGTGTTAGTGTATAGTGTGTTAGTGTATAGTGTGTTAGTGTATAGTGTGTTAGTGTATAGTGTGTTAGTGTATAGAGTGTTAGTGTATAGTGTGTTAGTGTATAGTGTGTTAGTGTATAGTGTGTTAGTGTATAGTGTGTTAGTGTATAGTGTGTTAGTGTATAGAGTGTTAGTGTATAGTGTGTTAGTGTGTAGTGTGTTAGTGTATAGTGTGTTAGTGTATAGTGTGTTAGTGTATAGTGTGTTAGTGTATAGTGTGTTAGTGTATAGTGTGTTAGTGTATAGTGTGTAGTGTATAGTGTGTTAGTGTATAGTGTGTTAGTGTATAGTGTGTTAGTGTATAGTGTGTTAGTGTATAGTGTGTTAGTGTATAGTGTGTTAGTGTATAGTGTGTTAGTGTATAGTGTGTTAGTGTATAGTGTGTTAGTGTGTAGTGTGTTAGTGTATAGTGTGTTAGTGTATAGTGTGTTAGTGTATAGTGTGTTAGTGTATAGTGTGTTAGTGTATAGTGTGTTAGTATATAGTGTGTTAGTGTTATAGTGTGTTAGTGTATAGTGTGTTAGTGTATAGTGTGTTAGTGTATAGTGTGTTAGTGTATAGTGTGTTAGTGTGTAGTGTGTTAGTGTATAGTGTGTTAGTGTATAGTGTGTTAGTGTATAGTGTGTTAGTGTATAGTGTGTTAGTGTATAGTGTGTTAGTGTATAGTGTTTAGTGTATAGTGTGTTAGTGTATAGTGTGTTAGTGTATAGTGTGTTAGTGTATAGTGTGTTAGTGCATAGTGTGTTAGTGTATAGTGTGTTAGTGTATAGTGTGTTAGTGTATAGTGTGTTAGTGTATAGTGTGTTAGTGTATAGTGTGTTAGTGTATAGTGTATAGTGTATAGTGTGTTAGTGTATAGTGTGTTAGTGTATAGTGTGTTAGTGTATAGTGTGTTAGTGTATAGTGTATAGTGTATAGTGTGTTAGTGTAAGTGTGTTAGTGTATAGTGTGTTAGTGTATGTGTGTTAGTGTATAGTGTGTTAGTGTATAGTGTATTAGTGTATAGTGTGTTAGTGTATAGTGTGTTAGTGTATAGTGTGTTAGTGTATAGTGTGTTAGTGTATAGTGTGTTAGTGTATAGTGTGTTAGTGTATAGTGTGTTAGTGTATAGTGTGTTAGTGTATAGTGTGTTAGTGTATAGTGTGTTAGTGTATAGTGTGTTAGTGTATAGTGTGTTAGTGTATAGTGTGTTAGTGTATAGTGTGTTAGTGTATAGTGTGTTAGTGTATAGTGTATTAGTGTATAGTGTGTTAGTGTATAGTGTGTTAGTGTATAGTGTGTTAGTGTATAGTGTGTTAGTGTATAGTGTGTTAGTGTATAGTGTGTTAGTGTATAGTGTTTTAGTGTATAGTGTGTTAGTGTATAGTGTGTTAGTGTATAGTGTGTTAGTGTATAGTGTGTTAGTGTGTAGTGTGTTAGTGTGTAGTGTGTTAGTGTATAGTGTGTTAGTGTATAGTGTGTTAGTGTGTAGTGTATAGTGTGTTAGTGTTAGTGTGTTAGTGTATAGTGTGTTAGTGTGTTAGTGTATAGTGTGTTAGTGTGTAGTGTGTTAGTGTATAGTGTGTTAGTGTATAGTGTGTTAGTGTATAGTGTGTTAGTGTGTAGTGTGTTAGTGTATAGTGTGTTAGTGTATAGTGTGTTAGTGTGTTAGTGTGTTAGTGTATAGTGTGTTAGTGTATAGTGTGTTAGTGTATAGTGTGTTAGTGTATAGTGTGTTAGTGTATAGTGTGTTAGTGTATAGTGTGTTAGTGTATAGTGTGTTAGTGTATAGTGTGTTAGTGTATAGTGTGTTAGTGTATAGTGTGTTAGTGTATAGTGTGTTAGTGTATAGTGTGTTAGTGTATAGTGTGTTAGTGTATAGTGTGTTAGTGTATAGTGTGTTAGTGTATAGTGTATTAGTGTATAGTGTGTTAGTGTATAGTGTGTTAGTGTATAGTGTGTTAGTGTATAGTGTGTTAGTGTATAGTGTGTTAGTGTATAGGTGTTAGTGTATAGTTTGTTAGTGTATAGTATGTTAGTGTATAGTGTGTTAGTGTATAGTGTGTTAGTGTGTAGTGTGTTTGTGTGTTAGTGTTTAGTGTATAGTGTGTTAGTGTATAGTGTGTTAGTGTATAGTGTGTTAGTGTATAGTGTGTTAGTGTGTAGTGTGTTAGTGTGTTAGTGTGTTGTGTATAGTGTGTTAGTGTATAGTGTGTTAGTGTATAGTGTGTTAGTGTATAGTGTGTTAGTGTATAGTGTGTTAGTGTATAGTGTGTTAGTGTATAGTGTGTTAGTGTATAGTGTGTTAGTGTATAGTGTGTTAGTGTATAGTGTGTTAGTGTATAGTGTGTTAGTGTATAGTGTGTTAGTGTTAGTGTTTAGTGTATAGTATGTTAGTGTATAGTATGTTAGTGTATAGTGTGTTAGTGTATAGTGTGTTAGTGTGTAGTGTGTTAGTGTGTTAGTGTATAGTGTGTTAGTGTATAGTGTGTTAGTGTATAGTGTGTTAGTGTATAGTGTTAGTGTGTAGTGTGTTAGTGTGTTAGTGTTTAGTGTATAGTGTGTTAGTGTATAGTTTGTTAGTGTATAGTGTGTTAGTGTATAGTGTGTTAGTGTATAGTGTGTTAGTGTAGTAGTGTGTTAGTGTTTAGTGTGTTAGTGTATAGTGTGTTAGTGTATAGAGTGTTAGTGTATAGTGTGTTAGTGTGTAGTGTGTAGTGTATAGTGTGTTAGTGTATAGTGTGTTAGTGTATAGTGTGTTAGTGTATAGTGTGTTAGTGTATAGTGTGTTAGTGTATAGTGTGTTAGTGTATAGTGTGTTAGTGTATAGTGTGTTAGTGTATAGTGTGTTAGTGTATAGAGTGTTAGTGTATAGTGTGTTAGTGTATAGTGTGTTAGTGTATAGTGTGTTAGTGTATAGTGTGTTAGTGTATAGTGTGTTAGTGTATAGTGTGTTAGTGTATAGTGTGTTAGTGTGTAGTGTGTTAGTGTATAGTGTGTTAGTGTAGAGTGTGTAGTGTATAGTGTGTTAGTGTATAGTGTGTTAGTGTATAGTGTGTTAGTGTATAGTGTGTTAGTGTATAGTGTGTTAGTGTATAGTGTGTTAGTGTATAGTGTGTTAGTGTATAGTGTGTTAGTGTATAGTGTGTTAGTGTGTAGTGTGTTAGTGTATAGTGTGTTAGTGTATAGTGTGTTAGTGTATAGTGTGTTAGTGTGTTAGTGATAGTGTGTTAGTGTATAGTGTGTTAGTGTATAGTGTGTTAGTGTATAGTGTGTTAGTGTATAGTGTGTTAGTGTATAGTGTGTTAGTGTATAGTGTGTTAGTGTATAGTGTGTTAGTGTGTAGTGTGTTAGTGTATAGTGTGTTAGTGTATAGTGTGTTAGTGTATAGTGTGTTAGTGTATAGTGTGTTAGTGTATAGTGTGTTAGTGTATAGTGTATTAGTGTATAGTGTGTTAGTGTATAGTGTGTTAGTGTATAGTGTGTTAGTGTATAGTGTGTTAGTGCATAGTGTGTTAGTGTATAGTGTGTTAGTGTATAGTGTGTTAGTGGTATAGTGTGTTAGTGTATAGTGTGTTAGTGTATAGTGTGTTAGTGTATAGTGTTTAGTGTATAGTGTGTTAGTGTTATAGTGTGTTAGTGTATAGTGTGTTAGTGTATAGTGTGTTAGTGTATAGTGTTTAGTGTATAGTGTGTTAGTGTATAGTGTGTTAGTGTATAGTGTGTTTGTGTATAGTGTGTTAGTGTATAGTGTGTTAGTGTATAGTGTATTAGTGTATAGTGTGTTAGTGTATAGTGTGTTAGTGTATAGTGTGTTAGTGTATAGTGTGTTAGTGTATAGTGTGTTAGTGTATAGTGTGTTAGTGTATAGTGTGTTAGTGTATAGTGTGTTAGTGTATAGTGTGTTAGTGTATAGTGTGTTAGTGTATAGTGTGTTAGTGTGTAGTGTGTTAGTGTGTAGTGTGTTAGTGTATAGTGTGTTAGTGTATAGTGTGTTAGTGTGTTAGTGTATAGTGTGTTAGTGTATAGTGTGTTAGTGTATAGTGTGTTAGTGTGTTAGTGTATAGTGTGTTAGTGTGTAGTGTGTTAGTGTATAGTGTGTTAGTGTATAGTATGTTAGTGTTTAGTATGTTAGTGTATAGTGTGTTAGTGTATAGTGTGTTAGTGTGTAGTGTGTTAGTGTGTTAGTGTGTTAGTGTATAGTGTGTTAGTGTATAGTGTGTTAGTGTATAGTGTGTTAGTGTATAGTGTGTTAGTGTGTAGTGTGTTAGTGTGTAGTGTGTTAGTGTATAGTGTGTTAGTGTATAGTGTGTTAGTGTATAATGTGTTAGTGTATAGTGTGTTAGTGTATAGTGTGTTAGTGTATAGTGTGTTAGTGTATAGTGTATTAGTGTATAGTGTGTTAGTGTATAGTGTGTTAGTGTATAGTGTGTTAGTGTATAGTGTGTTAGTGTATAGTGTGTTAGTGTATAGTAGTTAGTGTATAGTATGTTAGTGTATAGTGTGTTAGTGTATAGTGTGTTAGTGTGTAGTGTGTTAGTGTGTAGTGTATAGTGTGTTAGTGTATAGTGTGTTAGTGTATAGTGTGTTAGTGTATAGTGTGTTAGTGTGTAGTGTGTTAGTGTGTTAGTGTGTTAGTGTATAGTGTGTTAGTGTATAGTGTGTTAGTGTATAGTGTGTTAGTGTATAGTGTGTTAGTGTATAGTGTGTTAGTGTATAGTGTGTTAGTGTATAGTGTGTTAGTGTATAGTGTGTTAGTGTATAGAGTGTTAGTGTATAGTGTGTTAGTGTGTAGTGTGTTAGTGTATAGTGTGTTAGTGTATAGTGTGTTAGTGTATAGTGTGTTAGTGTATAGTGGTTAGTGTATAGTGTGTTAGTGTATAGTGTGTTAGTGTATAGTGTGTTAGTGTATAGTGTGTTAGTGTATAGTGTGTTAGTGTATAGAGTGTTAGTGTATAGTGTGTTAGTGTATAGTGTGTTAGTGTATAGTGTGTTAGTGTATAGTGTGTTAGTGTATAGTGTGTTAGTGTATAGAGTGTTAGTGTATAGTGTGTTAGTGTGTAGTGTGTTAGTGTTATAGTGTGTTAGTGTATAGTGTGTTAGTGTATAGTGTGTTAGTGTATAGTGTGTTAGTGTATAGTGTGTTAGTGTATAGTGTGTTAGTGTATAGTGTGTTAGTGTATAGTGTGTTAGTGTATAGTGTGTTAGTGTTATAGTGTGTTAGTGTATAGTGTGTTAGTGTATAGTGTGTTAGTGTATAGTGTGTTAGTGTATAGTGTGTTAGTGTATAGTGTGTTAGTGTATAGTGTGTTAGTGTATAGTGTGTTAGTGTATAGTGTGTTAGTGTATAGTGTGTTAGTGTATAGTGTGTTAGTGTATAGTGTGTTAGTGTATAGTGTGTTAGTGTATAGTGTGTTAGTGTATAGTGTGTTAGTGTATAGTGTGTTAGTGTATAGTGTGTTAGTGTATAGTGTGTTAGTGTATAGTGTGTTAGTGTATAGTGTGTTAGTGTATAGTGTGTTAGTGTATAGTGTGTTAGTGTATAGTGT